>NC_090439.1:412322726-412637101 GCF_031143425.1 Pleurodeles waltl | reverse complement strand
TAAAATCATTTAGTAATGGTACCATGGTGTGTTCCAAGGTGATTGAACCATGCTGCGATTTCATGAATCATGTTTGAGAGTAAACTGTTTTCTCATGATTATCCTGTAGAGGTTATATAAGGTGATCCAGAAGCTCAAATGAGAGCATATTTTCTGTGTTGAACTTTGACAATGGAGGAAAAGGGGGCATGGAGCAGGGGCAGCAGGCTTGTGTGGGGGCAGCACAATGCTAGGCGAGGCCCTGAGTCCAACTTCCGCACCCACTGTGCATTGTGATAGGCATCTCACTTAACATTAATACATCCTTAGAAATTCACTGAAAAAAACCAAAGGCTACAGGAACGTTATATTTAGGAGAAGAAAAAAAACAAAACCTTAGTAAGTTATAAGTTATAGGAACATTATAGTAAGGTTCAGATTTTACACACACAAAACCATAGAAATTCAGTTGTTATAGTTAGAGTTATTTCAAGTCGCACCTTCACCATGAGCTGCTAATTACCCCAAATATTACATCACTCATGACATTTTCTACAACATTATTGATAATATCAATGTAATATTGGCTGTAAAATTATTGCTGAGAAAACTGTACAACGCAGGGGTTCAAGTTACAGTTACCTTAGGGTATGAGTTATTGACTCTTTAAATAAGTCTAACTATACTGGCTGAATTTCTATGACATTGTGTTTGTAAAATCTGAACCTTACTATAATGTCCCTGTAACCTTTGATTTTTCAGTGTTTTTTATATATATGTGTGTATATATATATATATATATATATATATATATACAGGAAGAAACATTTTTGTTTTGTTACTAACTCTGATGTTGTTAGAATAATCTTCCCAAAACTTTCCAAAAGAAAGTTAATCCTTCTCAGGTTCTTCCTGGAAAATTTTGGGGCATATTTATACTCCGTTTGCGCCGAATTTGCGTCGTTTTTTTCGACGCAAATTCGATACAAAACTAACTCCATATTTATACTTTGGCATTAGACGCGTCTAGCGCCAAAGTTCATGGAGTTAGCGTCATTTTTTTGCGTGAACACCTTCCTTGCGTTAATGATATGCAAGGTAGGCGTTCCCGTCTTAAAAAATGACTCCGATGCATATGCGTCGTATTTATACTCCCGGGCAAAAATGACGCCCAGGAGTGGGCGGGTCTAAAAAACCTGCATTAGCGCCGGATTTTAGCGCCTGGGTCAGGGCAGGCGTTAAGGGACCTGTGGGCTCAGAATGAGCCCAGAGGTGCCCTCCCCTGCCCCCAGGGACACCCCCTGCCACCCTTGCCCACCCCAGGAGGACACCCAAGGATGGAGGGACCCACCCCAGGGACATTAAGGTAAGTATTTAAAAAAAAAAAAAATTGTGGCATAGGGGGGCCTGATTTGTGCCCCCCTACATGCCACTATGCCCAATGACCAAGCCCAGGGGACAGAAGTCCCCTGGGCATGGCCATTGGGCAAGGGGGCATGACTCCTGTCTTTGCTAAGACAGGAGTCATTTCAATGGGGGTTGGGCATCGTAAAAAAATGGCGCAAATCGGGTTGAGGCAATTTTTTTGCCTCAGCCTGACTTGCACCATTTGTGGACGCCCATACGCCATTTTCCCCCTACGCCGGCGCTGCCTGGTGTACGTCGTTTTTTTTAACGCACACCAGACAGCGCCGGCGACTAACGCCGGCTAACGTCATTCAATAAATACGGCGCCCGCATGGCGCTTCAGAATGGCGTTAGCCGGCGCAATTTTTTTTGGCGCAAAACTGCGTTGGCGCAGTTTTGCATCAAAAAGTATAAATATGGCCCTTTGGGTGAGTGATCCATCAAGCGGGGCCTAAAAAGGAGGGGTACCAAAATACTTCCCCCATGCAATTTCCATTGGTAAAATTGAAGAGTAATGCAGCTGAGCAGAATTAGTTACAAGTTGACAGAAAAAGTTATATTTATCTAGAAACCATGATTTGTGTGATTTGTTCTAAATTTGTTAAGCCATTTTAGAGAAATGTATGTTTTAAAAAATCATATTATCTATAATGGCAGTGCCTTGCTGAATTCCTTCTGGACTCCATTGGAAAAAATAAGCATTCTGATTGGCTGGGGCCTCTGGAGTCCCACAAGACTAGGTGATGTGAGCGGTTCACTGAAACATGAAGATAAATTGAGAATTTATCCATTACAGGACTCGGTGTCAACTTGAGTTGTAACCCCTGCAGGGAGGATATGAACCCAACTTTCGAAATCTGACCCTCTCTCTTGCAGATTGGATGACCTGGAATGACCTGGGTCCTTCAGTTGTTGAACCTTTCTAAGACACAATGAGCAAATCATAATAAGTTAAAAAGTGTCAGTGCTCCTTGGGCTCCTCTATGTCCTTCTCCTATCTTGTTTCTTCTAGTGGATTTACCCCGCCTTTGATCAGCTATGATCTTTTCAGGGATTCTCCAGTGACTCTTGTAGGGAATCTTCTGTAGGTTGCCTTTGAGTACTCTTCTATTATTGAAAGGCACTCACTCTTGCTTTCTGACAATTTGGGTATTTCTTTATTTTGCTTCTTGGCAACCTTTTAGCCTTTCTTTCTGAATCAAAAATAATTAATTCCTTAACCCCTTCGCTGCAAGGCCTTATAGATGAAACAATGCTGGGTGGTAGGAATTTTGTTAATTCCTGCAGATTCTGGAAGGTTCTATCATAAAAATGTGGGGAAAATGTGTGATTTCCAGCAAAGTTGGAGGTTTGCAGGGCATTGTGATTAAGAACATGGTGCAGGTGCATGTGACGCATACCACCCTGGTATAACCCAGATGTTTAGTTTTCAGATGTGTCTAGGTCTTGTGGATTTTTCTACATGCCATTGTCTCAAAGTTCAAAAAGTGCAGCCCTCACCATTCCAAGTGGGTTGATTTTGAGAGTTAGCCAAGCTCTCATGGCCCAAAAGTAAAACCAAAAACCCAAAATAATCAAATGTCCTCTTGCTTGCGTTGGGATAAGACATTTTAGTGTGTATGGAGAGCTGAAAGACTTTTACCCCCTTCAGTTGGGGGTGGGGGCAAAACCAGGCCCAGACTGGTTGGTAGCCACCTCCCCACTATTTTTTTTTTTTAATTCCCTGGCATCTAGTAGACTTTCTGCCCCCGGGGTGTGGATCGGGGACAATTGCCCCATCTGCCCACTGGTGAGCAGAACAACTTTGGCCCCATTTATTTTGAAAAAAAAATCTTCCCTGGTGTCTGTTGGGCTTTCTGCCCCCCTTTGGGGCAGATGGGCCTTCCAAAAATAGGCTAATTAGCCCCTAAGGGGGCAGAGATGGCCAACAGTAATGTGCCCCAATGAGGAGCGACCCTTGCCCAAGAGGCTGCCCCCCAACAAAAACACACACATTCACACAGACCAATCCCCGGTGGCTAGTGGTTTCTCCCCCCTTGCTTGATTTTAGCACGGGGGATAAATATGGGACTAATGCCATATCGTCATTTTTTGCCTGGGAACACCTACCTTGCATCTCATTGACGCAAGGTAGTTTTCTGCTAGCAAAAAATGACTTTAACTCCAAAACTTTGGCTCTAGACGGGTCTGGTGCCAAAGTATAAATTTGGAGTTAGGTTTGATCTGAATTTGTGTCAAAAAAATGACGCAAATTTGGCGCAAAGCAAGTACAAATCTGGGCCTTCATCTGCCAGTGCTTGGACTCTTCTGCTGAGAGTCTTGACTTACTAAGTGGTGCCAAATCCAGTCCATGGGTCATTAGAAGTGGAATCTGGTCACCAGAGTGAAAATCCATGCATTGAGGCCGTTGCAGCAGAAAAATTGATGAAGCGCCTGCACCCCGGCTGAAAAAGTTACACGTAGCCTGTCTCACAGCTGTGAAATTGATGCATGACCTGCTTCAGCGTGGATTCATTGTTGCCATGCATCTGGATTTTTCCTGCTGCATTCCTGGATGTCATTGGTCTTCATCAACCAGGAATCGACGCAGTGCTAGTCTGACAGGAAAACAATCTACGCATCGCCAGCCATGGAGGGAAAGTATTGACGCATCACCAGCTGGGCAGGAAAAGAATCCACATATCATCTGTCCAGCACGAAAATAATCAATGCATTGCTTGATTTTCCAATGCATCACCTCCTTGGTGACCATCATCATCTTTGTTTTTGATGCATCCAAGGTACTGTGTGCTCTGAGGATACCACCACTGATTTTTCAGGAAAACGATGCCTTAATATCTTTAAAAAGAGATATATCTACTTCTGTAAGATGGATTTTTGTTGTTTTGATCTTACTCAGCTAAATATTTGCTATTTTTCTAAACTGAGTTTAGTACTTTTGTGGTGTTTTCAGTGTGTTGCACTGTGTGTGTACAAATACTTTACACACTGCCTCTGAGATAAGTTTGACTGCTTGTATCAAGCTACCAAAGGGGTGAGGAGGAGTTATCTTAGGTGTGTGACTCCCTTACCCCAGCTAGCGTGAGGGCCCCTACTTCAACAGGGTGTAAATTGGCTGCCAACTGGAGACCCAATTTCTAACAGGACTTAGGGTTAATTCTAACCCTTGTATAGGTGGACCGTTGTTTCCATGCTATACATGAGGTGTTCTCTGTTGCTCAAGTAATTAAACAGTGATGCAGCATCCAACGGCTGTCTGTGCAGTGAGAGACTGGCTGCGTGCATGTTGACCTTATGTTACTTCCCTTTTTTAATCCCAGTCGGAGACGCCCGCGCTATGGTGTGACTCTGCATGTTGGTACAAGTGTTGATTCATGCCAAGAAGGCCGTTATAGTCTTAGATTCTCCGTTCTATTTGATTGGTAGGTTTCTGGTGCAGTCAGTAATTTATGGTTCATCAATGTTTGTCTTTTTAGAGCCATGATTTATTTCAGATGGGCTCCTTAAAACATTATTTGTGATTCTTTAGAAGTACTCTCCATTCAGGGTGATTATATGTAATGGCTTAAGGTTTCTTCCTGGTCATAGAATTTTAATGGTAATGTGCTAAGGTTGCTTTTGCACATTTTTTCAGCACTAGCATGTAAATTGGATGCAAAGCCTCAATAGACGATGAGCCAGTTTGCCTTCATTTTATTTGTTTAATTCAGTTTACCCTTAACATGAACAAGTCTGATTTCAGGTGAGCAATTACCTCCATACTAGGGTGGTATATCAAGTGTATTATTGTACCATTCTTTTGAAAAGGGCCTGCGGCTGATCGGGCTTTTGCACATTTTTTCAGTGCAAGTTTTCTTTGGATCACTGAGGGGCCAGGATTCTGGAGTTAAATGTTAATATTACTTCCTGCTGGATGAGATGCTGCTAATCAAGGCTTACGATAATCATATTTTCAGGTGAGCTTAATTAGGAGGGTTAAGTTTAAGTCTACGTTACAAAGACCTTCAATGTTTTTGATTGGCATCTTTTCCTTTTAGGTTGCACTTTATAGTTCTCATGAAGACCCCCTCTAAGGTTTCTAGTCACCTCATTTGTATTGGGTTGAAACATTGACAATTCCATCTTCCACCCTTGACTGACTATATTCCCCCCTGTGTGTCAATGTTAACTTTTATTCTGCACATCACAGATGGAATGTGATTGACCCTAAATATTTGTCAGGTGGGCTATATTTTTGTGAATCTAGTTTTAAATATTGTTCTATTTACACTATTCTCTCTTTGACTTTTTTGCACTTACGCACAAGCACAATTTTTCCAAGCACTACTATTCTACATTTTTGAGCAACCTCTTTCTGCTGAAGATGTATACAAATGTACCTAATTCCAATGCAATTTTGAATTAATTTCAAGTTGATTGTTTATTGTGTTTTTTAATGTTGTAACTCTTTGCTTCTCTTTTCCCCCTCTACGGTGTAATTGACAAATTCCCTTTCCTTTGGGATTGGGATTAATAGACTAGTAATAAGGAGTCTTGGTAGACCAATTTAACCCCTTGGCCGCCAAGGATGTAATGGTTACGTACAATGGAATGGTGCTGAGGCGCCACGGACGTCACCTTTACATCCTTGGACTGGCCCTCAGGGGAAGTGCTAGTGCTCCCCGAGGGCCTAGGACAGGGATGGAAGGGGAATCGCTTGATCTTCCACCCCTGCTGCCCCAGTGACGTCTGATGATGTCAGCACATGATCTTGCGCTGACCTCATCAGAGGCTACCCCCATTGCGATTGGAAGAGAAATGGAAAGCATTTCTCTCCGGATCGGGGGGTGATGGCAGGTGGAGGCATGAAAGTAAAGGAAAGGCCTTTCCTTTCATGTCTCTGAGCATTTCTGCAGCCCGATCGTGAAGAAATCGGGTTGCAGAAATGCCCACTAGACACCAGGGAGTTTGTTTTTTGTGAAATTGGCATGAGGGGAGCGACCCCTTGAGCAAGGGTTGCTCCCCATTGAGCAAGGGTCGCTCCTCAGGGGGCAATTTTGCATTAGGCCTTTCCTGTCCCCCGGGGCAGATCAGCCTATTTTAATTAGGCTGATCTGCCCCCGGGGGAGGTGGCAGAAGCCACTAGACGCCAGGAAGTTTGTTTTACATAAACAATGAAGGGAAGTGACCCTTTGAGCAAGGGTTACTCCCCTGGGGGGACATTTTTTATTAGGTCATTTCTCCAACCCCCCTTGGGGCAGATCAACCTATTTTAACTAGGACAATCGGCCCCCGGGGGGGCAGAAGCCATTAGGCATCAGGGATATATATTTTTTTGAGTTAACAATGAAAGGGAGCGACCCCTTGAGTAAGTGTCAGTCCCTTGGGGACAATTATTTATGAGGCCTTTTCTGCCCCCCCCCCGTTGGCAGATCAGCCTATTTTAATTAGGTCGGTCTGCCCCCAGAAGGAGGGGCAGAAGCCACTATGCACCAGGGTTAATTTATTCTTAATTATTTTAGGGCTGGGGAGTGACCCCTTAGGCAAGGGTCACTCCCCTGTGGGGCATTATTCTTTTTACATCTTTTCTGCCCCCTTGTGGGCAGATCAGCCTATTTCTATGAGGCTAATCTGCCCCAAAGAGGGCTAAAACCACTAGACACCAGGGATTTTTTTTATGTCAGTTTCATGCAAGGGTAGCAACCCCTTAGGCAAGGTTTGCTCCCCTGGGGGGGGACTTTATTTTAGGGGATTACTGCCCCCCTTGAGGGCGCATTGGCCTATTTTAATTAGGCGTATCTGCCCCCAAGAGGGGGGGGGGGGGAACCACTAGGCAGCAGAGGTTTTTTTTTGTTGTTGTTTTTTTTACTGATGGGGAGTGACTCTAAGGCAAGGGTCGCTCCCCTGGGGGGGACATTTATTTTAGGACCTTTCTGGAGATCGGCCTATTTCTATCAGGCCGATCTGCCCCCGGGGGGGGGGGGGAAGAAACCACTTAGGCACCAGTGATTGGTGAGTGTGTTTTGTTTGGGGGGCAGCCCCTTGGGCAAGGGGCGCTCCGCATGGGGGCATATTACTGTTGGCAATTTCTGCCCCCCTTGGAGACAGATCAACCTATTTTTGTACGGCAAATCGGTCCCCCAGGGGGGGCAGAAAGCCTGCAAAGACCAGGGAAGATTTTTTTTTTTTAAAAGCTTGGGGGTATGGCCATAACCCCACCCAAAATAAATGGGGACAAAGTTTTTCTGCCCACTGGTGGGCAGATGGGGCAATGGGGCAATTACCCCTGATCCACTCCCCCAGGGGGGCAGAAAAAAATAGTGGGGTGCTGGCTACCAACCAGTATTGGCATGGTTATGCCCCCACCCTAACTAAATGAAATAACAGTCTTTCAGCTCTCCCCGCACTAAAACATCTTATACCATGGCAAGCAAGAGGACGTTTGATTATTTTAGGTTTTGGTTTTATGCTTAGGCCATGAGAGTTTGTCTAACTCTCAAATCGTCCCCCTTGGAATGGTGATGGCTGTACTTTTTGGACTTTGAGCCGCTGCCATGTAGAGAAATCTACGAGACCTAGACACATCTGAAAACTAAACTTCTGGGTGAGTCCAGGGTGGTGTGCTTCAATGCAACCCATACCCTTTTCTTACCCACAATACCCTGCAAATCTCCAACTTTGCTTGAAATCACACATTTTTCCCACATATTTGTGATGGAACATTCCGGAATCTGCAGGAATCCACAAAAATTCCTATCACCTAGCATTGTTGCATTTATGCCGATAGAAATTTTGCCCCACTTGTCAGCCTGAAAAGGTCTTTTTTCAAACTGCCCTTTTGGACCCGCTTTGGTTCCCCCTCAATTTCGACATGTTTTTGGCTCTTCCCTGCCACAGGCAGGCCCACCTACAAAAGTGAGGTATAATTTTTTTCGGGAGACTGAGGGGAACATTCATGGTAGAAAATTTGTGCTGGTGCAGTGTTGTGATTTTTTCGCTAAATTTGAGGTTTGCTGAGGATCCTGGGTAAGAAAACAGTAGGGGATCCACGCAATCCACACCTTCCTGGACTCCCTTAGGTGTCTAGTTTTCAGAAATGTCTTGAGTTTGGTAGGTTTCCCTAGGTTGCTGCTGAGTCCAGGACCAAAAACGCAGGTGCACCCTGGCAAAAACTAGTAGTTTTGTATTTGATCATTTTGATGTGTCCACGTAGTGTTTTGGAGAATTTCCTGTTGCGGGCACTAGGCCTACCCACACAAGTGAGGTATCATTTTTATCAGGAGACCTGGGGGAACGCTGGGTACAAAAAAGTTTGTGGCTTCCCTCAGATTCCAGAACTTTCCATCATCGAAATGTGAGGAAAAAGTGTTTTCTTGCCAAATGTTGAGGTTTGCAAAGGATTCTTGGTAACAGAATCTGGTGAGAGCACCTCAAGTCACCCCATTCTGGATTCCCCCAGGTGTCTAGTTTTCAGAACTGTATAGGTTTGCTAGGTTTCCCTAGGTGCCATCTGAGCTGAAAGCCAAAATCCACACCGAGGCACTTTGTAAAAAACAGGTCAGTTTTCTTTGGGAAAATGTGATGTTCCATGTTGTGTTTTGGGGTATTTCCTTTCACAGGCACTAGGCCTACCCATGCAAGTGAGGTACCATTTTTATCTGGAGATTTGGGGGAATGCTGGGTGGAAGGAAATTTGTGGCTTCTCTTAGATTCCTGAACTTTCCATCACTGAAATGTGAGGCGAAAGTGTTTTTTTTTTCCAAATATTGAGGTTTGGAAAGGATTCTGGGTAACAGAACCTGGTGAGAGCCCCACAAGTCACCTCATACTAGATTCCCCTAGGTATCTATTTTGAAAGTTGCACAGGTTTGGTAGGATCCTCTAGGTGCAGGCTGAGCTAGAGGCCAAAATCCACAGCTAGGCACTTTCCAAAAAACTTATCAGTTTTGATTGTAAAAATGTGATACGTCCATGTTGCACGGGCATTAGGCCTACCCATATAAGTGAGGTACCATTTTTATCAGAAGACTTGGGGGTACAAAGAATAGAAGAACAAGTGTTATTGGCAATTGTCTTTTTCTACATTTTTCCTTCCAAATGTAAGACAGTGTGTAAAAAGATGTCTGTTTGAGAAATGTCCTGTAATTCACATGCTAGTATGGGGATCCCGGAGTTCAGAGATGTGCAAATAAACACTGCTTCTCAACACCTTATATTGTGCTCATTTTGAAAATACAAAGGTTTCCTTCATCCCTATTTCTGATTCTTTATATTTTACCAAATATATTGCTGTGTACCCAGTATACAATGAAAACTCATTGCAAGGTGCAGCTCATTTATTTGCTCTGGGATTCTTGATAAACATACAAGCCCTGTATATACCCACAACCAGAAGAGTCCACCAGATGTAACAATTTATTGCTTTGGAAAATCTAACATCACAGGAAAAAGTTACAAAGTAAAACGTGGAGAGAAATGGCTGTTTTGTTACGTCAATTTCAATATTTTTTTTATTTCAGCTGTTATTTTCTGTAGGAAAGCCTTATAGGATCTACAAAAGTGACCCCTTGCTGAATTCATAATTTTTTCTACTTTTCAGAAATGTTTAGCTGTCTGGGATCCAGCATTGGTTTTACACCCACTTTGGTTACTAACTGGAAGGAGGCTGAAAGCTAAAAAAATAGTAAAAATGAGTATGTCCCAGAAAAATGCCACAATTGTGTTGAAAAATGTGGTTTCATGATTCAAGTTTGTGTGTTCCTAAAAGCTGGGGAGATGGTGATTTTAGTATCACAAACTCTTTGTTGATGCCGTTTTCAGGGAAAAAAAACACAAGCTTTTTTCTGCTGCCCTTTTTCCCATTATTTTGAAAAAAAATGACATTTCTGAAGTATTTTGGCTAATTTCTTGGTCTCTTCAAAGGGAACCCACAAACGGGTACCTCTAGAATCCCTAGGACGTTGGGAAAAAAAAGGAAAAAAATTTGGCATGGGTAACTTATGTGGACAAAAAGTTATGCTGGCCTAAGCGCCAACTGTCCCAAATAGCCAAAAAAAGGCCTGGCACCTGAGGAGGACGAAAAGGCCTGGCCGCGAAGGGGTTAATTGCCTTATCTAATTATTACTTGCCGGGACCACTTGTGTTTCCAAGCATCGGCTGTGCATGACTAAAAGCTGAGAGTTGCAGAGGTTTGCTAGTTCAGAGGGGTTGGTTGTAGGGCTTGGCCGCAGCCCAGGCCATGCTGCCAAGAACCCCCTGCACATATATAGAGAATGCTCCACACATGAAGATACAGGTAAGTATATTTATTTGTGACTTAGCAGAGCACTGTGCTTTCCCTCCTTCAATGTTGCCTACCAACTGCTGATCTTCCACAGAATTCCATACTTTATTATCATAACAATGACATAAACCGCATAAATCATGTAAATTCTATGTCACAAACTACACAGCTCCCTCTTTATAAATGGGAAAAACATATCCCAATAAAACAACCACAGCCACTAAAACATTGTACACTAAATGCTAAAAATAGGCATTAACATCACAGCTAAGTAAAAGCAACAATAAAAACCACAATAGTATTTACTGTATTGACCCCCAAACACCCTTATCACATATGTCACGATCTAATACTTTTGGACACTTGATTAGTCTTCTTTGTCTCTTAATCACATCCTTAAAGACAATTTTCCCATATTCTTCTTCAAAAGTCCATTCTTCACCACACTGAGAGGTTTGAGTAGGACAGGTTCCACACAGTCAGCTATCCGTTGGGGCTTGCGGTCTGATCACAGCTGCTTCCTCCAAGGACAACAAAAATGATGATGCTCACAGGATAGGTACTACTTGGAGCCCTCAGTGGCAGATCCGGTTGTGAAGGTCAGAACACCTGGATATTCAGAAAATGACACTAGCAATATCATTCAAAGTGCCCTTATCCAGTGCAACAGTGCAGCTAAGACTTCCCTATGGAGCAATTCACCTAGCCACCAAAAACATGTAGTGAAGACTGCACACATGAAGAGACAGGTAAGAATGTTTATTGATGACTAGGCAGAGAACAGCACTTCACCTCCTTCTAGTTTCTCCACCAACTGCAGAATTGCCACAAGAATCCAAACTTCATTGCTATAACAATGACATAGCCCCCCATGAGTTACGTCCACTCTATTTCACACAAATAAAATGCACAAAGGCCGTAAATATCAGAGGGATGTCTACCAATGAAGGGTTAGATGCAGGGGCTACCTGCAGGCCAGGCCTTGTGGTCAACCCCTTGTTGTGTACTATGTAAAACTGTGCTCAGTAGAAGAGTTGCATGAATAAGACAGTAATTCAATGGTTAAGGATAAAGTGACGCTATCGTTAAGTATGTAATAAGATCTTACTTTAAGTTCAATAAACCCTCTAAATCTATTTAAAAACAATGGTTTTAGTCATGTTGTAGTTTGGTAAGGTGAAAAGATTTTAGCTTATTGTTAGAACTTGGGTCTCTAGTTGGCAGAGTTATGCACCCTGTACAAGTAGCGACCACAATCCTAGTCAGGGTAAGTCAGATGCACACCACAAATTAATGTGTGCTCATCCTATGGTAGTTTGCCACAGACCAGGCAGTCTTAACTTAGAAGGCAATGCATAAAGTATTTGTGCAACACTTAAAGCAGTAAAACTATGACAACACCACAAGAAAAGTTGCAACACCTGGTTAGGAACACAGTGAAGTGCTTAGTTTAATGAACGAAACAAGACCAAAATGTAAAAAATCCAATAAGTAGAAGTCAAGATATGAATTTTAAAACAATAAATGTAACTAGTGCTTGGAAACATAAAGCCCCATAAGGGCACTGAAAAGTGAAGTCCACCATGATGGAGTGCAGGTCAGATACAAGGACCAGCCCTGGTCCATTGAAATTGGTACCTTGCTTCCGGGTTGCCTCGACATCGGGGGAGGATGTGAGGAGTGATGCAAGTAGCAACTGAGTCAATGTGTCATCATCCATCCTGGCTATGTAGGCAATGCCCTGGTTCCAAACCGTGCCATCAGGGATATTTGTTGCTGAATCCCTCTGGTGTTCTCTTCTACGGGCCCAGGACTGGATGGGCACCACTTGGCAGGTCACGACTTACAGCAAACAAAGTTCAGGTGCTGTTGCAGTTTGTGTTGGAAGTCTTTTGTGCCCCTGAGACTTCAGAAGAACAGGACGCAAACAAGCAAACCCTTGGAGTCACTTTGGGTTCAAGTGAGATGGGTTCAGTCCTTCCTCAGCAGGACAGAGGGCAGAAAGCAACAGGGCACAACAACAGAAAAGCAATTCTTTCAGAACAGCAGTCCAGAGTGGCAGTCCTTATGACAGCACAACAGTCCTTCTTCCAGGCAGAATTCTTCATAGGTCCTGAAGTGTACTGAGTTTTTTGGGTCAGAAGTCCAGTTCATATACCTAATTGTGCCTTTGAAGTGAGGGTGACTTCAAAGATGGGTCTTTGAAATATAAAGACATCTCTCCTTCCCGTCCTTTCTTCTGACTCAGTACAGGGGGTTAATCAGTTCTTTGTGTGGGAGCAGGGCACTGCCTATTCACATGTAAGTGTCAGCTTCTCCCTCCCATCTGCTCATGATGGCCCATCAACATGCAGATGGCCACTCAGTCACACCTATCTTCATGTGTGTGGGGCTGACAAGAGGGAATGTGGAAAACCACCTGTGATCCCAGCCCAAAATTTTAATAGTACATGTAGGAAAGTCCTTTTTGTGTGCCGGTCACCCCCAAACATTTTGGACAGATACTGCTGGTTACTGACTCCTAACTGTGCCCTGAGTACTGCTAACCAGTCCCACAGCCAGTGCTCTGTGTAAAATGGATTATTAAAATTAGGCTGATTATAATTGGCTGTATCAACCTACCTATAAGTCCCTAGTATCTGGTAGGGGATGTAGGTCTAAGGACCCCAGTAGGTTTAGGGATCCCAGCTGAAGTAGTGCACCCCTAGGTGCACTACTGAGGAGCCCAGTGTCATATTAAAGGCAGGCCTGCCTTGCTGGCTGCTTTCTTTTAAGTTACAGTTAACCCCAAATTCGACTTTAGAATTAGAAGTAATTCCAAAGTCTTAAGCTACCTAATTTTCACATATAAGTCAACCCAAGGGTGTGCCCTAGTGCCTTGACGGTTGGGTGCAGTGTAACTATAAGCAGGGACCTTATAAAAGATGTTTTATAAGCCCTGGTGAGAGAAAAATAGCCAAATTAGCTTTCCCTCATTGTAGTGAATGGGCTCCGTATGCTAACATGGGGAGACTTTATTTTAAAATAAAAAGTCTTATTTTCCAAAGAAAGGAGCTAAATATGGCATGTTTAGGACCAAATTAAAAGTTATAATAATTGCAACAGCTTGCCACTGTTGAATGTAATATAACATACGCCTAGAAAGAGTTTTAGAACTCTTTCTAAAAGTTACCTGTTTCAGCTCTGTAGCGCCCTTCTTTGATTGGCCAACCTCCAACAACCTGGCCAGGCTGCCTTGCCTGGGTTGGACAAAAAGGAAATGCCTAGGGGAGAAAAACTTCCTCAGCAAATGGTAAAACAGGATGGAGAGAGCAGCCAAATGGTACTTCAAAGGAGAGAAGGACATTTGGGCTAGGAAGTGGACCTCCCCTATTTTCTGCAAAATTAGACAGCCAGGTGCCTCCTAATAAAATTAATGGAGGGCGGAAAGGAGTGTGCCAAGGGAAACCTAGCCACACCAGTGGGTGGGCTCAGCCAGACCTAACCTCTGAGACTGAATTTTTGCATTCTTGGATTTTTGTGGAATGTTGCGCCCTGGGATTGATTTTTGCTACTCTTCACAGGAAGTGGTCACTCAAGAGGGTGGTGTCCTGCACGTGACTTGACCAAGGCACCCCCTGCTTTTCACCCCCAGGAGAAAGCATAAAACTGGCAGAGCTGTACCCCACTTCAGATTCCTACAAGGAACAGAAGAGAAGAAGGACTACCCTGCTGGACACTTGCCCTGCACCTGGACAGTGCGCTCTGAAGGACTGCACCAGCTGCACACTTGGGCTTCACCACTAAAAATACTTTCCCTGTATTCTACTGCTTCCAAAAAGGGCTCCCTGTTTGCTACAGGTAGAAAATAGCTGATCAGAATCCCCTGCATCAAACCCTGAAGAAACTGACCAACTGACCAGTGGTCATTTTTGGATTTGAGCCGGGTGCATTCTGGGAGTTAGAATCCTAACCCTCAAGGAGCAACTCAGAACTTCTGGAACCTTGGGGTGAGTTATGGACTCCTAAAGGACCTTCAAAGACCTTCTGGCAGAAGATCCAGAGGTTTCGAGATGTTTGGAGCAACTTTGGAAAAATGCTCCATAAGTGGACCAACCCAACGTCTTTAGTCAAGCTGGCTTATGTCGACCCAGCCTGAATTTCAGGTTTGTCTTGCTAAAACGTTCCAGAGCTCCAGACTTCCAGGAATCCATCGGGGGCTCGTGGAAAGGCAATCTGACAATGTTGACTCAAAATCGGCTTGTTGTGGAGGGTCATCTAACGTCAGAGATAAAAAGCTACAAAAAAGTCCGAATGCAAAACGTTGACCAAGGCTTCCCATGCAGTGTATCTGAAGGGGGCTCCAGGGAGGTATACTTCAATTTAAATTTTGTCTCGGATGAAGATTTTGGCACAAAAAATTGTTAACGTCCGAACATAGAATTCTTCTCCAAGGCCTCCTATGACGCGTATCCAAAGTGGGCTGCAGGGAGGTCAGATCCAACTTGTGACTTCATGCTGGTGAGAAAAATCTTCAAGAAAAATACTAAAGCCCATATTTTTACTTTTTGGTGCAAAACTGTGCTAACGCTAACTTTTGCGTCAAATAGTTTACCTCTGGCTTGCATCATTCCAAAGCACCAGCCGGGCGGCAAAAATGTTATTAACCAGCCTAGCCTCATTTCCTGATGTACAACCATCCTAAAACATGACTCCTGTCTTAGAAAAGACAGGAGTCATGCCCCCCACCCCAATGGCCAGCCAGGGTACCAGTGTCCCCGGGGCATGGCCATTGCATCCAGTGCTCACCACCCCAATGGCCAGCACAGGGGACCAGTGTCCCCTGGGCATGGCCACTGCACCCATTACCATGCTGTGGGTCCTTTCTTGGGCCCCCAATGGCACTTTAATAAAAATAACAAAAATACTTGCCAATACTTACGCTACTTACCTTGGATGGGGTTCTCCATCCTTTGGTGCCTTTCTGGTGTGGCTGGGGGCATTCCTGGGGCTTGGGTTGGGCACCTGTGTGCCCATTCCATGGTGTTTCCCCTAATGCCTGGTCTAACCCAGGTGTTGAATAATGGGGCTAAGCAGGCTTAACGCCATTATTTAGACCAGCCTCCCACCTGTGCACCATTATTGCAAGGGACAATGAATATGGTGCTACGGGCTTAGAGTAATTTTTTGGATGGGAATGCCTACCTTGCATCTGATTGACGCAAGGTGGGTTCACGCAATGCTACAAAACAGCAGAGTGAAAATAGCAGTGACAGTTGAATAGCATCACCTCCCCTGATGGGCAATATGTATCCCCCCAAACCCACCCAGAGGGATCGGTGCACTCAACACCTTCACTGATGGCACACACCAGGAGGAGCTATGTCACAAGGCAGACACGAGTACAGGTCACATACAAAACCGTTTTCACATACCTGTTTCTCATTGGAAGAATTGGTGGATCAACTCTGCTCTAGAGTCAGATGCATCATCATCATCTGCCTCCTCATCACTTTCAATGTCACCATCATCAACCACAGGTTAAGCTGCCACCCCCTCTACATCCAGTAATGGGATCTCAGGGCCAGATTGTGTAGCATGCAGCAGGCAACAACGATCTGGCAGACTTATAGTGGTCTGTAGAGCAGGGCACCTCCAGAGACATGTAGAGACTGGAATCAGGCCTTCAGTAGCCTAAACGTTCTCTCAATGACATGCCTTGTCCTGCTGTGTGCTACATTGAAACAGTTTTCACATCTGTAGTAGGATATTTCACAGGTGTCAGCAGCCAGAGAAGGTTAGGATAGCCAGAGGCCCCTTGTGCACAAAGGTTGAACCTATCTCAATACCAGTAGAGGCACAGAGGAGAATGTGAAGAGAGGTGAGATTACATGGGCACACATACTATTGGATAAATACTAATGAGCCAAGCCCTGTCCCTCTGTAGTTGTGCCATCATGTGTGGGACGTTGCTGTTCCTCAGAATGTAGAAGTCATGCACAGAACTAGGGAACTTGGCTTTAAGTTACTGGTCAGTGAGACACACCACCTGGACATTGATTGACTATAAGTTTTTCCGGTTTCTGTACACTTGTTCAGTTCCCCCAGGAGGACCACAGGCAATGTTGGTGCCATCTATGGTGCCTATCACATGGAGGATATGTGCCATATCATAGAAGTCAGCTTTAACAGAGCCCAAATCCACACATTGGGGGAATCTGATGTAGCCGGGCAGGTATTTGAGTAAAGCACACAGTCCATCCTTCAACACAAGACTGAACATCGGCTGTGACATCCCTGCTGCCAAGCCCACAGTCACCTAGAACTAATCTGAGGCAAGGAAGTGGAGCACTGACAACACCTGTACTGTGGGAGGGATGGCATGGAAATGATAAATGGCAGGCACAAACCGGCTCCAACTGGGTACACAGGAATATCTTTGAATTTGCAGCTGCAGGTGACAGCCTTTTCAGTTATTTAGTTTTCAACAGTCTATATTGGGTTTTTGGCACTCTTTTTACTTTTTGGGGGAGGGTTATTGATTTTACAAACCATGGTCCGTGTTCAGAGGCCGATTGTGTTTTAAATTTAAGGAACAGTGTTTTTATTCGTTTTTACTCTGTTGGGATTACAACTTTCACAACTAGACTTATCAGTGTTTTAAACAAGGCCCTTTTACACTCTGAGGAAGGATTGTGCCTGCCGGTCTCGGTGTACTAAGACGGCAGCCATATTCTGACCTCTTCAGAAGCACACTTACAGACGCCATTTTGAGGAGTTCAGCAGCCTAGCCGTCTGATCCTCCTGTTATCTGAGGACTTAAAAAGCTTCAATGCTACAGCAGCGCAGCAGACGTGCACGCGGGCGTGCCACAGGCATGCCGAAGGCAAGCCCGTCTGTGCCTGTCCGTGCCAGACCGGGCCCAGGGGCCAGCAACTATGGTCATCTTAACATAGGTAGGCTTACATATGATGCTGAATTTCTCCATTCACTTAGATTTAATACAGGAGCCAAAGGTAATGAACAAACAGTTGCCAGGGAAGTTACCTGGCCCTATAGTAGAGGTGATAGACCCCCCCAACCTCTGATACCGAACATACCTGTATCACATAAAGCAACAGATAGCTTGTTTCTCCTGGCAAATTGCAGATCTTTAGCTGCCCACAAACTGAATATCAATCTTATACTTAATGAATGAACACCTACAGCCCTGTTCCTAATGGAAACATGGCTCCATGAGGGCTCAGCTCCTGATATTTCTATGGCTTTACCTATTAAATACTCCATCATAAGGCATGACAGAGTCTCTGAGAAAGGAGAGGGTATTGCAATTATTGTCAAGGATTCAGTTAAGGTCACCACCCATCCACTTAAGTTATTAGATTGTGAGAGTATGTATTTTTCCTTCTCTTTAAATCCTCAATATAGTTTCTCCGGGGCCTTAGTGTTTCACCCCCCTGGCTCGTTATTGCATTTTCTTCAAGGCTTTCCAGAGCAAGTGTCAGACTTAATTTGTAACAAGCCAAATTTCATAATTCTTGGAGCTTTTAATATTAATGCAGATAATTTAGACAATGCAGCTTCTAAGAGACTTCTGTTAGATATGGAGGCCTTAGATCTCACACAACTGATCAGGGGCCCTGCACACATCAAGGGTTATACCATGGACTTAGTTTTCAGCAATACGGCTGACTTAACTGCCCTGCCCCCCACCCCTTTAGCCTGGTCTGATAATTACCTAATTTCTATCTCCCTTCCCCTTCCAGTATTGGAAACACCCTCCCAAAGCATTATCCAACCTTATAGGCACTGGCATATGCTTAAGACTAAAGAATGGATTGACATCTTGGAGAGTTCAAAACCCACATTGAATGGGAATATGGCTACATCTCTAGACTCATTTAATAATTGGATTAGCAAAAGCTTAGACACAAGCCTTCCATACACGTTAAGGCAGAGTGGGCATAAGAAAAAAAGTGCCCCCTGGTCCTCCAAACATCTTAGCCTAATAAAGAGGGAATGTATGTGGCTGGAGCGAAAATGGAGAAAATCCTATGAGACTTCCTCTAAAGATGAGTATAGGAAGGCTATCAGAAGGTTTCATGCTGAAATTAAAGCAGCCCAAAGCGCATATTATGCAGATATAACTCCTCGAAGAAAATCTTTCTCCTCTTAAAATAATTTACTTCTCCTCAGGCACTGTAGAAGCTTTGCATAAACATTGTAAAAATTGCAGAGATCTATTCAACCTTTCCAATAGATACCCACAGTCCCCAAGTGGTAGGTGAGGAGTGTTCCAAAGGTGCAGCAAGGTTTACATATATTCCTCCCCTCTCTCCTGAAGCGATCTCCATACTATTGACCACCCTTAAATCAGGGTCTCCCCAGGATCCGGCCCGCCTTCAATCTTAGGCCAAGAGGCTTCAATAATAGTCCCCGTGGTAACTGAGCTGCTGAACATGTCACTATTAGTCGCCACCATTCCTCCACAGTGGAAACATGCAATTGTGAAGCCGTTGCTTAAGAAGCCCAGCCTGGATCCACTCATCCCTGGCAACTATAGACCAATTTATATCCTGCCAGCCCTTGCCAATGTACTTAAAAAACATGTTAATACTCATCTTTCGAGTTTTTTTGGAGGAAAAAAAAATCTCTATCCGTCTCAGATGGACTGTAGACCATTATATAGTACTGAATCTGTTGAATTTTTACGTTTGCGGGGTCAGGCATCAAAGTATAAATATGGTGTTAGGTTTGTGACAAATTTGCGTCAAAAAGTTTGACACAAATTCGGCGCAAACAGAGTATAAATATGCCACTTAATCTCCCCAGTTTTACAACCATTAAAAGATCTTCCATTGCCCAAAGAAAGCATTAAGAGTCTGGGAGTATGGTTTGATACATGGTTGACCATGGATCACTAAGTGAAAAAAATAGCCTCCTCCTGTTTTGACATACTCAGACTTCTTAGAAAGTTTTCAAAATACTTCCGTTCATTGGAAAAAGGCTCATCATGCAGGCCTTAATAATCTCTCTGCTGGATTATGGGAATGCCCTGTTTCTTGGTAAACCCAAATATGTTATGAAGAAATTGCAGGTGGTCCAGAACACGGCTGCCCGCCTTCTCTTCAATCTACCCAGGCATAAATCAGCCACATCAGCTTTATCAACATTGCTCTGGATTCCTTTGGAGCAACGGATACAATTTTAATCTCTACATTACATTTATAGAGCGCTATATGACAAAGGCCCACCAATGTTGCGAACCCTGGCTTCTTTTTACAAACCTACGAGACATCTTAGATCATCCTCCACGGCCCTGGCTGTCATTCCCCCAATAAAAAATGCCAAATGGGGAGGAAGATCAATATCGTATCTTGGAGCTAGACTGTGGAATCAATCAATCAATCAATCAATAAATCAAAGAGATTTATAGGGCGCGCTACTCACCTGTGAGGGTCTCAAGGCGCTGGGGGGGTGGGAAAGGGGTAGGGGGCTGGGTGATCACTGTTCGAAAAGCCAGGCCTTGAGGCTCTTCCTGAAATGTAGTAGATCCTGGGTCTTGCGGAGGTGGGTGGGGAGGGAGTTCCAGGCCTTGGGGGATAGGTAGGAGAAGGATCTGCCTCCGGTGGTGGTGTGTTTGATGCGAGGGACAGAGGCGAGAGAGAGGTCGGCGGAGCAGAGGTGCAGTGTGGGCGTGTGGAAGGTCACTCTTTCGTTAAGGTAGGCAGGGCCGGTGTTGTGGAGTGATTTGTGTGCGAGGATGAGAATCTTAAAGGTGATCCTTTTGTCTATGGGGAGCCAGTGGTGGGATCTGAGGTGTGGTGAGATGTGTTTGTGTCGGGGGAGGTCGAGGATGAGTCCTGCTGCTGAGTTCTGGATTCGCTGTAGTTTGCGCTTGAGTTTTAGTGTGGTGCCGGCGTAAAGGGTGTATCTGTAGTCAAGCCTGCTGCTGATGAGTGCGTGAGTGACTGTCTTTCTGGTCTCTGTGGGGATCCACTTGAATGTTTTTTTCAGTATGCAGTTGAAACATGAGGAGGTGAGGGCGTTGATTTGTTGAGTCATCGAGAGGGATGAGTCCAGGATGATGCTGAGGTTGGGTGCATGGTTTGCGGGGGTGGGTCCGTGGCCTAGCATGGTGGACCACCATGAGGGGTCCCAAGTGTTTTTGTGTGGGCCAAAGAGGATTATTTTGGTTTTGTTGGAGTTGAGTTTAAGGTGATTGGCTGTCATACATGCGGCGGTGTCGAGGAGTGCATTTTATAGGTTGGATTTGGCGGTGTTGGGGTTGCGGGTGAGGGAGAGGATGAGTTGAGTGTCATCAGCGTATGAGAGGATGGTGATTTTGTGGGGTTTGATGATGTTGGCTAGTGGGGTCATGTAGATGTTAAATAGTGTGGGGCTGAGGGAGGAGCCTTGGGGGACTCCACAAGTGATTTTGGTGGTGGGGGATTGGAAGGGGGGGAGACAGACTTTTTGGGTTCTGTCGGTGAGGAAGGAGGTGAGCCAGTCCAGGGCTTTGTGTCTTATCCCGGCGTCGTGAAGGCGTGTGCTGAGAGTGTGGTGGCAGACAGTGTCAAAGGCTGCGGAGAGATCCAGGAGTATGAGTACTACGGTTTCGCCCATGTCGACTGTGGATCTGATTTCGTCGGTGCATGCTATGAGAGCGGTTTCTGTGCTGTGGTTCTTGCGGAACCCAGATTGGGAAGGGTCGAGTGTGTGGTTTGTTTCGAGAAAGTGGGATAGGCGGGAGTTGACTATTTTTTCCGTGACCTTGGCTGGGAATGGGAGGAGGGAGATGGGGCGGTAGTTGGAGAGGTCATCTGGGTCGGCTTTGTTTTTTTTTAGGAGCGCAGTGACTTCCGCATGTTTCCAGAGGTCTGGGAAGGTGGCGGTTTTGAATGAGCTGTTGATTGTGGCACAGGGTATGGGGGCGATGGCGGGGCTGGCTCTGTTGTATATACGGTGGGGGCATGGGTCGTAGGGGGAGCCAGAGTGAATGGAGTTCATAGTGGTTTCAGTTTCTTCGTCGGTGGTGGGGGCCCAGGTGGTGAGTAGGGTGGGTTTGTGTTTGGTGGGTGCGTTGTGTGTGTGGAGAATGTGTGTGGTGTGTAGCTGTTGTGAATGTCCAGGATTTTGCCGTGGAAGTGATCTGAGAGGGAGTCGCAGAGGGTTTGTGTGTGCGCTGGGGTCTTGGTTGCTGGCCTTGGGTTTGGAGAGCTCTTTGATGATGATAAAGAGTTCCTTGCTACTTTGGGAGTTGTTTTCAATGCGTTCCTTGTAGTGTGCTCTTTTGGTGGTGCGTATGAATTGGTGGTGGATGCGTGTGGTGGTTTTGAGGGTGGCTAAGTTAGTGGTGGTGAGTTCTTGTCTCCAGGTTTTCTCTGCTTTGCGGCATTTGCGTTTGGATTCGTTGAGTTCCATGGGGCGTTCTTGATATTGCGGGTGGTGATGTTTTTTCTGAGGGGCGTGAGATTGTCGGCACAGGTGGTGATCCATTTGTTGAGGTTGTGTGCGGCGGTGTTGGGGTCGGTTATGTTGGGGGGGTTTGTGTCAGTTGGCAGATCAGGCGCTCCGTGGGGATCTTGTCCCACATGCGGTAGGGGGTGGTGTGATGGTGGTGGTGTGTGGGAGGTTTGTTGTAGGAGAAGTGGACGCATCGGTGATCCGTCCATTGAAGTTTGGTGGTGTGGGTGTAGGTGACGTGTTGGCTTAAGGTGAAAATTGCGTCGAGTGTGTGTCCGGCTGAGTGGGTGGGGGCTGTGACCAGTTGTTTGAGTCCTAGGTTGGAGAGGTTGTCTAGGAGGGAAGAGGAGTTGTGGTTGTGAGGGTTTTCCAGGTGGAAGTTGAAGTCACCGAGGAGTATGTAGTCTGTGGAGGTGAGAGCGTGCGTGCTGATGGTGTCAGCGATGGTGTCACAGAATGGGGGGCATGGTCCCGGGGGTCTGTATATGAGTGTGCCACTGAGGGTGGTGGTGTTGTTGACGTGGATGAGGAAGTGCATGTGTTCTGCGTTGTTGAGGGTGTCGAGGGTGTTGGTGGTGACCTTGATGGTGTCTTTGTGAAGGATGGCGATGCCGCCTCCTGGTTTGTTGATGCGGTCTTTGCATTGGAGTTTGTATCCTTCCAGGGTGGCTATGACTTTATCGGGCTCGGATGTGGGGTTTGTCCATGTTTCTGTGAGGAAGACGATGTCGGGTGAGTGTGATGTGATGAGGTCCCAGAGTTCTATGGCATGTTTGTGTCGGGACCGGGTGTTCAGTAGTAGACAGTTGAGATGGTTGCGGGTGGTGTGGTTGTTGTGGTGTGTGATAGTGTTTGCGGGGATGTTTGTGGTGTTGTTGAAGGTAAAGGTGGCCTTGGCGAGGGGCTTGTGTAGGTTGTGGGGTATGTTGGTGGGTGCGGGTGTTGTTGTGTGGGGGCTGTTGTGTTTGGTGTTGCTGTGGGGTGTCGGGGGTGGAGCAGGAGAATAGGCAGCTGCGGCAGGAGAAGGGGCCTTGTGTGTGTGTGGGGGTGGTTTGGAAGCAGTTGGGGCGGACTCCAGGGTTGAGGGAGAGGAGAGAGTGGGGTGGTAGTGTAGTCTGGGGGGATTTTGGCTGGCAGGGCCAGGGGGACTGCCGCTGGGCGCGGTCTGGGCACGGACGGGCGCAGACGGGCTTGCCTCTGGCGTGCCAGCGGCGTGACCACACAGCGACCGCCATTAAGAGGGGGAGGTGGGAGGGAGGGGCAGCTGGGAGGTGGGAACGGGAGAGCGAATGGGGGCGGGAGGGGGGGGGGGAGTAAACAGAGCAGGGGGATCGCCAAGGGTTGAGATGGCCCGGCGAGGTAAAAACAATGGGAAAATGGCAAAAAGTACAAAAACAATGCACAAAAGAGCAAAGGAAGGTAAAAGGATACAGGAAGGTAGAAGGATAAAGTCAGAAACAGTGGGAAGGCACTATCAGAGAGCACACTGCACCGAGTAGTCGAGAACAGCGGGAGATAGAAGGTAAGAGGATCTGGTCAGAGACAGTGGGAGGGCACAGTCACAACAACACAGAGATGCAGAGAATAGCAGAGTAACGCGGAAGACAGAGAGTGCAGGATCAGTGGGAAAGCGCAGTAATAAAGGCACAGGGGCGCAGAGAATAGCAGAGTAAAGCGGGAGACAGAAAGTGCAGGATCAATGGGAAAGCGCAATAATAAAGACACAGAGACGCAGAGAATGGCAGAGTAAAGTGGAAGACAGAAGGTGGAGGGATCGGTCAGAGAACAGTGGGACGGCACAAATAGCAAAGACACAAAGCACAGGGTAGACACTTACCAGCGACGCTGGACACCAGAGAAGGGGAGGGGGGCTTCGAACTAGCGATCGGTCGCGTGGGCAGGGATGGGGAGAGGCGTTGCAGCAAGGTGGAGCTGTCGACGCAGTGGAGCTAGCTCCGGCCGAAAGGTCAGGGGCCTCTCACCTGCATCGCGCAGCGACCGCCATTAAGAGGGGGAGGTGGGAGGGAGGGGCAGCTGGGAGGCGGGAGGTGGGCGGGAACGAGAGAGCGAATGTGGGCGGGAGGGGGCAGGGAGTAAACAGAGCAGGGGGATCGCACAAGGGTCGAGATGGCCCGGCGAGGTAAAAACAGTGGGAAAACGGCAAAAAAGTACAAAAACAATGCACAAAAGAGCAACGGAAGGTAAAAGGATACAGGAAGGTAGAAGGATAAAGTCAGAAACAGTGGGAAGGCACTATCAGAGAGCACACTGCACCGAGTAGTTGAGAACAGCGGGAGATAGAAGGTAAGAGGATCTGGTCAGAGACAGTGGGAGGGCACAGTCACAACAACACAGAGACGCAGAGAATAGCAGAGTAAAGCGGACGACAGAGAGTGCAGGATCAATGGGAAAGCGCGATAATAAAGACACAAAGATGCAGAGAATAGCAGAGTAAAGCGGAAGACAGAGAGTGCAGGATCAGTGGGAAAGTGCAGTAATAAAGGCACAGAGGCGCACAGAATAGCAGAGTAAAGCGGGAGACAGAAAGTGCAGGATCAATGGGAAAGTGCAATAATAAAGACACAGAGACGCAGAGAATGGCAGAGTAAAGCAGAAGACAGAAGGTGGAGGGATCGGTCAGAGAACAGTGGGGCTGCACAAATAGCAAAGACACAAAGCACAGGATAGACACTTACCAGCGCCGCTGGACACCAGGGAAGAGGAGGGGGGCTTCGAACTCGCGATCAGTCGCATGGGTGGGGATGGGGAGAGGCGTCGCAGCAAGGTGGAGCTGTCGGCGCAGGGGAGTGAGCTCCAGCCGAAAGGTCAGGGGTCTCTCACCTGCGTCGCGCAGTGACCGTCATTAAGAGGGGGAGGTGGGAGGGAGGGGCAGCTGGGAGGCGGGAGGCAGGCGGGAACGGGAGAGCGAATGGGGGCGGGAGGAGGTGGGGAGTAAACAGAGCAGGGGGATCGCACAAGGGTCGAGATGGCCCGGTGAGGTAAAAACAGTGGGAAAACGGCAAAAAGTACAAAAACAATGCACAAAAGAGCAACGGAAGGTAAAAGGATACAGGAAGGTAGAAGGATAAGGTCAGAAACAGTGGGAAGGCACTATCAGAGAGCACACTGCACCAAGTAGTCGAGAACAGCGGGAGATAGAAGGTAAGAGGATCTGGTCAGAGGCAGTGGGAGGGCACAGTCACAACAACACAGAGACGCAGAGAATAGCAGAGTAAAGCGAACAACAAAGAGTGCAGGATCAATGGGAAAGCGCAATAATAAAGACACGTAGACGCAGAGAATGGCAGAGTAACGTGGAAGACAGAGAGTGCAGGATCACTGGGAAAGTGCAGTAATAAAGGCACAGAGGCGCAGAGAATAGCAGAGTAAAGCAGGAGACAGAAAGTGCAGGATCAATGGGAAAGCGCAATAATAAAGACACAGAGACTCAGAGAATGGCAGAGTAAAGCGGAAGACAGAAGGTGGAGGGATTGGTCAGAGAACAGTGGGATGGCACAAATAGCAAAGACACAAAGCACAGGGTAGACACTTACCAGCGACGCTGGACACCAGGGAAGAGGAGGGGGGCTTCGAACTCGCGATCAGTCGCGTGGGCGGGGATGGGGAGAGGCGTTGCAGCAAGGTGGAGCTGTCGGCGCAGGGGAGCGAGCTCCGGCTGAAAGGTCAGGGGTCTCAGTGAATTCATTTCCACTGAATCTATGTCAAACCAGCCATGAACTGTCATTCCAGCGGCTATTAAAAACTTGGTTATTTTAGTTTGTGTCCCAAAGCCGTATATTCAAAAGTTTTTCTGTATAGAGCTGGGAGGCCTTCGAGTAGCTATGTACTCCATAAATTTACATAACACAGCTCCATGATGGTATGACAGTTCAGATTATATGTCTTTATGACGTGTCTCTCTTCCAAGGTAGCAATGTCAACTAGGGGCCGGTACACACGGGCATGACTCATTCTCACCATTGCACGGTATCTGGGGATGGGAGAGAGAATAAGCCAAAAGTTGGGAACCGTCTGTCCAACATGCACAGGACAGATGGAAGTGCTCATTCAGGGAGACTGGGGCCAGTGGTCATCACTGCTGGTGGTGACGGTCATGTACGCAGTGGTCATGACTGCCATTTTCTGAAGCATTAGCTCATGTAACTCCTGACACTCGTGCAAGCAATACCTCCAATGCGTGAGCTGCCATGTACTCTCACTGGGAGCCACAATGCCACATTCTGCAGGAGATAGGGCCCCAGCCTTCACTCAGGGGGAGCTGGAGAAGCTTGTGGAAAGGGGCCCCATCCCTGTATGGGCAGGTTTATGGGGCACTATAGCAGCAGGTGAGTCTAATGTCACTGTCCTGTCTGATACTGATGTGATTTAGCTTGAAAGGCATTGGGATGAGGCAGATGGAGTGGATGCATGGAGATGGGTGCAGAGTCAGAACATTAGTAGTGTGAAGACACATTAGTGTGGCCATGAGTCTGATGTGTGATATTCACTGCTGTCCCTGTGATGCCACTCTACATGACTTTGTCCTTCTGTCTGTGTCTCCCATGCAGGTCAGCGCCCATCAGAAGAAGGGGATTTGGTGTGCCATCGCCAAGCAAGTGCAGACCCTGATGGTCCATAGCCAGCCGAGCACCCACTGAAGAAAGCTGTGGAAGGACCAGAGATGCTGGGCCTAGAAGAAACCAGAGGCCCAGCAGGGGACGTGCTCACAACGAGGGAGGAGTGCCTGTCAGACCCTGACCCCCCCAATGCCCACATTTTTTTGGTCCCCTACCCTGAGGTGGATAGGTGCCTGAGGGCAGCACAGCAGCCACAAGAGGGTAGGTATACACTCACATCTCGATAATGTACTGGTTGTATGGCTTTAGGTTACCTACTAGTGTGAATATGTAGTGTAGATCATAGGTAGATGCACGTAGATCATGGGTATCAGCCACTCTGGTAGGATTGGTATCAAAGATGTATGCCTATTCCATGCAGACAGTGACTTATTAGGGCATTTACTTCCATTTTGAAATGTGTGTGGTCACCCTTTACAAAGTTTAAGATCCCAACTCCTAGCATCAGTATACATAAGGTGTCAGGACATTGCCATCAGTCTACCACTGTGACAGAGGTAATTAGTGAGTCCTCATTCAGCTGCCTTGTACTGTATGTGTAGATAGGCACAGTGGACCAAGATGATACTGTGCAAATTGTTGAGGGTTTAGTGGGCATACTACCTACCCATGCAGGATTCTGTTGAGTTAGGAGTACAGGATAAGTCAACATGAATGGCCATGAGAATGTGACAAGTACTGGGAAAGTGTGACTAGTATGACCTTCATCAAGTACATTAGTGCAAATGTTCCCACATCAGGTGTAATTTTCCCCATGGTTACATACTGGTGTTGCATGTATATGTGAAGACATGCCTGCCATCACAAAGCAGCAGATAATGATATTGTTACTCTGTGTGAACATTGGGTTGGTATTGCCCCATTGCACACTGTCTTTCTCTGCCATCCTCCCTCCCTCTCCTCCTCTATCTTCAACATCATCAGGTGAAGGAGAAGGGGCACTGGCTAGTGGGGAAGCCGCAGCCCACGGGATCCAGGAGACTGATACCTGCGGAACCGAGGGGGCCAGTGGGAGAGAGGGCAAGGGGAGTGCCAGTCAGGAGACAGGATCAACAACAACATCTTCAGATTCCTACTCCCATGGATGCTCCCTGGTGGTGGCAGACCCATCTGGGACCATCCCAGCACCATCCTTGGCTGCCACCCCCTTACCAGAACTGCCCTCCCTGTAGCTCCCCACCTAGTTGCCCATGCCTGCTCACCCAGGAGGGTGGGCATCTCCTTCACTGCAGGCACCTCTGCCCCTGCAAGCCCTGCTGCCCTCATTGAGGAGGCTATTGACCTCTGAGGTCTTTATATGTGGGGCAGTCAACCATTGTAAATGCCATCCAGGGACTGGCATCACAGATGCAGCAGTCCATTGCCTACCTGGATGGCATTCACAGTGCCCAGTCTACCCTGCGGAGATCCTTTCAGGCTCTGGCCTCCTCATTGACGGCAGTCAGTGTCCCTTTTTCTTCCGTACCCCCTCCAGCTACCTGTTCCCACTCCCCTCTCCCCACACCCATCCAAAGCACACTTTCAGACCAGCATGCATCCACATTACAGGCACAGTTCGCAAGGACAAACACAAGCATCACAAAAGCCACCACTGTCATGCACACACACACACACACACACAACAGACACATGCAGCTACAACAATATCCACTCCCTACACGTGCTCTCCCACCACCTCCCCCCTCACAGACACTACACCACTCAAATCTGAAGTCACCACATCATCACTCCCAGATCCTGCCACAAGTTCCCTCTTTTCACTGTCACCACAATAGCAGACTCCCATACATGCACCCCATTCACCACATGCACAGTCAGCACAACTATCAATATCCTCACATGCAGCACATCTACCCTACCTGCAGATACCACCACAGCATACACTCACACATCCACCCTGTCAGCACACACATTGCTTCCACCCATGCACCTGCACCCAAGGCGCCTATCAAGACACACCTCACAACCACTCCCTCTCCCTCCCCTCCCACACATTTTTCCCATGACCGCCCTTGTGATTAAAAAAAAATAAATTCTGTATGAGTTTGC
Source organism: Pleurodeles waltl (assembly GCF_031143425.1). Lineage (NCBI taxonomy): Eukaryota > Metazoa > Chordata > Amphibia > Caudata > Salamandridae > Pleurodeles > Pleurodeles waltl. Next base: position 412,608,322 of record NC_090439.1, on the reverse strand, counting down.
CCAGTTACCTCCCACTGACCCAATCCCTGTTTTACCCAAGCACCCTCGTTCCCTCCCTATTCCCAGACCTTCCACCTCCCAGTCCTCCCATGGCCCCCCTGGTAGTGCCCATGCCCCTCCCACTCCCCCTACAGGTACTACTACCACAACAAAGAGCAAGTGCCCTCCTCCTAAGGGCCATATGAAGGGAAAAGCCCCCCTCAAAATCAAAATCTAAAGCCACCCTCCCAAACCCAAACCTAAGGACCACCCACCCAAGCTCTAACCTAAGGACACCCCTCCCAAACTCACCCCCAACTCAGCTCCCCCACCTTGCCCCCTGCATGCCCCATTGATGCCCCTGCCACGTGGAGGCCACTTTGCAGTCAGGAGTCAAGTTGGTGCCAGGAACTCTGCCCACTGTGTCTTGGGCAATAGAGACTTATGGACTGGTCATTTGGCCTCTTGTGTATGTAGTCACTTTTTTACTGAGGAACAATAATTATATATATATGCACGAGTCACCCATTGGTGTCGAGGTTTACATACTTGCCCTGCCTTTCCTTACAGATGTATGTGTTGTATAGGTGCGATTTGGTGTGTGTCTTCAATGGATGTGATGTGTTTATTTAGCAGCATGAGTTGTGTGGGTGAGTTGTGCTAAGGACTTGTGATGTTTTGTGTTGGTGTTGTGTAGCATTGTGTGGCAGTAATGTATATGTTGTGATGCATCTATGATATACTTTGTGTGTTGGGTGGATGTGGCTTGTGATGTGTCATGCTGTTTGGCTGTGTTATTGTTTGTATTGGTTGTGTGCTGTTGCTGGCAGTGTGTGTTTTCCTATGGAGTCGTGCGTTGTGCATCTCTGCCAATGCGTTTGTGTGGTTATGATGGTGTTGTGGTTGTGTGACTGGGTGGTGGTGTGTGTGGATGTGCCTGACAGTGCCGGTGGTGTGTGTGTGTGCAGTGTGGTATGTGTATAACACAGGTATGTTGGGCGTGGTGTGTGTTGTTTGTGTGTGTGTTACTGGAGATGTGTTTGTGTGTTGATACAGGTGTATGTTTGCATGTGTGTGTGGCATGACTAGCCGTGGTGGGGTTGTGTGTTGTGCTAGGTGTGGGTACTTACGGGTGTTGTCTTCGTTGCCGTCACTGGTTCTGGAGTTGTATGGCCAACAGGAGCAGTGGGAAGACTTCCAGTTCGGGTTCTATGGCGACTGCGGAGGTGTCTGTGTTCCTGAAGGTGAGTGCCTCCTTTTATGTTGGTCGTTTCTACCATCATTTTCGTGGTGGTGAGACCGCTCCGGAAATCCTGGCGGTGTGCTAGGTCGTAATATGGATGGCAGAAACATGGTCCCCAGTGGCCTAGAGATGTCTACTGCCGGTCACAATGGACTGTCCGCACTGGCGGTACTGGCATGTTTTGGTTGTCTTCTTTTGGGAACACTGTCATGGTCATAATATGGCGGTCTTCACTGCCAGTCCAGCAGCGGTGCAACCGCCTTCGCCACCATGGCAGTCCTCAGATCACTAAACTAGTAATGAGGGCCTGAATCACAGTTAATGTGTTTATTTGACATATAATTGATTTTTTAACTCATTTAATATTTTTTGAGTTAGTGTGTAGTATGCATCAGTAGAAAAGGAGAGTGTGAATTACCTTCTAGGTAGTTATACCCATCAGAGTCACCTGTGGCTACTTTTTCTTTAGAGCCAATACACTACATCAAATATGTCTAAATGAAAATCTTTCTAGAATTTAGAAAAATGTCCTTATATTTGCACCACACTTTAGAAGAAAACCTGAACACAGAACTGAATCAGTGGGTGGGAAGCGTGCCACACAGCTGATTCGGATTTAGGTGATCCTCCTGTGTTCATAGCATAAACTGAGTAATGGTATTGTAGAGTCATCCCTAAACATAGCTTAGACCAAATCAGTGGAGCTAACAAGACCTTCTAGAATGGCTGACACTTTTGTGCATCCAAAGATGCCCAGAAATCTAGTCATAATCACAAAGGTGGTTTGATATAGCACAGTTCAGGCTAATCTGTGTCTGGGTACAGATGAAACCAAGCTGTCCCTATTGCTCAAAAGATTTTTCCCCGAAAGGCTGTCCCACAGCATAAGATCTTTGTGAGATATTTAGTTTTCGGAAAACATCGAAATCTGGAATACACCGTTCCTGATTGTGAGAACTGCTGACTCTTACTCTGGGACTTTTACTCCTAAAATGTGGAGGGTTATCATAGGCACAACTCCCTGGCATATGAAACAAGTGGGGGCACCCCAACATGGTCACTAAAGTCCTAAATGTTATTCTGTTAATTTGATGTCACATTATGAGCACTGAAAGCTTTGACGAAAGGAGAAAAAAAAGAACATAACTGCAGAATGCAGACAAGAACTTACTAATGCTGATGCCTTTACCCACTTTGCATTCACATGTGGACACTTGTATCTTGCTCTTTGTTTTTTGAAGCTTCTTTATATTGATATTGTACAGGAGTTACATTCATAAGTCATAACATACATTGATATGGTATATATTTCCAGTCACTTTGCATGTAGAAACATAGTTGAGTCTAGGTTCTTAATGTATAAGCAATGAAACAAAATAAATAAGCTAAAAAATCATATATGTAGGCTCATTTCACTACTAATGTTTTCTTGGGTTACTACTGGCACATTGGGTTCAGTAAGGAGTATATGATTTAGGTTAGAATCCAGTATTCAGGGGTATGTCTGGTTGGGACTGTCCATGCCTGTTCTGTTAGGGCACCATCTACCTGCATCTCTGAGTTCACTAATTTTGGGGCCCATGTGGAAGTGGTCTGTGCTCCATATGAGTTCAAATGTTCTATAGTACTCTGGGTGACTTCCCTTTACATATGTGAAGGTAGTCTTCTATGTCCTTCTAAGTCCTCTAAAAGAGCTTCCTCTTCTGCTCCTGCACAGTATTCTATACCTGTAACTCATCTTGCATATGTTGGGCTTAATGTTGGCTTGCAGGTCTTAGCTAATAACTTCCTAGCCAGTGCAAGTGCTTTGTCAATCAGTGTTTTACCCACTATATTTAGGTGGGAAAATCCACCTAAAAGACATATTCTAGGTATAAAGTCAAGTCCTTGTTCCAGAGTATCATTCAAATGTTTAACCACCCTTGTCCTGCATCCCTGTATTATCAGACATGTCCAGAACATATGGATAACATCTGGTGCTGGGAATGAACACCTATTGCACATTCTAGCGTCTCGTCCAAATGTATCTCCTATTTTTTAGGGAAGAGATACATTTGGTGTACATAATTAAAATACGTGAACTTCAGTTTTGTGTTTCAGGGTTCCAGTTGTATGTGGGACAACATTGTAGCCCATTCCTTATCTAGTATATTATGAACTAGATCTGTTTATCATTTGTGTTTGGGGTTCAGGTCTGCCTGGACCATACTATTTAGGTATTTATACATTCAAGTTATCAAGAGTCTGCTGCTACCCAGAGTCATAAGGAAGTGTAATACGGTGTGTTGTGTGGAATCTTTAGGGCCAGAGTCCTTGAGGTATGGCAATATATGGATGTAAGCCTGTGTGTCAAAACTGCCCTTGTGACAGACCATGGTCTGAGATTAACTGCTTCAAGGCTTTGACTTCCTCATTCATGTAACATTCACCCATCGACATGAGGGTCGCCTTTGTTGATTGTGTCAACTTTTGATACACAAAAAAGCATTGCTAGAGGTCTCTACAAAACAATCAAAAAATTGCCATTTGCAGGGAGCGCAAAGGACATTTGTGCACATTTCCTCTAGTATCTCCAAACTATTGATAATAACCAGGGCATCAAGCATGGTCTGTTCAGTTTATCGAGTAAGAGAAATATTAGCGCTCCCTGACTGGGTCCCCCACCTGTGCTGCTGGCCATCTCCCTGAACCCCTCTCCATTTATCCATTGAAGTAGATACTGCAGTTGTGCAGCGAAGAAGTATAATTTTAGGTCAGGAACTCAGCCCCCGTTGTGGTTGTATTTATCTGTGTTTTGAGGTCAATCCTCTGTCTGCCTATGTCTCATACTAAAGTTCTATATAGCATGCCAGGTCTTAGAAACCACCCTTTTGATATCCAGATGAGCAAATTAGTGAATAGTTACAGTAATCTGGGAAGTACTACAGTTTTGGTTACGATGGTAATAGCTTTAATTGGCAGCCATAGCAAGGGGTGAGGATTACGTGTGAGGATAAACCCATCCTGGTCACTGTATACCAGAGTTGACATATATGAGTATAGCCAAATTGCTAAGTATTTTACAGTACAAACATGGATTAGGGTCTATATCAGGGTTCTGCAAAGTCGGTCCTGGAGAGCCGGGTCCATGCCAGATTTTTTGCATCTCCACATTTAGAAAAAAGATGTTTCAGAAATCTACAGTTTTCTAAATGTGGATATGCTAAAAATCTGCCATGGACCCGGCTCTCTAGGACCGACTTTGCAGAACCTTGGTCTATATGAACCAACTGATTCTTTTCGTTTACTCTGTTTGGGAAAAAGTATCACTAAGGATCATCTGTTGGATTCCAGGAGATCTTTATTTTCTAGGGCTACTTCACAAACCTTACTCAATTGTGGAATTATCATTTCTGAATAGTTTGGTAAAATGTAGCTACCAGCCCAACAAGCTCTGGTCTCCTTCCTCTAGCCATTTCTAGAAGAGTTCCCTTGAGCTTGCTCAGACTGAGAGAGCCTCAAAGAGCTTTTCTATTGTCCTGAGTTAGTGTGACAAGTGATGCTCTGTCTAGCAGTGCTAGAATCTTATCAGGCGGTGCCTGTATATGTGGACCTGATATGTGTTTGCAATAGGTATAGAAGAAGCAATTAATTTGCTCTTGATCTTACTCTAATGAATCTCCTGTGGTGGGGATATGTGGTATTATAGTACCTCCTCTTTAGGCAGGGCAAGTAGCCTTCCCAGTTTTCCTTCTCATTCATGTAACCTATTAATATATTCACGGTAGTGATGGTAACTATTTGGTAGTAGCAGATTTCCAACCTCACCTTTTTCTGCCGGATTTGAGATTACTTCTGATTCAAGTTCATGAATCAACTTGCTAACTTTAACATTTTGGTTTCTAATGCTTTCCAGATCCCATCTGTCTTACTGGCACAGTTGTCTCCTACCACTACCTTAAACGCCTCCCATTCAACAAGAGCATAGAGGCTATTCCTCTATTATGGTAGAAGGAGTCAGAGAGTGTTTCACTAAGAGAGTTTCAAAGGGGGGTCAGTCAGTGTGTTGGGCTAAAAGCGCCAAGTGGGCACAAGAGTTGTCAGTCTGCCTGTCTGTACCAGCCCTGTCATTTAACTAAGCAGCAAAACTTTTAACCACCTTGATAAATTGAGACCCATATACTGGTGGTGTGGAATGGTCTAGCTCTACATCACTGACACAGTTGTAGTCCCCACTAGGTCAGAAAGTTCCCAAATTCTGCCAACTTTTTTGAGGTGGAAGGATCAATCTCTTTGTCTGCTGGATGTATACTTTTGGAGTTAAGGACTTTGTTTTTGTGATATCACATAAGTTTAAATACTATTGTATATGGGTGTTGTTTGTTTGATAGGGTACACACCAGTATTTCTTTGTACGTTTATTTGATTTTTACATTTTATTGTGGTGGGGGGCCTGGAGATTAAGTAGGGGCCTAAAATGTTGCACAGTTTAGCACCTTTTCTCCATGCTTGTAACATTTGCAATATTCATTTATTTTAGTATGTCTTCCAATGGGCCTTTTACTGGTCACCAGTGCATGAAAAAAATGTTTATGTGGTATATGTTTTTAAAATATAAAACTTCATTTAGGGCAGGGATACATTGGATTAAATTAAAGATGTTGGATATTTGTTAGATGTGTTACCATTATGATGGAATTTTGTGTGTGTAATAAAGGTAAACACGTAGTGGAATGTAGGGGGGGTGGAGAGGCATACGGTCGTTGGAAGTGGAGAGGAAGGAGGTGGAATATGTGTGCCGTTGTTACTGTTTACTTGCACTTTATTGTTCCTGTTATATCTATGAAATACAACTTCCTCCTGGAAATTGCACGCTTCCCGTGGCATCACTACAATGTGGCGATGAGGGGATTGAATCCTGAACCTTCAGAGTGTGTGCTCTACACATAAATCAACATCTGCTTCATCCGATTTCTTAAAGCAGGCAACCCTTGCAACGAAGCATTTATTTCACAGGCTACTTCACAAGGAATATGCTGATAAGGTAGATATGACTATTTTACCTTTGGCAGTGGTTGGGTGCGTGAGTCGGGGAGAATCTGCGATCACATTCAGCGTGTGACTCCTTCTCTGCCGAGGCTATTCTGTGCATGACTTCAGCGCGTGTTCTAGCGCATGGGGTCACGTCTAGCACGCCACGTGACCTTACGCGCCGCCATTTTGGATTGGGAAACATCCCTAAAGAGGATATTGACTGCTTTAAACAGCATCTGATACATTTTTAACACATTGTTTAGCTTACTTTTCTGCATTTACAAAGTAAGCTTATAGACTCTTATCCTCATTCTGGTTTTTAATAAAAAAATACTTGTATTGGAGGTAAAGTAAGATATCTGTACTGGTCCTTTTGAGGTTAAGATTGGACATCCGATAATTCCACTAATATGAGTGCTCAAAGCTTCAGTCTTAGTCCTCCTCCAGCTTTTTGGCCTTCAGGGTGTTCTCCAACAATGAAACGGGGAGAATGGAAAGAATATTTTAATACCTACATCCAAGCTGTAGATGAACTTAAGAAAATGTTACCTGAACAAATGAAAAGAATCTTATTACACTCACTTGGTCCTCACGGAATGAAAACGTATTTGCAATTGACCAAAACCACTATTTTTTGGAGACACTAATGTTTTTGATGCTGCAATCCATGACCTTGACTTACATTTTAAACCTAAAGTCTGCATGGGTATTACTAGATTAACATTTTTCCAATGAAAACAGGAAAAAGAGGAATATATTGATGATTATGTTGCTGATCTAAGGAAATTGGCAATGGACTGTAGATTTAGGGCCAGATGTAGCAACAAATTTGCGACTCGCAAACGGCGAAAATCGCCGTTTGCGAGTCGCAAATGCGTCTATGTTATGTAGAAATGCATTTTGCGAGTCGGAACCGACTCGCGAATGCATTTCCGAGTCGCAAATAGGAAGGGGTGTTCCCTTCCTTTTTGCGAGTCGCAGTGGTATGCAATTCCATTTGCGACCACGTAAGCGGTCGCAAATGGACTCGCAGTTACCATCCACTTGAAGTGGATGGTAACCCACTCGCAAACAGGAAGGGGTCCCCATGGGACCCCTTCCCCTTTGTGACTGGACCCAAAAATAATTTTTCAGAGCAGGCAGTGGTCCAATGGACCAATACCTGCCCTGAAAAATACCGAAACAAAAGGTTTCGGTTTATTTTTCAAAGTGAAGCTTGTTTTCCTTTAAGGAAAACGGGTTACACTTTGAAAAAAAAACTGCTTTATTTAAAAGCAGTCACGGACATGGAGGTCTGCTGTTCCCAGCAGGCCTCCATCCCCGTGAGTGGCCTGAGTCGCTATAGGGTCGCAAATTGTGACCCACCTCATTAATATTAATGAGGTGGGTCTTTGCGACCCCATAGCGACTCGCAGAAGGTGTCTCAGACACCTTTCTGCATCCCAAATTGCGACTTGCAATTTGCGAGTCGCAGGGACTCGCAAATTGCAAGTCGCAATTTGGGAGTTTCCCACATCTGGCCCTTAGTGTCTTACAAGATGAACTTATAAGGGATCAAGTAGTTATGCACGCTTGCAATCCAGCAATTCCAGATCGGTTATGGATAAACAGTGACTCTAGCGATCGTGCGTAAGGCTGAGATTTCTAGTGGATGTGTGGTGGAATTGAAAAAATAATTAAAAGAGGTAGATACTGTATGAAAGTAAAAAAATAAGACAACTCACAATTCCTTTAAAAGGGATAAAGAAAACAAAACCAGACAGCAACCTAAATGTTACCGCTGTGATGGCAAAGAACATTTAGCTAATAGCAAAAGCTGTCCAGCACTTAAACAAAAATGCAGCAATTGTGGTATTATTGGCCATTATTCAAAAGTGTGCAAGAAGAAGAACTGCATTAAGTGAGTTTGCGAGGTTGGCAGAAATTATCCTATTACTTCTGATGGTGATGATGAAACAAATCTTGGAATTGTAGCTAGTTTGTGCAGCTATTTGGTATTGAATGTCAGTGGTGAGTACCCTAAGTCTGAACGTGAGTGTGACATGACTATTGGTGGGATAGCATTAAAGATTTATGCTGATTCGGGTTCACCCGATACTATTATTAATGAAGATCTGTGGAAAACTATATTAATGCATAAAATTGGTGGACACTTACTTCCTTCTGATATCAATCCGGAACAACATAGTGGGGAACGCATTGACATGTTAGGGTTCAGATGGTTAACCTTTAGATTCAAACACAGATCTGCATGTGGAAAACTTTACATAGCACAAAAAGGACTCCCTGTACTTGGTTGGGTTGATCAAGGAAAGATTCACATGGTTCTTGACTCTAATAGTGAGGAACAAGTGCTTATCATTGATGAATGCACAAGTCTTGGGAATAAGCTTTTGAAGGAATTTCCTAGTGTTTTCAGCACTACACTAGGTAAACTTAAGGGACGTGAGCATAGAATCTTGTTGAAAGAAAAAGCCTTTCCTAAAGTTCACTGATTTAGGAACATACCATTTGTGTTTCGAGAAGAAGTCTCAAAAGGAATTAACTAAATTGGTTACTTCAGGCGTTATTGAGCCTGTAGAAGCTTCTGACTGGGTATCTCCCTTAGTGGTAGCTAGGCGAAAAAATGGCAAAAATAGACTATGCGTGGACTTGCGTCATCTCAATAATAACATTATTGTTGACCAATTTCCGTTATGTAAAATCAATGAGATGGTTGCATCTCTTAATGGTGCTACATGATTTTCCACAATTGATCTCTCTTCTGTGTACCACCAGATTTTTTTGTCTTAAAAGTCAAAGAGATATACTGTGTTCATTAACCCTGATGACTAGTGTCAATTCAAATGTATGTCATTTGGGCTTGCATCAGCAGCAGCTGTTTTTCAACGTTTGATGTTTGAGTTGTTTTCAAAGCTTGATGGTGTAAACATTTTTCAAGGTGACATCTTAGTATTTGGCAAGACCAAGACTGACCATGATGATATACTACGCCATGTACTTCAGATTTTAAAATCTAGAGATTTGACTATTGAATTTTCGAAATGCATGTTTTCTGAAAAGAAAGTAAATGACCTTGGGCATGTAATTAATGAGAATGGAATCAAGCCAAAATCTTCCTTAATCAGAGCGATAATAGACCTTTTGGAGTAAGCCAGGATCTGTGTACATAGAATCCCTTGTGAATATCTGTTGAACTAGGGTAGCGCAGCGCAGCGGTTTAAGGCTGGTTAATCTATCTGACATCCCCTTTCATTTTATTACCTAGACAGGAATCCGGTCACCACATAAAATATGGGTAAAAGGAAGCACTCTAAATCAAATAACCCAACAAATTTAAAAGATGGCACATCTATATTAAAATATATCTCAGGGGCGATGGGCATGATAGATAAACAAATTGCCACTGTCGAAGAGAAATTGTCGTGGTCTAAAGAGCAACCCCATGAACCATTAGAAACTGTAGAATTGTACAATAATCCCCTACCTAGTGAACATGGGGATGAGCAGACAGAAGCAAAGTATACTAACGGATGTATTAAAGACACCTCTAATCTAATTTACTCCTTGGACGAAATTTCCCCTGTTGCTAAACGACCAAGGAAACCGGAGGTGGGCCTGGTAGACAGGAACTCAAAGAAACTGCCAGTGATAGATATAACAACCACCCCAACCATAAAACATTCTAAGAAATCACTCCGGAAGAAATCGTCAAATATCGTAGGAGATACGACTAGATCACTCCTTATAAATCTCCACGAGCTAGTAAACACCCTGAAATCATCCATTGGAGCCACTCTTGACTCCATGTTGGAGCGCCTAAAGGGGGTGGAGAGTAACCTTGAGGCAGGACTAGGAATAATAAAGGCTCTAAAACGGGAAGATTTACATCATGTAATAAAGGATCCTAATATATCATCATTCATCCCAGATCAGGAGAATAACATTCAATTTTCCATGCAAAACAGGACAAACGGTACACACTCGAATGTAAATTCCCTGAGAAAGACATTAACACAACCATCAGTATCCAATTTGAACCAAACTTCCCGGTCTTCACTCTCCGTTGCTACAGCTCATAAGTTTCCTCCTGAACAAACAGACTCAAACCCTAGACTATTTAAGAGAGTAGGCAACAGCCCGTCCAGGACAGGGACCACTCAGCCCCACGTAAACTCAGGGAGGAACACATTCAGTAGGACCAAATCCCCGAATTTACTACATCTGCCAAGTGACCTACTCCATTTCCCTCCAGAGGCTACACCTTACGTAGTGGTCTTGGCTAATGTTCCACCTCTAGACGATCAGCAGCGAGAATCATGGACGACCCTGAGAAATAAGGCCCTCAATTGGATAGGAGCTCGTCTGGGTTCGGGAATGGTGGGGTCCCTTTTTGAAGACATTAAAATGGTCAGAAGAATTAAGTGGATAGGAAGCAGTAAGAAAGCGCTGGAAGAAGATTGTGTGGTCCTTTCTTTTAGATCACCAAACCTAGTGGACAGAATTATCCATGAATTAGGAGCCAGACAAGTTACTCCCCAAGGAATCTCGCTACTACCCTTAGGTTTCTTTTATCAAAGACCAGTGGGGTATGATCCCATAAACCCACAACCAGTAAGAGCATCTCTAAACACACCAGACCCTTTCACAGGGCGTAATAGATTTCACCCTCTTACGACTTTAGAAGATATAGATTGACTCGACAAGAATCAGACAGTTCCCTCAGATGAACTAGCCCAGGCAGCATATAAATCAGGGCGGGATTTAATTAAAGAAGACACATCCCACACAATGGACCCTACAAGAAACAGGACACAACCCTACTTAAATCAGAGTAACGCCCCTAAACATATAACCCATCTATCCGGCGGTGTTTTATTTCTCTGTTTACCAAAGGACCAGTACTGTATTCCTAAACAGAAAGCGGAGATAGCTTTACTGTTTTGCAACATTGCAGGTCTAACCGGATGAACTTTATAGAAGAATATTCATGTATCTGCCTCCAAGAGACGTGGCTATTAAGTCCTGTCCACATTAACGGCTATAAAACATTTCATACACCAGCCGCTCAGTCCAGGTACGGTAGACCAAAAGGGGGACTATGCACATATATTTCAAACAAGTTACGTCTACAGAACCTAGAGATGCAAATTACGAGCTTGTTCTATCAAATGATAGATAGTAACTTGGATCATAAGACTCATCTAGTCATTAGTAATTTTTATAATAATGCAGCCCCTGGAGAGCTTTCTAATATTCTAATGAAGATGGGAAACGACCTAAAAAAATATGTGAAAATAATAACAGCAAGACCTTCATGATCTGGGGCGGCGATTTCAATGTCCACCCTTGTAAAGAAACCTCAGACAAAGTATGTGGCTGGGATCCTGAAGGCGTTGGCTTAAGACTTCACTTTTCACATAACACCCAAGGGGTCACCATGAATTTACTGGCTCAAACCCATAACCTATCCTTTGTAAACAAATTATATTCGGATGAAACACAGTTTAAACCAACTTACAATGGAAGGGGTGCGAATACTGTGATTGATTATGTTTTAATGTCATCCCACTTTGCACACTACCTTATGAATTATACTCTGCATGACATCACAATTAGCGACCATTATCCCCAGAGCCTGAACCTCTCACTTACTCCTCTCATAGCAGACAGGGATGACAGGGCCACACGGGTAGATGACATCGAATTAGTGCCGCGTAATGGATATACCCTGAAATGGTCTCAGACAGACCCCAAGTCTCTGTTGAAACAGTTAATATGTGACTGCAAGCATGCTTTTGCAGACTGTCTAAGTAAGAATCTAGATCCAGGGCGATGTTTAAGTGCTTTTACACTGATTATGCAAGCCATAAAGGAAGCCCTTACTATCAGAGGTGATAAGTCGGGGCAAAAAAGGGCCTTTGGATGGTTTGACTATAACTGCACTCAAGCACATAGGAAACTGAAAAAGGCTTTAAGAGCCCCAAAAGATCTTCAACTGATATACGCAAGTGTAGACAAGAATACAAGGCAGCAATGAAGGAAAGGAAACAGACCTTAAAAAGAACTCTGTGGGAAACTCTACATATAGCTAGCTGTACGAAAGATAATATCCTCTTCTGGAAAACAATCAATTCTCCTGTGTTAGGGGACAGAGACTCCCCCAGGATGGAAATAGCGATTTCCGAAGAGGATTGGATTGCACACTTTTCCAAAATATACTCGCTGGCTAGCGACTTGAAGCCTACAGTTCCTGTATACGATCAAGGCCTCCAGGAAGGTCCCCGTCCGATCATAACCCCTCAATTTAGCCTTGAGGAGGTAGAGGAAGCCATAACTCTAAGTAAACCAGGGAAAGCACCGGGCCCCGATGGCGTTCTGATTCATTTATACAAGGCTAATATTCAGCTATGGGGGCCTGTACTGACGCAGACATTGAGGGCCATTTGCATACGTGGTCCCTTACCATCCTGGCGAGACTCCAATATCATTCCAATATATAAAAAAGGTGATCGACTTAATCCAGCCTGTTACACTCCAATCTCCTTGCTGGATACAACGGCTAAACTAGCAGGGAGAATTATTTTAAATAGATTGCAAATATGGGCGGAAGAAAAGAGTGCTTTATATTCTGTCCAGTATGGATTCAGGAAAGGAATTGGGACAGTGGAGCAAAGCCTGAACTTAAGTATCATTATTGGAAAGTATACAAAGATTAGAGCAGGTAACCTACATCTGGCTTTTATTGACCTATCATCAGCATTTGACTGTGTACTACACGATAAGTTATGGGATATCCTAAGCAGCATGGGGGTAGAACCAGCCATAATTCAATTTATACGAGAAATTTACACAGGGTGCAGAGCAAGAGTGTGGTATGGGCTAAAAGGGGAATGTACTCGCCCTTTTGGCCTACATAGAGGTGTGCGCCAAGGTTGTGTTCTTGCCCCGTTCTTGTTCTCAATGTACATAAATAACTTAGTAAATGTATTGACTAATAACTGCACAGATCTACCCCAAATAGGTAATAGCTCTGTCCCGGTACTACTCTATGCAGATGATGCAGTTTTAATGGCCAGGACCCCGCTAGCTCTTCAAAAACTTTTAACAACTTGCATTACATTTATGTCACAATTGGGACTCACTGTCAATCGCTAAAAACGTTTATTATGAACTGTGGTGGGAAACGCGGCAAGATTTATAATATTACTACCGCGGACGGGAGGGTAGAAACCGCGCGACCCTTCTCTTATCTGGGCATAATGTTTGACAAACAGGGCTCCTGGGCTAAATGTAGGAAAATGAAAAAGCCCAGCTTATTAAAACAATGGCGGCCTTAAGGCTTTTTTCCAAAAGGATAGGGGGGATTACCCGGCGAACATGATAAATAATTTATAAAGCCAAGTGCACCCCGGCTGTCATGTACGGGTCTGGAATTTGGGGATATACTAACTGTAACCCGGTACAGACGGTGGAAAATGATTTTTTAAGACATCTGCTGATGGTACCAAATGGTACATCATCATACATTATCCACTTTGAACTGGGGCTCCCCTTTATTACAAATTTGATAAAGATTCAACCATTATTGTTATGGCACAAAGTTTGGACCTCGGAATATACTGAATTAAACAAGACCAATTCGACTGACGGCATGGAGTCTACATACGCAGCAGGGGTGCCCTGGTTAAGATATATTATGACCTTCTTCGAAAACATGGGTAACAAAGTTTATTACACTAACCCAGCTTCGCTGGGAAAAATCTCTAGGAAGGACCTGAGTGTTTTGGAATTAAAGTATTTAGAAGATTTATGATGGGAGGTTGAATCAAAAAAGCCCACCGTCATTCATAATCAAATAATTTTGTCGACGGAGGGCATACAGCCTTATTTGGCGAATGTGGTAAGCCCCCACAACCGCTTTGTTCTCACCAGACTGAGGGTTAGATATATTTAATTGTTTAGTAACCTTTCCAACTATGAACGACTGGAGCACCACGTTGAAGGCGTGCCCCTGTGATGCAAAGGCACCTCAAACCACAATTCACGTGGTCTTATTCTGTACATTTTATGCCAAGCAGAGAAAGCGCTTAGTAGTCCCTCTTCTAAGGTTAATCAACTTGCCCCAGTGTTGTATTGCGTACGCCAGCCTCCAGGTGTTATCCTCTATTGAGATGTGTGGAACTTTGGCTAACTTTTTATGCTCCGTATTAAATACAAGAAAGCTTATGGGGGTAGCAACGTAATTTTATCTAGTTCATTTAAAAGTTCGTAACTAGGACATTTTAAAGATATATTAAATACTCTGTTTGTTTGTATCCTTTTATCATTTTAATTTATTTAAATCTTATCTTATTTATTGTATACTGAAATGTATGATATCTGATACTTTTATGACTTGTTGAAAGTCAAATAAAGTTTGCATTACTTACTTACTTAATCAGAGCAGTTGTGGAGGCTTCCACCCCTACTAATAAAGATGATGTTTGTTCCTTAATGGGATTGGCGGAATATTGTGCTAAATTCATTCCTAATTTTTCTGAGAAAACGTTCCGTTTTCTTCAATTGTTAAAGAATAAGAACAAACTTGAATGGTCATTACAATGTGAAAAAGATTTCAAGCTTGCATTGCAAATGTCTCTTCTTTAAAAAGTTTTGATCCATCTGCCAAAAACATTGTTACCACAGATTCCAACTGCAAAGGTTTAGGGGCTGTTCTCACCCAGATTGATGTGAATGAGTATATTATTCCCTATGCGTCCGGTTCTCTATCCCCTTCGGAGGAAAAATACTCTACTACTGAATGGGAAACCTTTGCATGTGCATGGGCGTTGAGACACTTTCGAGGATTTTTGTGGGAAAAACCATGGCCCGTATTTATACTCCGTTTGCGCCGAATTAGCGTCGTTTTTTTCAACGCAAATTCGGCGCAAAACTAACGCCATATTTATACTTTGGCGTTAGACGCGTCTAGCGCCAAAGTATGGGCAAATAGCGTCATTTTTTTGCGTGAACGCCTTCCTTGCGTTAATGAGATGCAAGGAAGGCGTTCCCGTCTAAAAAAATGACGGCGACGCAAATGCGTCGTATTTATACTCCCGGGCAAAAATCACGCCCGGGAGGTGGCGGGTCAAAAAACCCCGCATTTGCGCCACTATTTAACGCCTGGGTCAGGGTAGGCGTTAAGGGGCCTGTGGGCTCAAAATGAGCCCACAGGTGCCCTCCCCTGCCCCCAGGGACCCCCCCTGCCACCCCTGCCCTCCCCAGGAGGACACCCAAGGATGGAGGGACCCACCCCAGGGACATTCAGGTAAGTTCAGGTAAGTATAATTTTTTACATTTTTTTTTTTTTTTTGGGTGGCATAGGGGGGCCTTATTTGTGCCCCCCTACATGCCACTATGCCCAATGACCATGCCCAGGGGACATAAGTCCCCTGGGCATGGCCATTGGGCAAGGGGGCATGACTCCTGTCTTTACTAAGACAGGAGTCATTTAAATGGCGTCTGGGCATCGAAAATAATGGCGCAAATCGGGTTGAGGCGATTTTTTTGCCTCAACCTGACTTGCCCCATTTTAAGACGCCCTAACGCCATTTTCCCCCTACGCCGGCGCTGCCTGGTCTACGTGTTTTTTTTCCACGCACACCAGGCAGCGCCGGTCTGCTAGCGCCGGCTAACGCCATTCCATAAATACGGCGCCCGCATGGCGTTTCAGAATGGCGTTAGACGGCGCTAAATTTTTTGACGCTAAACTGCGTTAGCGCAGTTTAGCGTCAAAAAGTATAAATATGGGCCCATGTACTTTGCGATGTGATTGTAAACAACTAGTAAAAAGTTTGACAACTGAAGGGACTATCAAAGCTTCTGGTAGGATTGCAAGATTGTCTATGCAAATGCAAGATTTTGACTATAGGATTACATATGTACCTGGCAAGGAAAATGTATTTGCTGACTTTCTTTTGAGAATGCCAACGATATTGGAAGAGTGTGAGGATGAAGTATGGAATGGGTTCCAGGTAGAACTTGTACATGATACTGGTATGCCTGCTGTGAGAATGGATGAGTGGAATGATGAATATAGAAAGGATACCACATTGCAGCAGGTGTTAAATTATGTTGTTAATGCCTGGCCAAATAGGAATGAGTAAGAGGTCTCATCGGAACATTCAGAGGACAAAGGTATGCTTCTGAGAGCATAAAGGGTAATTTCACTAATTGAGCTACGCAGCATGGTTATCAATCTTGCTCACGAGGGACATTTTTGGATTACCAGGACCCAGTCAGCTATAAAAAAAATATTTTGGTGGCCTGGTATTTATATTCAAGTGGAAAGATTTGTCAGATCTTGTATCGAATGTGTACGAGCTGACAAGTCACTTCAAACTCTCAGACCACCTATGTGTATTGGGTCCAAACCTCAGTATCCTTGAGAATCAGTGCCTATTGATATTATTGGTCCCATTGGCTCTCCTCAAAAGTATGTATTAGTTCTTATAGATTTATTCTCAAGATGGCCTGTATTTAAGTCAAGGTGACACTGATTCTGTTTTGGAGTTTCTGGTTCAAACATTTACTTCAGAAGGTATTCCAATCACTATTTTGAGTGATAATGGTGTAGGGTTTATATCTAAGAAAGGTAAAGTGTACCTTGATAGGATTGGGGTACTTCATAAAACCACCTCATTATATAATCTGAATGGAAACGGTACAGTTGAGAGGTTCAATCACGTTATCAAAGGGGCTATTCAATTAGTTATTGCAAGCAACATTGATTGGATTATGCAACTAGGTAAATCTGTGTGGGCATATAGAGTTACGATTAATGAAATGACTGGTGTTTCTCCATTTGTAATGATGAGAGGGAGAAACTCTAGGACAAAATATAACCCTGAATGGCTTTTTTCATGCTGGGGTTGTAGATTGGTCGATACATGATGCAAGGGACAGGATCAATTCCAATCTAGAACAAAGCAATTTATACTTTGACTCAAAGAAAAGTACTAAATATGTAAATGCCAAAGTTGGGGATTGGGTCTGTGTGAGGAAACCTGGACATGTGGCGAAGGGAGTAAGTAAGTTGTACGAACCAGAAGAGTTAGTGGAAGTTTTGAGAAACTCTGTCAGGTTAAGAAATGGTAAAGTGTGGAATCTAAACAGATTTGCCCTCGGGCCGTCAGAGTTGTGGAAGAGTATGCATGACAAATCCTATGTTAACACTATGGATTCTCTTGAATGATGAGGGCAACCCAAACATTAATGATAGTGTGCATGAATTTAGATCGGACGATGACACTCCTACTCTTAGTGAGGTGTTTCTGTGTGCATTATCTGGGGAAGATGCTGAAGTTGACTCTAGGAAAGCTGTTGAAGAGAACATAAATGACATTCAGGGTGCTGAAAGGAGTGGAGATAATGGAAATGCAATTGATGCATTGAAAGAGATGGTTCCATGCGATAACAAAAGACTTAGGAAACCACCTAAGTGGTTAGAAGGTTTTGTCTGAAATAATGTGTAGGATGAAACCCCCTTATGTATATACATTTTGAACTGTATTCTTATTCGTTACGTCTGTGATTTTTCAACTAAACTCTAATGTCAACTAGGCTCTAATGTTTCAGTTTGGTTTTATTATTTAATTTCTTTGCTTGTATAAAGGGGAAGATGTGTTATATGTGTTACCATGATGAGGGAATTTTGTGTGTGTAATAATGGTAAACACGTAGTGGAATGTAGGGGTGGAGAGGCTTACGGTCATTGGAAGCGGAGAGGAAAGAGGTGAAATATGTGTGCCGTTGTTACTGATTACTTGTAATTTATTGTTCCTGTTATATCTACAAAATAAAACTTCCTCCTGGAAACTACACACTTCCTGTGGCATAACAACAATATTGTTTGTATTTCATGGTTTTGTCTGCAACAATATTTATGTGGGGTAATATTTGATGCCATAGGAAGATATATGTTGTTGTAAAATGTCTATAGCTCAGTTACATTTTTTACTTTGTATTGCTAAGTTAATGGTAGTGTTTTTTTTCAGTACTACCACCATGCCTCCTTTTTGGCCAGTGTGTGTGTGTGTGTTTGTCATCGGCCACCATTTGTCTTTGTTCTCTATGCCATGTGGCCAGAGGTCATTTTGTGTAGCCTGTGTCCATAGGCCTGAATGTCCTATTTGTTCTCCATGGCTCCTTTCTCATTGTTGTTGTTAATTGACCAAGTGGCTAAGGACATTTTGTGCGTTCAGCCAGTGAGCATTTGCCATAGGCTTGCATGTGTTCTTTGTTCTCCATGCCTCCGAACTCCCTGTTGTTGTTTGACCATGTGGCTGGTGGCCATTTTGTGCATCCAGCCAGTGTGTTTTTGCCATAAGCTCGGATGTGTTCTTTGTTCCCCATTCTTCCTTGCTGTTGTTGTTGTTTGATTTTGTGGCTGGTGGCTATTTGTGCATCCAGCCAGTGTGCTTTTGCCAAAGGCTTGCATAGATGGATGAGTTGTCAGTTTAATAATATGCTTGAGGATCATTGTAGAATATATCTATTATGAATAATATTTTGATGAATAGCGCTTATATTAAATTTTTTGTACATTGTTCATTTTGCACCTCCTTACCTTACAATCAAATTATTCTCATACTCCCATATAAACAATGGCAATTATTTATCTCTTTTATTATTATTATTATTTTTATATTCATTTTTTGTTGACATTTTTAATTTTGTAGTATTTTTTGTTTGATTTTAATATTCTAAATCTTCACTTTTCATTTTTTTCTATTTATTTAAAATGTTTACTTTACATTTTTTATTATTTTTTTAAATTAATATATTTATTTATTAGCATTTTGCCTTGATTCATTCATCCATTCAGCCATCGTAGTCACAGAGCCGCACAACAACATTAAGGGGGTCATTACAACCCTGGCGGACGGTGTTAAAGCGGCAGTAAGACCGCCAACAGGCCGGCGGTAAACATTTTGCAATTACGACTGTGGCGGAAACCGCCAATAAAGACAGCCACTTTAACACTCCGACTGCCACGGCAGTACAGACAAACAGTGCGGCGGTCACTGCCAACAGACAGGCGGGAGACAATCTGCCAACTTTTCCGGGGGTTGGATTCACCGCGGATAAAAACACGGCGGAAACAGGCATTTAGAATGAAAAACGTTCACCTCTACACACTCCACAAGGAAGGAGGACAGTATGGAGCCGGAACTTCATATTCTCCCAGCGCTAGTCTTCCTGCTCTTCTATGAGGAGCACCATTGCCGTCGGCGAAGACCACGGTGAGTACTGCACCTACGACATAGGGGAGGGGGGAGGCAAAAAACAGGGACACACACACAAAACACCCCAACCCCCACCCCGACCCTCACCCACTACAACACGCACACCAATGCTTATCTATACATTACAGTAACATCCCCAAACCCCCCGGAAGAATGCAAAGACAAAAGGGAACGAGTGTAACTATTGTAATATATCAAAATTCAGTAAGCAAAAATATACATATATATATATATTCACTATAAACAAAATATACACCACAATTAGTAGTCCAGGTTTTGCACCATTCATAGTCCGTGGACCACTGGGCCCAAAATGCGGGGGCGAGGCCCACACAAGATACCTGAACATGATGGAGAGAACACTGCAGGGGCATCAGATAGAAATACAACAGGCACCTCAGGGGGAAGGGAAGGGGTGGCACCTCAGTCGTATGAGTGCACGACGCCAAATCCACGAGGGGGCACCATGCCCATTGATGTATCCTGGGGAGTGCAAAGCCACAGTCTCTCAAGTTTCTACAGTGGGTGGATTGCCCACTGTACCATCCTGGGGAGTGCAAAGCCACAGTCTCTCAAGTCTATACAGTGGGTGGATTGCCCATTGTACCATCCTGGGGATTGCAAAGCCACAGTCTCTCAAGTCTTTACAGTGGGTGGCTTGCCACTGTACCATCCTGGGTAGTGTAAAGCCACAGTCTCTCAAATCTATACAGTGGGTGGCTGACCACTGATCAATCCTGGAGAGTGCAAAGCCACAGTCTCTCAATTGGATGCATGTCTCCACTGGTTCTGGAGGGGGACTGGTGCCCTGAGTGCTTTATCCAGTGCAGGACAGACGGAGTGGATGCTGTTCTCCACTGGTTCTGGAGGGGGACTGGTGCCCAGAGTGCTTCATCCTGTGCAGGACAGACCGAGTGGATGCTGTTCTCCACTGGTTCTGGAGGGGGACTGATGCCCAGAGTGCTTCATCCTGTGCAGGACAGACGCAGTGGATGCTATTCTCCACTGGTTCTGAAGGGGGACTGGTGCCGAGAGTGCAGCACTCACCCCATGACGGTGCCAGTTGCGTTACTGCCCCTGCTGCTAATGGGCTAGCGGTGCTCGCCTTGGCGGTCTTTGTCCTGTTCGGCGGTCCTTCCCCTGTACATCGGTGCTTGCCATGGCGGTCTTTGCCCTGTTCAGCGGTGCTTGAGTTGGCAGTTTCTGACCTGTTCAGCTGTGCTTGCCTTGTTCAGCGGTGCTTGCCCTGTTCAGCGGTGCTTGAGTTGGCGGTCTTTGACCTGTTTAGCGGTGCTTGCCCTGTGCACTGGTCGTTGCCATGGCGATCTTTGCCATGTTCAACGGTGCTTGGCCTGTTCAGCGGTGCTTGCCCTGTTCAGCGGTGCTTGAGTTGGCGGTCTCTGACCTGTTCAGCGGTGCTTGCCCTTTTCAGCGGTCCTTGCCATGGCGGTCTTTGCCCTGTTCAGCGGTGCTTGCCCTGTTCAGCGGTGCTTGCCCAGTTTAGCGGTGCTTGTGAGTTGGCGGTCTCTGACTTGTTCAGCGGTGCTTGCCCTGTTCAAGCGGTCCTTGCCCTTGAGGTCCGTCATTGCCCAGCTGGGCTGTGGCTGGCAGTCCTTCATGGGTCAGCTGGGCTGTGGCTTGCGGGGCCCTCCTGGGCAGCGACGATGGGGCTGGCGGTGGCCTCCTGGACAGCCACGATGGGGCTGGCAGTGGCCTCCTGGGCAGCGACAATGGGGCTGGCGGTGGCCTCCTGGGCAGCGACTATGGGGCTAGCGGTGGCCTCCTGGGCAGCGACTATGGGGCTGGCGGGGCCCTCCTGGCCAGCGGGGATGATGCCGGTCTTCTCCGCCGTGCTGCTCCTCCCAGACTTTGCAGGTTTCTTCTGCCCCTTCCCCACCTTGGGAGGAGTCACAGCTGAGTCCACACTCCCCCCCGGGACCCTTGTGAGCGGCTTGGCTGGCTGGAGTCTTCCTCCTCTCCCACCGGGCACTGTCCAAATTCTGGTGCTTCACAGGGGGGGACTGGCTGTGCTGTGGCTCCTTGCCACACTGGCTGGCTTGGTGGCCGGTGCACTCCACATACCTGTAACAACAGGCACCACTGGTCCCGGAGAGTTTTTGGCTGAGGTGCTAGTACGGGACCTATGAGTTGGACCGGGGGTGGTGGTGCTAAATAGGTTAAGAGGGGACAGGAAAAGTTGTTTGGACACACTGGGACGGGTAGCTGGAGGGGGTTTGGGAGTGGAGGAAGAGGTGGTGGTTATAGGAGGTGTAACTTTTGTGGATTTGGGTGCAGGTGCATGCGCTGGAGGCTGTCCTGAGGTGGATGTCTGTTGGGTGGGTGTGTGCCTGCGTTTGTGTATCTTCGGAGGGGGCGTCACAGACACACTGGGAGAGGACACAGGGGACGTGTAAATGGTAGTGGGGGTGGTGAGTGCACGTGAGCGGGGTGTGGTGGTGGGTGTGCTGGTGCGGGACATAGTGGGTGTAGTGGTAGTGCATGCAGGTGTGAGTGTAGACGAGACTGGGAGGGAGGAGGGAGACGAGGAGGAGGGGGACACAGTGGAGGCAGTGGATGTTGGTGTGTCTGTATGTGTGTGATGCTTGCGTGAGTGCCTGTGGGATGTGTGGTGCTTATGTTTGCCTGAGCTTCCCTTGTGTGGTGAGGTATGTGCAGGCTGGTCTGATGGTGTGCTTGGGATAGGTAGAGGTACAGGAGATTGAGTCTGGGTGGAGGAAGTTGGAGGGGGGAGGCTAGACACAGGGACAATGGCTGCCATCAGTGCGGAGGCCAGAGTTTGAAGGGTTCGATGAAGGGCAGCCTGACCAGAATGAATGCCCTCCAGGAATGCATTTGTGAGTTGCAATTCCCTTTCTACACCCTGGATGGCATTCAAAATGGTAGACTGCCCAACAGTGAGTGACCTGAGGAGGTCAATGGCATCCTCACTGAGGCCAGCAGAGGTGACAGGGGCAGGGGCTGAGGTGCCTGGGGCGAAGGTGATGCCCACCCTCCTGGGTGAGCGGGCACGGGGTGAAGGCTGAGGGGCTGCTGGGAGGGCGGTGCTGGTAGGGGGGTGCCGGCTGTACCTGTTGAAGTGGGGGACACAGATGTTGCTGCCACCACAAGGGAGCTCCCATCGGAGGACGAGTCCGTGTCGCTGGTTGCAGATCCTGTGACCGCCATGGTGCTCCCCTCACCCTCCGTCCCACTGGTGTATTCAGAGTCCGTAGTGTGGGCCTCCATGCCCATGTGGGATGCAGCTCCCTCATGCTCCAGTGCCACTGTACCTCTGTCTGATGATGCTAATGCACACAAAAACAGGGAGACCGCAGTGATTCTTCGCCATAGCTCCATCTTCCTTGCAATTGAGGTGTGCTGCACCTGTGCTCCAAATAGCTGTGGCTCTACCCGGACGATTTCCTCCACCATGACCCTGAGCTCCTCCTCCGAGAACCTGGGGTGTCTTTGCCGTGCCATGGGGTGTTGTAGTTGATGTGTGGGGTGGTGTGTGTGGTGATAAGTGTGGTGATATGTAGTGGTGTGTGGCGTTTTGTGCGTGGAAGTTGGGTGGGTGATGGTGTTGAGTGCCTTTGGATGCTAGTTTGTGGATGGTGGTGTCTCTCTCTGGCCTTCTCTCTGTAATATTGGTCGTAGGGGTTTGTGGGTGATGTGGGTGTGTGTTTTATATTGTAATGGGTGTATGGGAGTGGTGTGTGCATGTGTATCAGGTGTGTGTATTTTGAATTGTCCAATGTGGCGGAGTTTTGTAGAAGTTTGTGTATTTTGAGCGCGGCGGTGTGTACCGCCAATGGAATACCGCGGTTGAAAGGCCGCTGCGTGGATTTGTGGGTCGTGATAGTGTGGGCGTATTTCTGTTGGTGTGACGGGGAGGTTTTGTTTTTGCCAGTTTATCACTGACCTTTGGTGTGGCGGACTTGTGTGGGTGTCTGAATTTTGTCGGATTTCGAGATGTGGGTCATAATAGCTGTGGCGGAATTCCGCGGCCGCGGCGGTATGTTGGCGGTCTTCTGCATGGCAGTAAGCGGCTTTTACCGCCAATGTTGTAATGACCACCTACGTTTTTTAGGTATATACCCATTTCCTCTTGGATACCTGCCTGCGGTACACTGCAGACACATCAGCATTATTCATTTTTTTAAAGATTATTCCATTTCCCCCAGACCACCTTGCCTGCCAAAGGCACACACTGACCTTCATTTTTTTAAGATCATTCCATTTACCCATGCCTCTCCCTAACTGCCACAAGTGTCTCCTTTACAGTAAATGGACATAAAGCAAAGAGCTATATTTGTATGTTGTGTTATCCTGATAGGAAATGAAATGTTATGGTATGTGTTAGCAATGGGGTCTCTAGTTGGCAGAGGTATACACCTTTTTCCAAATAGGGACCACAATCCTAGTCAGGGTAAGTAATACACAATCCAAATTATCCTGTGCACACCCTCTGGTAGCTTGGCATTGAGCAGTCAGGCTTAACTTAGAAGGCAATGTGTAAAGTATTTGTGCAATAAATCATACAGTAACACAGTGAAAATTCCACAAAAACACACCACACAGGTTTATAAAATATAAGATATTCATCTGGTTAAATTAAAGTCAAGACAATAAAGATTTAATAAACACAAGTTGTAATATAACTTTTGCAGGGTTAAGAATAGTCTTAAATCTTAGAAATCAACACCTGTCTCTTGTTAGCACAAAGTACCTGGTTTGCATCAAAAATAACATGCACCGAGACCACAGAGGAGGAGATGCGTGGAAAAAATGCGTGCGCGTCAGAATTTCCAGCGCAGCACTGACGATGCATCATTTCTTTCGACGCTACAAAGGGCTTTGCGTCTATTTCCAGTGAGTAGGCTTGGTTTCTCACTGCCATGCGGGGATCTTTTGACACCCAGGAAGGATGGGAGGAAAACCTGGGCGAACACCCATTGTTGCCACAGGCATTGTGTCGATCTGGTAGGCGATGCATCACATATTCTGTTGCACAGCAGGTACTGCGTCGATTCTTCACTCAGGAAGTAGAGCTGTGTCATTCCAGCTCAGCCGTGCATTGATCTGGTAGGGCTGTGCATCAAATTTCCTGTTGCAACCGTCATTCAGGTTCTGCTGTGTAGTGATTTTCTCGTTGCAGGGCAGACTGTGCATCGTTTCCGGCAGGCTGTGCGTCCATTTTCGGGGCACAAGGAGTTTCCTTGAAGCGATAAAGGCCCTCATTACAACCCTGGCGGTATATCCTGCTTTCCGCTGTGCAGAAGACCGCCAACATACCTCAGCCACCGCGGAATTCTGCTACAGGTATTATGACCCACAGCTCGGAATCCGCCACAATACAGACACCCACACAAGTCCGCCACACCAAAGGTCAGTGATAAAATGGCAGTAACAAAACCTCGACCGTCACGCCGACAGGAATACGTCCACAGTATCACGACCCACGAATCAACGCTGCTGTCTTTCAACCGTGGTATTCCATTGGCGGTACACACCGCTTCTCTCAAAATACACACACATTTACAAAACACAACCACATTGAACAATTTGAAATACACACACCTGATACACATACACACACCACTCCCACACACCCAATCCAATATAAATTACACACCCACATCACCCACAAACACTTACTGCCATTTTTTTTAAAGAAGGCCAGAGAGAGACACTACCTAAAACAACACCAGCACCCACAGACACACAACACCATCACTTACACAACATCCACGCACCTCAAGCAAAGCACACCTACACATCCATACACACACCACAACGACACCACCTCACACATCACCCACACCACATCATGGCACCTCAACGACACCCAGGTTCTCTGAGGAGGTGCTCAGGGTCATGGTGGAGGAAATCGTCTGGGTAGAGCCACAGCTATTCGGATCACAGGTGCAGCAGACATCCATTGCAAGGAAGATGGAGCTAAGGCGCAAAATTGTCGACAGGGTCAATGCAGTGGGACAGCATCCAAGAACACGGGATGACATCAGGAAGAGGTGGAACGACCTAAGGGGAAGGTACGTTCCGTGGTATCCAGACACCAGATTGCCGTACAGAGGACTGGTGGTGGACCCCCACCTCCTCCCCCACAACTAACAACATGGGAGGAGCAAGTCTTGGCAATTATGCATCCTGAGGGCCTTGCAGGAGTAGCAGGGGGACTGGACTCTGGTAAGACATATCTTTACTACTTTATCCCCCACACCCCACCTGCATGCCATCACATACCTGCAACCTTACCCTCACACCCATCACCATAAAAACCCACAGATGCCCCACTAACACAACCCACACATCCCAAAACCAAGCCCTGCATGTAACACCAATGCATGGACACCCATCACCAAAGCATGTCCACTACAGAGACTCACTCATGCCCCAAAATCACAAATCACACAAGGACCAAGCCAATAATGCAAGCACAGCAGTAGAGGGTCACTCACCCATTGCACAAGATGGCGCACACATATACAATAACTATGCATTTACACCCCAACAGGTCCCATACCCAACATCACCGGACAGGAGGTGCCAGCAACATCCAGTGCCCTCACAGAAGAGACCCACAGTGATGACAG
The DNA here is from genome assembly GCF_031143425.1 of Pleurodeles waltl. Classification (NCBI taxonomy): domain Eukaryota; kingdom Metazoa; phylum Chordata; class Amphibia; order Caudata; family Salamandridae; genus Pleurodeles; species Pleurodeles waltl. Next base: position 412,582,184 of record NC_090439.1, on the reverse strand, counting down.
TAGCTCTGCACACCTGGATCAAGATGACCAGCCCGGCCCATCAGGGACCTCTGGACAGTCGGTTCCCCTGACACAGTCACAAACCACCACAGAGCCTCCCCCCTCAGGAAACACCAGCACAGCACCCACCCAGTGGGCCCATCCCTCTGTCCCCAGTACACGTCAATCAGCAGTGTGTCCACCACTACAGGGAACCCAGGCAACCCCACTAACACAGGACGATCAGGGACCTGGGGGCAGTGGCTGTGGGCACACGGTTTAGGGGACAGAGGCACAGGTTAACAGGGAAGCTTGGAGGACTACTGTACAACAGGGGGAGGACAGGCCCAGGGAACCCACTCTCCACGAGGCACTCTCCAACATCATGGGAGCTTACCATCATTCCCAGGAGACCATGGGCACGGTACTGGCCAAGTTTCAGGAGACCCAGCGGCTGCAGGAGTAACATTACCTGGGGATCAGGGAGGACTTGAAGACCATCAACACCACCCTGGGCACCATTGCAGGGGTGCTAGCAGATCTTTTCAACACCATGAGGGACACAGTGGCACACCAACAGGCCCCTGACGCTCACCTGGATGATGAACAGCCCCCCACCTCTGCCGGCGCTAGTGGACAGGAGGCACCGCCACAGGAACAACAGGACACCAACACCCCACCCCCTGCAGATGGAGAACCACCCCACAAATGATCCCTGAGATCCAGGAACAAGACAGAGAGCATTGCCAAGACCCCCGCCAGGAAATAAGATCCACCTGAATGTCACCCTTCTGTCCCACTATGTCACCCTGTCCATCCTTAAACTGCCATTGCTCCACTTCCTATGCCCCCTTGGACAATACACCTATGAAACAAATAGACTGGACTCTGCCATCGACATACCTCCACCATCACCCCAGCTCATTTTACAACCCCGTCCACTTATTTGCATGGGAATAAACACACTTCAATCACAAAACAATCTGGCCTCAGTCTGTGCTTTCACAAATGTGTAATTGCAATATCAATAGAATATAGCAATGTCAATTTACTTGTTCACATACCAATGTAACACAGCTGTAGGCCAGGAGTAAACATAGCAGAGGACACAAAGTGGGACCCAGATCTGTGAAATGGAAAGTCAAAGTGACAAGTCAGTGTCCAGACACTGAGTGAAAATGAGAGACTTATGCTAGCTCCAACAATAGTATGAGATGTGTAAAGCAGTAACATCTTCTAGCCTGTGTCTCACTGGAAGTATTGCATGATGATGTTGTTGCGGTTGTCGATATCCTCTTCTTCTGCCTCCTCTTCTTCACTGTCCACAGGCTCCACAGCTGCCACAAGACCACCTTCTGGCCCATCCTCCTGCAGAAAAGGCACCTGCCGTCGCAAACCCAGGTTGTGCAGCATACAGCAGGCCACGATTATCTGGCACACCTTCTTCGGTGAGTAGTATAGGGAACCACCTGTCAGATGAAGGCACCTGAATCTGGCCTTCAGTAGGCCGAAGGTGCATTCGAATATCCTCCTAGTTCACCCATGTGCCTCATTGTAGCGTTCCTCTGCCCTTGTCCTGGGATTCCTCACTGGGGTCAATAGCCATGACAGTTTGGGGTAATCAGAGTCACCTGCAAATGTCGATGGACAACTGTTAGACACACACTAACCCTTAGGGACAACCCCAGACCCAGACATCTATGTCAACTGTATTGGGACCTTGGCCTCACCTATTAGCCACACACGGTGCCTCCGGAGTTGCCCCATCACATAAGGGATGCTGCTATTCCTCAAAATGTATGCGTCATGCACTGAGCCAGGATACTTGGCATTGACATGGGAGATGTACTGGTCTGCCAAACACACCATCTGCACATTCATCGAATGGTAGCTCTTCCAGTTTCTGTACACCTGTTCATTCCTGCGGGGACGACAAATGCCACATGTGTACCATTAATGGCACCAATGATGTTGGGGATATGTCCCAGGGCATAGAAGTCACCTTTCATTGTGGGCAAATCCCCCACCTGAGGGAAAAGGATGTAGCTGCGCATGTGTTTCAGCAGGGCAGATAACACTCTGGACAACACGTTAGAGAACATTGGCTGGGACATCCCTGATGACATAGCCACTGTTGTTTGAAAAGACCCACTGGCCAGGAAATGGAGTACAGACAGGACCTGCAATAGAGGGGGTATCCTTGTGGGATGGCAGATAGCTGACATCAGGTCTGGCTCCAACTGGGCACACAGTTCCTGGATTGTTGCATGATCAAGTCTGTATGTGATAATTATGTGTCTCTCTTCCATATCGACAGGTCCACCAGGGGCCTGTACACCGGAGGATGTCCCCATCTCATCACCTGCCCTAGCAGACGTGCCCTATGGAGGAGAACAGCGAGCAGAGAGTCATCCAACACTGAGGTATCTCAATGTGTTATTTGCAGAAACGTTAGTAATCCGCTATATGCCAGTATCTGTCTGTATTCCCGGCCTAGATAGGTGTGACACAGTTTATTTCCATGCCATGTGGCCCCCTGAAATGGTAGCTGCCTGACCTGTAAGGTGGGATAAGGGGAAATGAGGTAACTGCTCTGACGTTGTACACTGTTGCGGTGGGTGGTCGAAGACCGCAGCGCAATTCTGCATTGGTTAGGGCCCTATAGGTTTCAGGAGCCAATGATCATGTACGCTGGCAGTGACGGTACGCACCGCTGCGGACATGACCGCCATTTTCTGTCTGTTCACTCACTTGATACCTGACCTTCAACAGGAGAGGACCTACACTGCAGGTGCTGCTGTGACCTGTGTCTGGAAGCAACAATGGCCACAGTGTCTGGGGAAAGGGCTCCTGCCTTCACTTCAGAGGAGTTGGAGAAACTAGTGGATGGGGTCCTCCCCAGTACACGCAACTGTAGGGTCCTCCAGACAAACAGGTAAGTACAATGTGATCATGCTGCAAGAGCAGTGCCTGCTTTGAGTGATGTGGATGGAAGAAAAATGGGGGGTGGCTGAGGCCTGCATGTGCGGATGGTGAGTGTATGTGCATTAGGGGATGGGTGGGAACTGGTGGGCAATGAGTATGACGGTCCGGACGGCTGAGTAATTTCCTTTCCCCCTGTACCATTCCTCTAGGTCAGCGCCCACCAGATGAAGAGTATTTGGTGTGCCATCGCAAAGGATGTCCGGACCCTCAGGGTCTACCACAGACGGAGCACCCACTGCCGTAAAAGATGGGAGGACCTGCGCCACTGGAGCAAGAGGACAGCGGAGGCCCAGCTGGGGATGGCCTCCCAACGTGGAAGGGGTGCCCGTCGCACAATGACCCCCCTGATGTCCCAGATCTTGGTGGTGGCGTATCCGGAGTTGGATGGTCGCTTGAGGGCATCACAGCAGTCACAAGGGGGTGAGTACACTCTCATTCTGCTGACTCTGCGCACGCAACGAGGTGTCTGGATTGGGGAGGTGGGCACTGGGTTCCCCTAGACCAAGGCGAACTTGGTAGACAAGGTCCCTTGTGAGGCAGGCTGTGTGGCACCCCAGTCCCACTAGTGGTAAGAGCCATCTACACCTAGTCAGGCTCCTATGACTTCCAGGTCTGCAGCAATTGGGCTTAGGCCTCGTGCCCCATGGGCATATGAAATTTCTAGGAGCTGTTAGTGCATGGCGTAGTGCATAGGGCTGCTCCCTGTGTGTTGTGTCCGCCAACGGTAGTGGTGTTGCATGCACTGAACATGCTTTTCTTCTGTCTTATCCTCCCCTTTTTGTGGTCTCCCTGTTCTTGTGTGCAATAGCATCATCAGGCGGAGGAGCAATGGCACCAGAGCAGGAGGGAGCTGCAACCCACTTGGCCCTGGAGGGTGAAGCAACGGAGTCTGAAGCCACCAGTAGGACAGAGGGCGAGGGGAGCTCCACGGCGGGGACAGGAGCATACACCAGTGACATCGACTTCTCCTCTGATGGGAGCTCCCTTGCGGTGGCGGGCACCTCTGTGCCCACCGCATCAACAGGTGCAGCCACCACCCCCTACCAGCACTGCCCTCCCAGCAGCCCCTCAGCGTATGTCCCGTGTCTGCTCACCCAGGAGGGTGGGCATCTCCTTCGCCCCAGACACCTCAGGCCCTGCCCCAGTCAGCCCTGCTGCCCTCAGTGAGGAGGCTATTGACCTCCTGAGATCCCTCACTGTTGGGCAATCTACCATTTTGAATGCCATCCAGGGTGTTGAGAGGCATTTGCAACAAACAAATGCATACCGGGAGGGCATTCACTCTGGGCAGGCGGCCCAACAGAGAGCATTTCAGGCTCTGGCCTCAACACTGATGGCAGCCATTTTCCCTGTGTCCAGCCTCCCCCCTCCAACTTCCTCCACCCAGACCTAATCTCTTGTACCTCAGCCTATCCCAAGCACACCATCAGACCAGCATGCACACACATCAACACACAAGAGTGGCTCAGGCAAACATAAGCACCACACATCCCACAGGCACTCACACAGGCACCATCCCCATGCAGACACACCAACATCCACTGTCTCCACTGTGTCCCCCCTCCACGTCCTCCTTCTCCCTCCCAGTCTCATCTCCACTCACACCTGCATTCACTACATCCTCAGCCACTACCTCCATCCCCAGCACGCCCATCACAACACACCGCTCACGTGCAATCATCACCCCCACTACCATTCACACATCCCCAGTGTCCTCTCCCAGTGCGTCTGTGAGCCCTCCTCCCAAGGTACACAAATGCAGGCACACACCAACCCACGAGCCATCCACCTCACAACAGCCTCCGGCCCATGCACCTTAACCAAAATTCAGCAGACATACACCTCCTACAACCACTACCTCTTCCTCCACTCCCAAACCACCTCCATCTTCCCATCCCAGTGTGTCTAAAAAACTTTTCCTTGCAAACTTTGAGCTCTTCTCTTCACCTCCCCCCATCCTTTCTCTAGGGCCAAGCTTTCCAGGTCCCAGCCCAGCACCTCAGCCACCAAATCCCCAGGCACAGTGGTGGCAGGGACTGCGGGGTCATTGAGTGTGCCACCCATCAGGTTCTGCCAGTGTGCCACATAGTGAGGGCAAGGACATTCTGCCACCAGCCAAGGTGAAAAAGGTGCCCACATCCCGGAGGGAGAAGCCGAAACAACCAGCCACCAAGGCCTCAGCAAAAATAAAAGGGGATAGTGGCAAGACAACTGCGGCACCATCAAAGGTGGGGAACGGCCAAAAGCAGAAGAGCAGGAGAGGGCATGGTGGCACCGACTGAGGGACCAGTGTCACACCTTCTGTCCACGATCAAACCAACCTGTACGGCGGCGAACATCGCTAGCTGCCCCGCCACCACAACCGCCACCTGCACTGCCACCTGCACTGCCACCTTCACTGCCACCGGCATGTCTACAGCCTCAGCGACAGTCCCCAGCCTCTTCCCCAGTGGGCAGCCGTCTGAGGCTGCAGGAGATGTCCTGCTGTGTCCCTCAGCAGGTGCTGGCCCCTGCACCACTGCCAGAACCGCCTCCACAGACACCGCCGCAAGCACCGCCGCCACAGACACTGCCGTAAGCTCCACCACCACAGACACCGCCGCAAGCATCACCACCAGCCCCGTGACGTGCTCGGACAGTGGCACCACCGCTGACATGGCTACCATCCCCAGTGGTCAGTCGTCTGAGGCTGGAGGAGAGTTCATGGACCCTGGGCAGTTTCCATGAAGCATGACTTCACTCACTGTTTGGACCTGCAGGTGGAAGGCAAAGCCGCAGCAGTGTGGGGTATGTCTCTGCCTCCATGGCGTATCATGCTACCTGTACCTCGGCAATCTCGTGGCACACACACCCAGGTGAGGGAATTGTACCGGCCACACTGCACGTCGGGCACTCTGGGCACAAAGCCCCCTCCAGAACCAGTGGAGAATCACATCCACTACCTCAGTCCTTGGCAGGATGAAGCACTCTGGGCACAAAGCCCCCTCCAGAACCCGTGGAGAAAGACATCTACTACCTCAGTCCTTTGCAGGATGAAGCACTCTGGGCACAAAACCCCCTCCAGAACCAGTGGAGAAAGACATTCACTACCTCAGTCCTTGGCAGGATGAAGCACTCTGGGCACAAAGCCCCCTCCAGACCAGTGGAGAATCACATCCACTACCTCAGTCCTCAGCAGGATGAAGCACTCTGGGCACAAAGGCCCCTCCAGACCCAGTGGAGACTGTTATCCACTTGAAAGACTGTGGCTTTGCACTCCCCAGGACCAATCAGTGGGCAACCCACCCACTGGTAAAACTTGAGAGACTGTGGCTTTGCACTCCCCAGGATAAAGCAGTGGGCAACCCACCCACTGGTACGACTTGAGAGACTGTGGCTTTGCACTCCCCAGGATAAAGCAGTGGTTACTTGTGAGACTGTGGCTTTGCACTCCCCAGGATGAAGCAGTGGGCAACCTACCCACTGGTACGACTTGAGAGGGTGTGGCTTTGCACTCCCCAGGATAAAGCAGTGGGCAAACCACCCACTGGAAAGACTTGTGAGACTGGGACTTTGCACTCCCCAGAATAAAGCAGTGGGCAACCCTCCCACTGGTAAGACTTGAGAGCCTGTGGCTTTGCACTCCCCAGGATAAAGCAGTGGGCAAACCACTCACTGGAAAGACTTGTGAGACTGTGGCTTTGCACTCCCCAGGATAAAGCAGTTGGCAACTCACCCACTGGTAAGACTTGTGAGACTGTGACTTTGCACTCCCCAGGATAAAGCAGTGGGCAAACCACCCACTGGAAAGACTTGTGAGACTGTGGCTTTGCACTCCCCAGGATAAAGCAGTGGTCAACCCACCCACTGGTAAGACTTGAGAGCCTGTGGCTTTGCACTACCCAGGATACAGCAATGGGCATGGAGCCCCCTCGTGCATCAGAGGCATTGTGATGTCATCTGGCTGAGTTTTACCCCCTCCCCCTAAGGTGCCTGTACATTTTCGGTGTAATGCCCCATCTGTGTTCTCTCCGTTTTGAGTCAGGTATCATGTGTGGACTTCGCTCATGCATTTTGGGCCCAGTGGTCCACAGACAGTGATTGGTACACTTTCCGGACTTGTGTAGTTGGTGTACATATTTGTATATACTGAATTTTGAATTTTGACTATCAGATTTTTCATGATTACAATTGTTACAATCATTTCCTTTTGTCCTTGCGTATATGTAATGTTGCTGAATGTATTTGTGTGTATGTTGTTGTGGGTGAGGGTGGGGGTATTGCGTGCTGCGTGTGTATGTCACTCTCTTTTCCCTCCCCCTCCCCTGTGTTGTAGGTGTAGTACTCACCGTGGTCGTCGACGGCGTCTGTCCTGCTCCTCATAGAGCAGGAGGAAGACCAGCATGGGCAGGATGTGTAGTTCGGGCTCCATGGCGTCCTGGTTCCTCGTTGGGTGTCGAGAGGTGAGTGTTTTCCCTTCTGTGTACTGTTTCAGCCGTGCTTTTGATCACGTTGGTACCGCCCCGGAAAAGGTGGCGGATAGGCGTCTTGAAATACAGTGGGCAGTACTTTGTCCTCTGCCTGTCTGTTGACGGTTACCGCCGCGCTGTTTGTTTCTACCAATGTGGCGGTCGGAGTGTTAAAGTGGCTGTCTGTTGGCTGTTTCCACCATGGTCGTAATTCCATTTTTTTTCCCGCCGGCCTGTTGGCGGTATTACCACCACTTTAACACCAACCGCCAGGGTTGTAATGAGGGCCAGAGTCTTTTTGGCCCTGAGACTTCAGAAAACAGGAGGCAAACTCAATCCAAGCTCTTGGAGAGCACTTTTCAGCAACGTCAGAGCGCACCAGGGCAGCAGGTCAACAACAGGGCAACAACCCTTCCAAGCAAATTAGTCCAGATGAGTCCTTTGTGCAGCCAGGTAGTTTCTCTTGACAGGTTGCAGGTTCAAGTCCAGAAGTGTCTGATTTGGTGGGGTCAGAGACCCTGTTTATATACCCAAAAATGCCTTTGAAGTGGGGGAGACTTCAAAGACTGGTTTTGAAGTGCACAAAGTCCCCTTTCAGTACAGGTCTGTCTACCAGGGCCCAGTAGGGGCTTTGGCAGTCCATTGTGTGAGGGCAGACCACTAGCCTTTGAAATGTAAGTGTCAGGCCCTCCACCCTCCCAGCCAAGTAAGACCCATTCAGTAAGCAGGTGAGTGCAGGTGTGACTGAGTATCCTGTGTTTGTGGTTGTCTGGGTGAAATGTACAAGGGAACTGTCAACCAGCCCAGCCCAGATATGGATTGGAGACAGGCTGTTAGGCACAGATGGATGTTAAGTGCGGAGAAATGCTCACTTTCTAAAAGTGGCTTTTCTAGAATAGTAATATAATTTCCGAACTCACCAATAAGCAGGATTTTGTATTATCATTCTGGCCATACTAAATATGACTTGGTTACCCCTTTCTGATCAGAATATACCACTCAAACAGTATATGAAGGTAGTCCTAATGTTATCCTATGAAAGGAGAAGTCCTCACAGTAGTGGTAAACCAATTTAGGAGTTTTCCACTACCAGGACATATACACCACACATGCACATATCCTGCCTTTTAGCTGCATATCACCCTGCACTATGGGTTACCTAGGGCCTACCTTATGGGTGACTTACATGTAGAAAAAGGGGAGTTTAGGGCTTTTCAAGTACTTTTAAATGCCAAGTCGATGTGGCAGTGTAACTGCACACACAGACCTTGCAATGGCAGGCCTGAGACATGGTTAAGGGGCTACTTATATCGGTGGCACAACCAGTGCTGCCGACCCACTAGTAGCATTTAATTTACAGGCCCTGTGCATGTGTAATGCACTATGCTAGGGACTTACAAGTAAATTAAATATGCCAATTGGTATGAGCCAATGTTACCATGTTTTTAGGGAGAGTGCACATGCAATTTAGCACTGGTTAGCAGTGGTAAAGTTTCCAGAGTCCTAAAGCCAGCAACAATGAGGTCAGAAATAGTAAAGTAGGAAGGCAAAACGTTTGGGGGGTGACCCTGCAGAGAGGCCACTTCCAACAGCATGGTAGTGTGTTTTTACTTTAAATGGGTTGATGTATTATTATCTAGGTAACCAACCACATTAATATTGGCTTTGTCTGTACTAATTCAAACTGCACAATGCACATTTCACTAAATGTTTTTCTTGCTTGTTTGTTTTTAGGTACACAAGAGAAGGAGCGACATCATCCGCAGAATTACCAAACAGAAGGCCTTCACAAACATGTCAGCCTTCCCATCTCTTCTGCTTGTGTCGAGGTCAATGAGAAGAAGCAGCTTTCCACCAGAGGCATGCTGACCGCAACCTTTTTTGGGAGACGTATGCCTGCTGCACTGGTCTCCAGAGAAGAACCTTGAGGCAGCACTTCCACATCAAAGCACAACCCCAACCTTAGCCCAAGACCATGTCTGTCAGTGAGGCAGTCACTGCAATCATGGTGACGGTGACAGAAAGTATTACCAATTGTTTTAGGAAGCAGAGCAAAGTGGGCAGAAGCCACAGGCAGCAATAGTAGATGATCCTCCTGAAGTTGGAGCAGAACAGGAGGTTGAGCTTCCTGTCGAGCAAGAACCTCCTCTCTTAGAATCATTGGCTCCAAGATATCCAGCAAGGAACATGAAGGCTACTCAGCCATCTTCTCCAAGTGCCACTTCTGATTATGATGATAGGGACATGGAGTAGACCCCGGCAGAGATTGGGAGATGCCAGGAGAGGCCAGGGAAAAGAAATGTTTCTGAAAGCCTTAGAAATATGGAAGGGGATGATGATGAGGATGACAATGCGAGCCAGTCATTGTGGATGCTGACAGAGAGGAGTGAAACATTACTCCTCCTATTCAACCTACTCAGAGGGATGTGGCACAGGTAGCACTGCCAGCTCCCATATTTGTAAGGGTCCAGCAAGACGAGCACTAACCCCTACCTCAGTTGAAGTATGCACTACAGAGAGGTAATCGATAACACACCCAACTACCCCTAGTTCTTCTTCAGTCATTGGCAGAGGCCCACTAAGAAAGTACTCCTCCCCTATTTGGGACTTTTTTTGCTTTGCAAAGAGGAGGAGAACATTTGAGAAAGCTCCATTCAACACACAAGTATTGATCAAGGTAAGCCTAGTTCACATCATGGTACTGGAAGCATATGACCCATATGAAAAAAACAGTAAACAATCCAGTGTGAGAATCATCTTAACAAAATTGCTGAATGTGTTTGTGGTGGTGAAGATGAGGAGGGCTGGGAAATGTCAGCAACAAGTTCAATCACAGTGGGAGGTTCAAATAAGGAAAGCAGTCCATTCCCCATTAGTGTGGCAGAATCATCCGCCTCATTGACTTCACAAGAGCACACAAATACTCAGAGTCAGATGCAGACACCAGTGCAAACAGTAACGGCCCCACAATGGACATTGAGTCTACCACCACCCACTTCTTGAAAGTCACCTTCGTCAGTGGCCCCAGAAAACAATAAAATCCAGGATTCAATTACGGGCATGTTGAAGTAGGAAGGGCCTTAAGACTGCAACCACCCAACAGCATGCTTGTACAATGGGATGCTGGCAAAAATGTTACCCTGGACCTCCTTCTTTTTTGTTATGTAGAAAGAGGGTTTTCTTGGAATTTGTGACAACCACCTGCCCAAAATGGAATGTTTCAAAATTGGGCCTATTTTGCCAGAGTTGCTTTTCCAGTGCTGCATTATGATGTTCTGCAATTAGTTGGACAAGCTTTGCAGCAAAGTGTTGTCTACACTATGTACCTCGTAATAGGTATATGGACCAATTGTCAAGCGACTGGTTAGAAGTGCATAACTACACACTAGGGGGGTCATTATGACCCTGGCGGAAGGCGGAGAAGCGGCGGTAATAACGCCAACAGGCTGGCGGTCTTTTTTTTTGGTATTATAACCATCCGTTCCGCCCGCCAGGGCGGAGATGACTGCCGGGCTGGAGACCAGGGTCTCCAGCCCGGCGGCCGACACTATACCGCTGGCGGTATTTTGACCCGGCTGACCACCATGGATTTCATGCGGTTTGAAACCGCCATGAAATCCATGGCGGTAAGCACTATCAGTGCCAGGGAATTCCTTCCCTGGCACTGATAGGGGTCTCCGTCCCACCCTCCACCCCCACCCGACTCCCTCCCCTACCCCCGCCACCACCCCTGCCACCCCCCAAAGGTGGCCGGACCCCCCTCCCCACCCCGACCCCCAATATAACATCACTCATACACACACGACACGCACGCAGGCACCACCAACACACATACACGCACACACACTGACATACATGCAAACATCCACACACACAGTCAGACACGCACATCCACAGTCAAACATACACGCACACATCCATACAGACCTACCTACAGACATACACGCACTCATTCCCAAACACACAACACCCCCGCAAGCATACACGCACTCACACCCCCCTCTACATACACACACGCACACCCCCATGCACGCACACAACACACAACACCCCCCCACCCCCCTCCCCTCACGGACGATCGACTTACCTGGTCCGACGATCCTCCGGGAGGGGACTGGAGCCATGGGTGCTGCTCCGCCGACACCACACTGCCAACAGAACACCGCCACGCCGAATCACAGGACGTGATTCACTGGGCGGGGTTCTGTTGGCGTGGCGGTGGAGGTGGAGCAACCTCCACTTCCCCGCCGCCCGCCAGTATGGCTGTTGGCGGCTCTCCATCCGTAAAGGGATGGAGAGCTGCCAACGGTCATAATAGGCCGAGCGGCAAACCGCCACTACTGGCGGTCTTCCGCACGGCGGTCCCTCGGCGGTCTTGGAAAAAGACTGCTGAGGTCAAAATGACCCCCTAGGTCTTTTTTCCTTGGTTAAAGCAAAAACTATCTACAGCTCTTGGCCCTGAAGGAAGTTTTAGGAGCGTTTGCAGCATGCAACAGTGGCCATGTTTGTCATGGAGAAATCACATACAGCTGCAAACATCTTGAACAAATTTAACAGCAAGGTGTCTGAATGGCTGCGACCCAGAGATCTCAGAATTGGATTTGCTTCCATGGACAATGGCACTAACATAGTCAAGGCCATGGCAGACTGTGGCTATTTCAGTGTACTGTGTTTGGTGCATTGCATCAACCTGGTTGTACAAGACTTTCTAAAAAAAAGAAGGCATATTCAGCAACACACTAACCATCTGCAGAAGGATCTGCACTCATTTCAGTCATTCTTTTAAAGCCTGGAAGCAGTTGAGGATTATACAGCATGCTAATAGAATTCCAGTTAAAGTCCTAATACAGGAAGTGACAACACATTGGGGCTCCACCTATTATATGTTGCAGCGTCTGTTTGAGCAGTATAGACAGATCAATGTCTATGTTAGAGAGGAAGGGATGCAATAGGGAAGTCTATGACCATGGATGCAGACAAATAGGGCCTAGTCAAATGCCTGACACAGATGCCCTTTTGAGGTTTTCACACAGGAGGTTAGCAAGGAGGACTGTTCGATGGGCCAAGCTATCCTGTTGTTGCATCTGCTACCGGACCAGCTAAGGAAGGTGTCTGAAAGGTTCACACTCACAGGTATGAACGAGAATCCAGAAGTAAAATGCCTTGTTTGAAAGCTTAATGTTCCGCTTGGCTTGTAATGCAAAGCTGCAAAATGACATAATCTAGACAAAAGAGTACATCTGTGCCACACTGCTTGATACTTGGTACAAAACAAGTCTGCCCACTTTCATTCTGTTTTCTGACGGGGCTATTTCAATATATATGAGGTGGATTGTTGAGCAAGCCAGTGACCACGAAGAAGAACTGCTGGAACGTAGAGTCCCACTCCACATTTCCGAGGTGCCGCCTTCAAATTCCAGACAGGGCAGTCTTGTTTCACATTAGCCAACACCAGCAACAAGAACACTAGCAATAACAGCAACAGAAGTATCAGACCCAACCTCTGCATTGGCTTGGTTTCAAGTGGCAAGTCATAAGTCCAGTGCAGAGGTGAAGGCAAAAGAGGTTGAACAAGTGACAGCACCAATGACCATTCAGAAGAAATTCTAGGAGTACCTGGATGACCCAAAAGAGGTCTATGTGGATCAAACCCATTGATGTACTGGTATGGGAAGATCTGACAATGGCCAGAGCTTAGCAGGATGGCAATAAAGTATCTGGCTTGTTCTGTAGCCAGTGTGTCTGCTGAGCAGTGAGAAGGACCAGTCTCTCACCTCAAAACATGGAGAGATTACCATGATCAAAATGAACTAACATTTCATACTGCACAATTGCACTATTCCTGAAATAGCACAGGAAGAGGAGTAGGATGTTTGGTTAGAATGAAGTGTATTAGTTGACCAATGCCTGGGTGAACCACATGAGTTTGAGGATGAACTCTACTTCCTGAACTGAACGGCTCATTTACAAGGAGCTTGCAGTGTCACTGCATCATTTATTTGATTCAGTGAAGGTGTATTCTTAGCTCCATATTTACAAAGTGATGCTATGAGCCTCTAGCATCACTTTTCCCTGCTGTGAGTCAACTTTTACTAGCATGAGATCTGGCTGCATCAGGTAACAACAATGACATGCAAGGTAGGAGTTCCCTCTTGTAAAACCCTGCAGGACTTACGCAGCTGTATTTACAAGGATTCTGAAAAATGAATCTCCCTTGACAAAAGTCACACAGAGTCTCCAATGCCATCATCAGACATGACATAAAAATGGCACATAAAAATGGCACACTGGTACTTGTAAATAAGGAGAACATACCAAAATCATGCTGGCAAGCTGTAGAACACCATGGACCAACCCCTAATGCAGCTTGGAGCATCAAGAAGACAACCACCGCCATCACCTTCCCTATCACCACCTATATCACCACAACCTGCATCACAGAGGCAGTGCAGAAGATGATGCCTGGAACAGCATAGGAGTCGCCATTATGTCAAATACACCGTCAACCATTGATACTAATTAAGCCGTGTAACACAGCCCCTGGGTTCATTTGTCACCTTCAAAAACACTGGACGTACACAGATTGACATGTCAACTGTCTAGTTTGTCCTCCAAACAGTCTCAGTCAGACCACTGATTATGTAACTTGTCCAGTAGCTGGCTCCTGAATCATCTTGCATTCTGTCAGCCTGACTGGCAACTGTCTGTGCGTCACACTAAAGTATCCCTGTGTCTACATATGTACCACACTTGCATTAGCAAACCTGACATTCATCAGGGGGCATTGGGCATGGGCTTCTTCCATGCATACACAAATACATTGTATAGCATCATCTGCCTTTTAACTGTACCATTTGAGTTACATCCTCTTGGAAATGCAAAATTCATGGCCAATCCCTTGTCTGGGTTGCATATATGCATGAATGACAAAGTGTGACAGTGTCCCAGGGTCATAGGCAGGGATTGGGTACGGGGCTTTCAGCACAACCAGCAACCTCTGATAATGTACATGACTAATACACAAATGTCAGAACCATGACAGTTCACACACAGCATCACAGTGCCCACAACATAGTGATGGACTGTGTGTGGTGAATAGCTGCGGGAATAAACAGCACAGAGGCTATGATGTTCCCAGATGCAGTAGGAAGTGCAGAGGCCAACCTGTGTACAAATGTTGTAATCACACCTGCCGGAACATGACAATTGAGACATTATCTCACTCTGCACACCAAGGTTGCCTGTTGACTGTCTCATTACACGTCTTTAGTGACAGGGTGGGACCATCCATATGTTGGTTCACATGTCCACTTCTACTTTACTCACATTGATCAACAAAGGATACTCAGTAGTTACAGGAATAGCTGCCACTGACTCATGATGAGTCCTGGTCCGAACTGTGACAAATTACACCCCAAACAATCTACAGGATCATCATTGGACCACACACATGAACAAGACACCTATGTGCAATTGATCACTGGAAATATGTGGACACGTGCTGTCTTGTATGCTGCTCCACCACAGCCCCTTGATAGTTGCGCCTTACTTCTATGGCCTCAACTGTGGTGTCATCATACATATGAGATTGACCCTTGTCTGTCTGTGCAAACAACATGGTACCCACTTCCTCAATGCATGTGTATGACTCACTGTGGGATTCATCAACTAGTGCCTAGGAAGCTCTTACCAATACTCTAGGACATAGGATGTAGAAATTGGGGACCTTTGACATGAACATGAGTCTGCCATCCATCTGGTGCATGCTATGTCACATGTGATGTCTACGTGACCCTAAAACTTGGAAGTATACTTTGCGGGTGTTGTGACATGTATGACTAACACATGCCCTTGCTCATTCCAATTTTTACTTGCATCTTAGGGTTGGACACATGGATGTCACATTCATACAACCAAATGCACAATAATGTTTCATGTGATGTACACACATACTTAGTCAACCAACCAATTAGTTGTCAAAGCACACACTTTGAGCCAAAGGCAATTAGGTATTGTACATATGTGCGTCACATTGCTATCCTCTCCTTATGGCAAACATGCACAATTTGTGCCACGCATATATGTAGGCCACACTTATGACCATCTATGACATCAGCCAACTGTGAACATATTGTGAAGGGTGTAGTGGATGATGTTCCTCTGCAGTAGGATGTCACACATGTGAACATACACCCTCAACACCATACTGTCTTCAATTAGCTAAACTCTGATGTGTTCCAAATGTAAAATAACCAAAAAAGAAGTAAAAATGCCCCAAACCAGTTAATGCACTGTAATTTTGACGTCCCTAGCGGTGTGCGTCATTTTTTGTTTACCAAAACTGAATTTGCGTCATTTTTTTGACGCACAGGAGTGAAATTTAGCCCACATCCAGATATTTGTACAGTCCATGTATCATTATGTGGATGCGGGTTAATATTCATGTCTGTGCGTCACAAAAATGACGCAAATATAGTTTTGTGCAACAAAAAATGACGCATAACGCGAAAAAGGCGGGACTTTTCATACAGGAAGTGATGTAATAGGATATCCTGTTTACAGATCATGTACAGTGGGTGTACTTTCACTTTGCAGTTTATGATCCTTCTAGACTGTGTGGCTGTGTAGAGAGTGTTGTCCAGAGATTTTGTGCTGTATTTGTCCTGTGTGCTATCTGTAAAGTCCTTTTGTGAAATAAATATTGTTTGTGTATACTGTAGTACTGTGTTTTATCTACATTTGTCCATTTATCTTGTGTATTTCTTGTTTGTGGGAGTCTGTTGTGGGTAGTGTTAGTTTGGGGATAGTTGGGCTCTTTTAGTGTTTAGGTTTACTTTTTTTCTGTCTTTTTATCCCTACTTTCACCCATTTCCCCTTTCTATTTCTTTTACCCCTATTCCTTCTCTTCAACTATAAGTATTTCTGGTAGGCCACGTCTTGGCAGGATGGGGGAAGAGGAGTTAGGGGGCTTCATCTGGCTGGTGACACATTTCTTGCCACTCATGATCCAGGCAGGGGGCAGGGTCTACAGGGGTACCCGAAAGAGGCGCGCAGAATCCAGTGGGGAAAGGTGCTGCATCACCTGCAGCGTGTGTATGCCAGCCAGAGGAGTGACCACCAGCTGAATCACCGGTGGGCTGACCTCATCACCAGGGAGCAGGATCTCTTGGACCACCTGGGAATCATGATTGGTGGCACTGTTGGTGAGTATGACTATTGTTATTGCGCACAATTAAATGCTCTGTAGTGACATCAGTGGATTAGTGCAATGTCTGCCAGCTAACTTGATAACTGTGTGTAATTTTGGGGAAATATAAGGGGATCATTGATGCACTATGGCAAGGATCACAATTGCTAGCTGTCAGGTAGCACGTGCTCAGCAATCCTACAGGTAACTTTACCATGAAGGAAATTGGTGCGGCCTTTTTGTCAGCACAGCTAACAAAATAGGAGCCAATCATGTCTATATAGGGTATTATTGACAGAGAAGTACAGATGTACCAACATTTAGGCCAACAATGTTGACGCAATTGCTAGACTGACTTTAGAATCACTACATTATGCTGAAAATGAGTGCTGCCTTCACGTCAATTGATAATAGCAAAGTGCCTCAAACATTGGTGTCCTGTTAGTCTGGTGAGTGTGGAAGGAAAGCGTTCACAGAAGTACTATGAATGTGTGGGATTATTGTGTTTCTTGATCTTTTTGGATACATGTCAGTTAATGATTTGAAAACATCGTGAAAAGGTGTAAGGTGCCCTCAGCTAACATCTTAAGATGTTTGTTGGAATCGGTTGAGCCACAATCCAAATATGGATGGCAGTCCAAGTGTATGCACATGGCTTCACATCTCCATGGTTGGTGCAAATCACCATAGCTGGGCCACATCAATTGACTATACTGTAACAACAGGATGGCTTACAGGAGTCCCTGCCCCTCCCTCTGTACATTGGGCCTATGTGCACTAAATGTGTCATGGCCACAAGGCATGTTTGACTGGTAATGCAGTCCTCAAGTAACCAGGCGTTGGATGTTTCTCTTGGATGCAAATGATGAGACGATTACACTCCATATTTTTTTGTGCTCACCAATTATGGGGCAAGTTTGCAACCACATGATAGTTAGGGCCAATGTATGTGTGCAGATATGTGTGTAACTGTCACAGGAGACCCATGCTATGTACAAGTTGGCCGTGAAATATCAGATGCAGTACCATCATGTCTGAATGGCTGCCATGTCCTTATTCAGCCTACACATTGTAAATGATTATGAAATTGTTGCACTGTGCACAGATTTTGAGCACATTTCTTCCTTCCATACCTTACAGGTGGACCGGCGCCCTACACTGTGGGAGAGGTGGCGACATTTGAGGACCCCGACCACCACAGTAAGTGTTGATATGTCTGTTATGTGTTTTTCACTTGTTCCATGAGTGGGAATGCAGTTCTCACATGTTTTGAGTTAGCCAATGCGTATCCAAGGGTATAATGTAGGGATTGTAGGACATCCCTGTAGGCCCCACTGTGAGTACAGGGGATAGTCATGTCTCTGACACTTGTATCACCAAGAGTCGCAATGGAAGTCAGCCCCTATTTAGTCAGCCTGTCAGACCCACATTCTCTAAGATTGGTGGAGCTAATAGCTTCCCAATAGACATCTGCTTCACTATTTACCTACGTAAGTTTGAAACAGTAGGTAGAACCTCTTAGCAGCATGTACTTCCACATGTAGTGCGTCAAGTCCGTGGAACCTGAGTGTAATGGCCTAGGTGTGCATGCAATTCATGATCATGGGTGTTCTAGCAACTCTGTGTCTGATGTAAGTCAGGCCTCACTGGAAGCATATGTTGTGTACTAAGTTCTGATTTTCCTGACATCTCTGACCCTATGAGTGCTCTAGGGTTTGCTGACTCCAAATTGTAGATAGACCTTACCCGTGGTGTGTCTGTAGAGACAAACAGTGTGGATTAGCCTATACACTCCTCGGTGTACATGTTGTTGGCAAATTATAGTTGTGTATCCACCGCCCCCCCTCAAACACGGTCATGGGTTTCTGAATGTGGTACCTACTATTGATGCTACCAGTATGTTACACATACCTGTGAATAAGTGACAGTTTGGTTGCATAGTAGTATACACACTCAGGTTTGGCACTTGGTACCATACTGGACAGTCCAGTTACAACTTGCAGACCATGTGGCTTTAGTTTTGCTTTCCGTACGCTGACATTTGTAGCCCAGCTCTTGGTGGAGGATATGCAGCATGATTCTTAGATGTTAACTGTCAGAACTCAGATTGCAAGTCAAGGCCAGTTGTTACCCATCTTGTGGGTTATGGATGTGCTTTGTGTGATGTGACCTTTGTTGTCTGGCCTGCCATGTACTTCCTCAGGGACATTCGATGCTCTGTATCGTGATATGAGCTGTTAGAAGTACAGTAGATGTAATGTCTGATTAACTTGCTGTGCTGTTTCACACAATGCAGTTACTAATGTGGCATATCTGCATTTGTCTTCACAGCCGCTAACATGACTCCAGACCAGGTCCGTGAATTTCAGCGTCGGGCCATGCGATACCAGCACATCCTGCTGGTGGAGTCGGGGTTCCGGAGGATGGCCCGGTGATATCGCTATTAACGTGCCTCCCACATGGCGAGCCTTCCCACAGGGTGGGCCTACTATGCCCACCACAGCCACCACAGAAACAACCACCAATCAGAGCCAGGTGGCCCCACCCACAGCTGCCTCTGTTGATTCTACATCTGCTGGACTTCCTGGCCCCAGCATTGCCACCGGTGCAGGACAGCCCACACAGACCTCCTCCACCGGTACCCAGACTGCCACTGCTCCAGCTGTTGACCCTTCAGCCTTCAACAGACTTGAACACAAGATGGACAAAGTGCTGCGCAAGGTGAGCCCCCTGAGCCGGGACGTGCGGCACATTAAACGGCGGATCAAGGATATAAAGAGGACCCTCAGGAGGGCCAACCTCTAGACAGTTGAATAGATGGACATGATACCCTCCCCTCCCTCCTCTTTCCTTGTTCTTAGTGTTAGTGGGTGGGCGGTAGGGGGTCCTGCTTGTTCTTTTTTGACTTATTACATGTGTGGGTGGGTGGGTGCGGGGCTATGTTGGGGTTCTTGTGTGTAAAAAAAAAGAAAAAAAAAAAAAAAAAAAATGTTTACACAAAATTACCAAAAAAATATATATTTGTTTAGGATAGTATAGTATGTGATTAGGTTAGTATGTGTTGTCCTCAATGTGTCCCGTCTCATAAGGGGGGTGGGGGGTAGATGTTTAGAACGTTTTGTTACATGTGATAAGTAAGTGTAGCTTATGTTAGTTGGGGACAGTTGTGGGTAATGAGTAGTCAGGGTAGATTAGGGTAGGTAAGATTTTTCCTTCAGTTTCCTCATCTTTGGTTAACTTTTCATAAATATTTGGTTACCCCTTAATAGTATGTGTTGAATGGTACTTGATCGTGGGTTTGGATTCCGTGTACATCTCTTTTGTACTATAACATCTGTGTCCAATGCTACAAACAAATCCCAACTGAGCTGTACGATTGGCAGCTAACCCAGAGCTACCTTGCAAAGTGTCTACCCTTTGTTGCAACCACCAATCACAGTTAATATGGTTCCCAATGTGTTTCTGTTGATAAGTGTGTTTTCAAAGTCACTAACAGTGCTTCCAGACTTGATATTGGGGAAACAGTTTTAGGTCTGACTGCAGTGTGATGATCATGCACACCCTTATAAGATGAGTTCTCATTGGCAATCTTGTATTCTTGTCTTCATGACCCTCATACATCATTTGTGACACAGTTCGGCATGATTACCTGTTTGTATGTTAACTCAGACACCTTCATTTGTGCAGTTTTTTTTTTGTATTTACTTAGATCAGTGTGGCATGTTTCTTGTGTTATTTCTGCATGTTGACAACATTTAGCGGGCACTATTTGATGACTTAGTTATCCCCTGAGGAAGAATTCTTCTGTCCTACACAGCATGGTGGTGTATGGTTTCTCACTTCATCATATTATTCCCTCAGGATGGGCAGAGTATGATGCAATCATGGTCACTGTGCAGATTTCTCCAACTACATAATATCTGGACAGTTGTATTGACAAGCTACGTTATTTGACAGTAGGGACATTTCAATTATTTACTGCGCAGTTGATATGTCACATTACCCAGAGACAGATTTGTTGTGTAAGTGCTATTTATTGAAAAGTGCTGTAGTGCTATATGTACATTGTCCATGATTGTGAGTCCATTACAGTGATATCTTCCATTGTGATCCAACACAAGGGTTTACCAAAATGCTTTGGTCATGCTGGGGTTGCTGTTTCAGACAGTGCAGAGGGACAGACTTAGCCAATGAGTAGGAGAGAGAAAATCACTGGGCTGGGTGACAAGATATACAGTGGTTAGCAGAACAGTGCTTGAGTACAGTTGTTGTAAGACTGTCATTTTTCAAAACGCAGGACTTTGGTAATAGTTGGCCATGTGGCAGGGACTAGTGCTTCCGGGTCATTTTCCTTGTGAATGTGATCTGTTCCATGTCTTCTTCTTCTGATGTGTGTGTTGCCTGCTTTGTCCTTGTTGTTGTTGATTGTGAAGGGGCAACACACACCTCAGTGTTAGAAGACGTGGAGTCAGACATCCCGGTCGCTGTTCCCTGTGAAGGTCTTAAGGGCAGTATTGCTGCAAGGAGGGCCTGCTGGTTCTTGAGAATAGCAGCCACATCACGATGGTAGGCTGCCAGGTCGGCCCTGAGGGGTTCAATGTTGCATTCGTGCACGCGTTGACAGGATTGCTGTTGTAGGTGTTGGGTCAACTGTATTACAGCTGTGCTGATTTCCTTCTGGGTTTTCTGCAGTTCCTGCAAGATAGATGTTAGGGCTTGCATAGCCTCAAGGATGGCTGCCATATTTTGCATCCCCTCCCGCTGTACTCCAACTACAGTTCTCTCAAAGCTGGTGCCAGTGTCGTCTGAGTCCTCAGCTGTATTGGAGCTGACAGGTCTTACAATTGGGGTGGTGGGTGGTTCCTCTGCGATGGCTGCTTGTTCTGTGCTCCTCCTTGTGACTGAAGGTGGGGTCTGGAGGGTTTCAAGGACCTTTTGGATAGTCTCCTGGGGAATGTTTATCGGCTCGTCAGCCATTTCATCAGGGAAATCTGGGTCAGGCATATCAGCAGGAGATCCATCTTCCTCTGCAATGAAACAGGGTACAATTAGTGTGTCTGTGTTGTGGCAATTTTGATGTGACATGCCTGCCTTTTGATGAATTCACTTTGTGATCTTGTTTTGTATTAATATCTGCAGTTCTTCAGATGGGCATTGCTTCAGGCCTATGGCCCACCTGTGTGTCACATGTATGTTATTGAGTTATCAGACTTGTCAGCCTCATCGCCCCTAGGTGTTGGTTTATGCCAAATAGAGAATTGCCACCTTCTTGTCCTACTCGACCCTCCGTGTATATCCTTTCTCATGGTGAGACCTTTCACTGGCTGTGGGTGTTCTGATGGCCCTGGCAGCACACTTAACAATCTGGACCTGCCCCAATCCCTGATCGTTCACATCAACTTAAATGTAATTAACATGTTGCATATCCTATGCATGGCAATGTTATGATCCGATATGGATGTTGACATTGTTAATGTGTCCTGCTGATGTTGGGTAATGTGTGTTACATTGGATTGCCCTGATCCAGACTTTCAGATGGGCATTCTCCCAGGCCTATGCCCCACCTGCATGTCACATGTATTGTGGTCAGGTAGTAGACTTGTCAGCATCACATCCTCTAGGTGTTGGTTTTGGCCAAATAGTGAATTGCCACTTTCTTGTCCCACTCAACTCTCCCCCTACTTCCATTCGCATGGTGAGACCTTTCACCGGCTGTGGGTGCTCTGATGGCACTAGCAGCACACTTAACAATCTGGACCTGCCGCAGTCTCTGCTCTTTCACATCCACTTATGTGTAGTTGAAATGTAGCGTATACTATGCATAGCACTGTTATGGCACGATATGGATGTTAGCATTCGTAATGTGTACAGCTGATGTTGGGGAATGTGTGGTACATTGGATTGCCCTGATTGTCGTAGCAGTGTCCTATTTCCTCCTCTGACTGTGCAGGTGTATTTCAGTGACCAGTTACATGTGTCCCCTCCTCAATGCTGTTGTCTGAGCAGTATGACATTTGGGATGTTGCCTTTTTACCCAGGCACAGGATGGACCCTGACATATGCAGCATCGGTGTGTCCTTAGTACTGTGTCGCTCCTATTGTTGTTTACTTTGGCTGATGTTTGTGACAACTATGGGCATTGACATTTGAGTGTACTGGGGCCTTTGCCTTGTTTCAGGGGATTGTTGCAGATGTCATCCTCACCCCCTAATTTAGGTGTGTATGTTCCATGGGGAGGTTACTGCGATTGGCTACTTGAGCTGCACACAGATCAGAGGTGGTAGTGGCAACTGTTGTCGCAGTTACATTGAAGTTGTCGGTATGGCTAGAGGATTGCTAATAGGGCCCTAGTTAATGTAGGGGGTATGTTGGCTGACGAGTGCCAGGATGTAAGTTTGACGTAGTGGCCTTCCCTCCTGTTGTGGCTTTCCCTTTGCTCCATCGTTGACATGACAGCATGCCCCTATGGGACTGTTGTTGGTGTTGTGTAATGGTGTGCCCCAGGTCTTCTCAGAACGGGCCATACTCCTATGCCGTGCCCCTTTACCCATGCCACTCCATGTATTAGATGACTTCCATGCATTTAGTGGTCCCCCCCATTCTCACAGTTGACAATATTGCATTATAATTCCCCATGCGACTTACCCTGCATGTGCGTTGTCTCCTGGTAGTCTGCGCTGTCCTGTCCTTGAATCCCTGTGACGATCTCCTCAGGGATGACGGCTGCGACCATCTCCTCCATGTGGTCCAGGGCCTCCTGGTGTGCTGGACTCCCCCCTCCAGTCTGCAGTGCTGCCTTCCTGTTCCTGGCCATCTTTTCCTTGGTCCTGCGTTTGCAGTCATGCCAGCGTTTCTTGCACTAGATGACTGTTCTGCGTACTTCAGCCACACTGTTAATCTTGTCGACAATTTGTTGCCATATAGCCTCTCTCCTACTGATTGGCAACTTTGATGTGACAACAGTTGGTGCTGGTGTTCCGTCACCTCTTTAACCAGGATTTCCTGTTCCTCTGCACTGAAGCAACACTTTCTTTTCTTCTTAAAAGTATCCTGGTTCTTGTGTGGGTCCTCCTGGCTGGTTCCTGGTCTGCTGTCATCTTCCTGTGGTCAGTAGTGGAATCTGGGATCCATTTTGGCTCTCCTCTGGTGAAATGGCTGTGTTCCCTGTGTTTTTTGATGCTATTGCGTAAAAAAAAAAGGCACATATCCGGTTTGCGGTGTCGTAAATCGACCCACAGTCATTTCCGCCACGTTAACGTTGTTTTCCTTTACGACTTGACGCCGCGGTGTGTGTCAAAAATAATGACTCCCACCTGTTGTTTGTGCCGCCGTGCGTCAAAGTATAAATCTGACGCCCGCACGGCGCACCAAAATGGCGTTAGCCAGCGGTAATATTTTTTACGCAAAACCGCCGGCGCAGTTTTGCATCAAAAAGTATAAATATGGCCCTAAATCTCTCTGGTGCTCATGAACACTGTGGCATTAAATGGCTCCCGGCTGTCAGACACACGGAAAGGATTAAAACATCGTAAATGACACCACAACTAGCGCCTGTAAAAATAGATATTAGGAGTACAGTAGAAATATCCATTACTCTCTACTTTAACCAAAATAAAAGGATACATTTCCATCTAAGACCTAGTAGTCAGATTGTTTACTCTGATGCAGGTAAGCAAGTACGTGTTCTTTTATCCTTTTGAACCAAAACCTTCAGATTTTTGCAATTGGTTGTTGAACTTGTATCAACAATCCGAAATGTGAGCAGCAGGTCTAAGCAAACCAACCCTCACACCTGTTCCCAAGGTCGGTTCCCCAAAAGTTAATGTGCACACATTTACAAATTTACCACTGCTCAAGGACACACCACCTAAGCAGATCCAATGCAAATAAACAATGTAATGGTGCACTGTAAACAATTATGTATGAGTTAAAATCAAACGCAGATTGTTCCGTTTTTTCTTTATTCCGAAAACTGATAAAAAACTGTTAAAAAATGGTCCAAAATTGCCATAATAATAGATACAGGCCCATATTTATACCTTTTTAACGCACAACTGCGCCAACGCAGTTGTGCGTCAAAAATGTTACCACCGGCTAACGCCATTCCAACACGCCATGCGGGCGCCTTATTTATGGAATGACGTTAGCCGGCTCTGCGGACTGGTGTGCGTAAAAAAAAATGACTCACACCAGGCAGCACCGGCGTATGGGAAAATGGGGGTTGTGCGTCAAAAAATGGGGCAAGTCAGGTCTGAGGCAAAATTCAGGCCTCAAACCGGATTTGCGTCATTTTTTTTTACGCTCAACCTCCATTGACATGACTCCTGTCTTAGCAAAGACAGGAGTCATGCCCCCTTGCCCAATGGCCATGCCCAGGGGACTTCTGTCCCCTGGGCATGGTCATTGGGCATAGTGGCATGTAGGGGGGCCCAAATCAGGCCCCCCTATGCCACAAAAAAAATCAAAAAAAAATACTTACCCGAACTTACCTTTACTTCCCTGGGATGGGTCCCTCCATCCTTGGGTGTCCTCCTGGGGTGGGCAAGGGTGGCAGGGGGTGTCCCTGGGGGCAGGGGAGGGCACCTCTGGGCTCCTTCTGAGCCCACAGGTCCCTTAACGCCTGCCCTGACCCAGGCGTTAAAAAACAGCGCCCATCAGGCTGTGCGTCGTTTTTTAAGGCCCACCCTCTCCTGTGCGTCAAAATGACGTCAGAGTATAAATATGGGGCACAGGTCCTAAAGTCATTTTTTGGAAGGGAACGCCTACCTTGCATATAATTAACGCAAGGCTGGTTCCCCCTTCCAAAAAATGACGCACATGGTGGAATTTTGACGCCCGCAGGGTCGGACGTGAAAGTATAAATATGGGGCAGGGTTTGCGCCGATTGTGCGTCAAAATTTTTGACGCACATTCGGCGCAAACAGAGTATAAATATGCCCCACAGAGTCGCAAAGCCAACCCGTTTTGTTCACTTCATGAATTTCTTCCGGGCTGTGACAAAATAACCTACATATACAACCATATGGCAAAATAAATCAATGTTACCCATCCAAAATAATAAGTACTCATATACACACATTTAGTTCATTCACCAATTTATGCAGCAGTAGCATACACCAAATATTGGACTCCTTAATTTTAAAGTTGAATCTCTCAATTTACATGAACTTTTTAAACTCCAAACCCTAAATTTATAAATAAAATACAGACCATCACAATTTATCCAAGGTCCAGGTTGTTATTGCAACTCACTGCCCTACTATCAGAATAAAGTGTGGTGAACCTAGCAGGTGACACCTAAGAAATAAACTATAAGAAAGGAAGAGCAAAAATTATAGAACAGAATAAAAATGAAGTAATGAACAAAAATACCTAAGCAGCTACAAATAATAAATAATAATATCCAAAACTGAAAAACGGGCCCCATCATTCATATGACATATGTCAATCATTAGTCTCATACAGTGATGGTTACAACTATGTCCATAATGTCGCTGATAAACATGCAGCAACTTGTAATATGTCAACCCAGTAAGGCATTAGATGGTCCAAACTATTTTGAACCCTCCAACATCAGCAATTAGCCCCATATATACATCATCAGGTTTCCATCGAACAGCTGATACCACCTTTTGAAACATTTCCCAAACTAAATACAGCGACCATCAACATTGTATCCCATAGTGAACTATTACAACACCAGGGATCTTTTATCTTAATACATCACCAACTTCTCATGAAGCACCTGCTACCACCATTTAATATACTCCACTGATCCAAAGATAACGACTGGCAACACTGTATCCCCACAGCAAAGTATTAAAACCCTGGGGATCTTTTTTAAATGTGCTGAGCTCCAATCATTTAAATAGAACTTAATGGGCTCCTTGGAGATACAGTGAACTGCAACAATGTATCCCCACTGCTGCCCTTTAATACATTCCAATGATCCAAGTATAATGATCGTCAACTCTAGTAGTAGTAATTAATTTATTTTGGTTTAAAAAAAACAGAAAAACATATGTACATTTGTAAAACAGTCCATTTAAAATACACATATGAGTTTAATAATTTAGTATAAAAGAAAAATATATTATTTAAAACTACTTTGAATGTAACTTTAAATATACATACAAATAAAAGGAATTAATACATATTTAAAACAATGCTAATCTAATAGAACGTCAGCTGCCCAAGACAGAACACACGGGCCCATATTAATTACCCAGTAATGTGCAATGATATTTCTTCCATTTTATCATGTATGGAAACCCAAGATTCTACCCAAGCATATATGGTGGAAGGAGACAATCCACCTCCAGAATATATTTTTTAGAACTACTTCTCGAAAAAAACTTGAATGCATATGCTAAGAATAGACCAGGGACATGTTTAGTGAGAATGGAGCTTGAATATATAATCGCTACTGGTTGCATGCCTCTTTAAGCACTAAAGATGCAATACATACAGTCAATTAGATAAAACTTCCATTAGCATAACCCCTCCATCTAATATACCATGCATGCTCTAGATACTTAGCAACTGCAAATACTATCACAGCATTTTTGTCATATTTAAGAATTCTCAGGACCTTCCTAAGGTGCCTGACACTCAGAAGTTTGCAAACCGCAATCAACCATTTTCTACGCAGCTGTATACTGGGGCAAAAAAAGAGAAAATGAGCCCCAGTTTCTTTATCTGATAGACAAAAGGAGCAGAAGGCTGAGGAAACTTATTTGACCCATTTGGCCCTTTAGGGTTCTTAAAGGTAAAAACCCATATCTGAATTGGAGATAAAGCTGTGTGGCAAAGGGTGGGTAGATTTCATCCATGAACTCCCCATAAGCTAGAGAACATTTGATATTTAAAAATTGCCCACTCAGATTTTCATTGTCATAGTTCAGCCACATCTGTTCCAGGAAGCAAATCCAATAGGCACTTTTCACTTTCTGCCTGGCTCCCTTAGAGGCAACTGCTGGCGAGTTCCAGAGATGTATCATTTTCAACTTCTCGCACTGCATCTTAACATGCCTGAGCCATGTTGTAACTGCCCTTGTATTATAGGAAATCAGATCACTTAGGGGGTCACTATAGGGTGCCAGCTCCTCATTTGACCACAGCCTCACCCAATACAATAAGGGTTTTAAAGCTACTTCCAGGTTAATATGTTTAAAAGTTAAATCCAACCTCAGTGGGACTAGGGGCATAATCTTTCCAATTTTAAATAGACCCCTTAAATGGTTATTCATAGCCACTAGGAGGGCCATTGCATCCGCAAATCCCCAGACTTCAGCCCCATAATTTGCTGCTGGTAAAGCTGCAGCTTTATAAACCTGAAGGACCGGGGAGAACGCCCCCACCCACCAACTTCAGTTTCCTATAATCGGACAAATTCTCTGATTAAGAAGATTTTTGCTCTTCTCTATTTGGTGTGTCCAAGTCAATGTGTCAGACAGCCGAACCCCTAAATAGTCAAAGTGTTTGACCTGTTTGATTATGGATCCTTCAATTACCATTCTCCCCTTGAATGATTTCTGGGTATTAATGTCGATAATTTTTGTTTTCAAAGGGTAGATTTCAAGGCCCCGCATCTTGCAGGAGGCCACAAAAGAATCCAGCTCTGCCTGAAGAATCATGGGGGTTCTAAAAATGAGAAAAGTATCATCCGCGAACAATAAAATTGGGATTCTGGTTCCAGCTAACTTAGGGGCATCATGCATACATTGGGAATGACATTTAACTGCACCATTAAACCAGAGGCTAAATAATGTTGGGGCCAATACACATCCTTGTTTTACTCCCCGCTTGATCGGAATCTTGCTTGTTAGGTTTCCACCCAAATTCCACCATACTTTTGCAAAGGTGTTTGTATGGAGGTCTCTTAGAATCCATAATATTTCACATGGGAGCCCATAAGCTTCAAGAACCTTCCACAAACTATCCCTTGGGACTAAATCAAATGCAGACTGCAGATCTATAAAGGCAACATACAAATGGTCTTTCTTCATGGTATTATAGTTCCAGCACAGCAGCTTGAACCAGAAGACCTGATCAAAGGTACTAATATTGGACCTAAAGCCCACCTGAGAGCCTTCAAGAATATGATTATCTGCAAACCAGGATGTTGCTTCGTCAGTACCTGTCCACAAAAAAGAATTGGGGCATTATCCAGCAAGCTAGGTGGTCTATAGTTGCAGGGAGGTCTTTCCTCCCTTTTTTATAGATTGGTACAACAACCGCTTCTCGCCAAGTGGGCTGTAATTCTTCACCCCTCATGATGGCATTACTATGGGCATTAAAATGAGACACCACACCTCAGGATGGGATAGAAAAAGGTCACCCAGAAAACCATCAATTCCGGGGGCCTTTTCCTTCTTTATTTGCATTAGTGCTAACCTTGTTTTTTTCCAGGGTGAAGTAGAGGGACTCTGACTCAATGTTATCTACCTTCTGTAAGAAGTTAGTTCGAGCCACTGAAGCATCAAGGCAACCCCCCTCATTATGCTCCTCCAGTGCATTCCCAACATGCTGCCTCCCCTTTTCACTGTACAAGACCCTGAAGTGTTCTACCCAACCCTCAGGCTGCACTACTGTGTCAAGATCATTATCAATTATCTTGGAGGTGGATGCTACCAATTTCCAAAATCCCTTCATGTTCTTGCTCAGCTAATCCCATTGATCCGTCTCCCAACTCTTTTTCACTTTAGATGGAGTAGACGTATATTGATTCCTTGTGAAGGTTATTTGCACTTTGGGGCCCGACTTCAGGACTTCCAAGAGTTTGGTCTTAGCATTCCAACGTTCCTTGGTGTACCACCCTGTGGCGTGTTTAAGGGAGCATCCTCTCATCCTATCTTTAAAGAACAAGGGCCTTAAATATTCTATTAAATTTCACAGGGACCATTTCGGGCATACACCCTCTCTTGTTAGTTGCCTCAGTTAAATTGTCCACAAACAGCGCATAGATTTGGGTTTGGATAGCTTTAGTATCCATAAATTCTGCCCATTTGACACTCCTTCTGTTATTATCTACCTCTACCAGATTCATATTGTAAGTTGGGGATAGATTACTGCTTGTGGACATAACTGCTGAAAATACAGCACTTAATACGTCATGGTCACTATCTGCTCTAGAGATAACAGCCATATCAATTAGAAAGGCCCACACATCTTGATCCAGCAAGAGGTAGTCAATATGAGATTTACAGGACCTCTTCCAAAGGTCAACTTGGGAGGAATATCAGATCTAGTCCTGCCATTTGAAATTCTTAAACCATGCTCAAGGATCAGATCTTCCAATTGAATTGCAACCACACTCAAGGTTTCTATGATTTGCTCCAACAGTCTGTGTCTATCCATTGGACTAGTTGGATATGGCAACCAATCTAGCCTCCTCAGCCCTGTTCCAAACCTCGTGTTACAGTCACCAGCAATGCGTTTCAGAGTACTACCTTTAGGACCTTTGTAAAATATCGGCAAGGTGGGCCACTATGGGGGAAAGAACATTATAGGGGACTGATGTAATATACACATTATTAATAGCAATGTGACACACTTACGTTACTTTTATATCTACCCCCAGAAAGTCATTAGTCCCCACTACAACACTTTTCAATGTTGGGAGGAGATCTAGTTTAAACCAGATAAGCATCCAAAAGAGGCTCTACCCCAGGTAGAAGGAACCACGTCTACTGTAAAAGTGACATACTCACATCTAAATAAAGGATCCACAGCCCACGTTTCCTGCAGAAGTATTATTTGATGTGAGTCACTTAACTCTCCCCACTCTGGGTCTAATAGCTTAGCTCGAAGATCTGCCACATTCCAGGATAGTATTCTTGTTGAGTCATTACCAGGTGACCCTCTCCTAGTCGTCCACCCCCGCTATTAATAACCTGGGCTTCCACAGTTGGGATCACATCTGCATACAAGGCTATATACTTTCCCCTATCACTCTTACCACCTAACTCTGAGTCCTGTAGCATCGTTCCCTAGTTGGACCCTGGGATTCCATAATAGAGTTAGCTTCTGAATGGAAAGCTGTATCCCTTCCCTTGTCTCTATTGGCACCTATCATTGTGTCCTGTGTCAGCAGTACTCTACCCGGCCCATCCAAGCCACCATAAGTAAGTTGGTTACAGGTAGCTTCAAGCCCTGCGTTCCCTTGTTGTCAATCAACCTCGACTAACATAGAATGCTCATCCTTAAAAGCAGGGCAGTGTAGTGGAGCTAGGAGATTGTGTGCTAGTAAATTTAGGTTGCCCTTTGCTGGGTTAGGGGCTGTGAGTTTGAGTCTTATATTTGAGCTTAAATGGGGCTTGAATCTTAACTCCTAGGCTAACAGCTCGTCCACCATTTTATGGTTCCTTAATTTCAGCCCTAGATAGCCAGTTTGGAATCCTGCTGGGCTACACCGAGTAGCATACAGCATGTCATCCCTAATTACCGATCTGCATTCCCTAGTGTGACGAAGCCAATGAATTACTTTGTTTACACAGGAGTATTGTGATTCTCTACCTCCACGGGGACGTCTAGGGACATCTATCAGGTAGATGTCACTCGAGTTTCGCGTGTGCCCCATGTTGCTGCTGGGACTATAGTACCTAGCGGGGTTCTGCTCTCCACGGCTGACATTTCTCAAAATAGGTTGTGTTCTATGGCTACTATTCAGCTAAAGAGTGTATTTTCCCTCAACGAGGTTACCTCTTTCAAAGCTAGGGGGAAATGTGGTTACTTTGCCAGAAAAACATTCCTTGCCTGGGACTAACTCTGGAGCCCTTTCGCAGTATAATCTTTGGATTTGCCGACTGTGCTGAGTCACTACTTTATCAACATTTACTTTAGTACAAATGTTCTGCACCAGTAGTGAAAGTTTAGCCACCTTTATGTCTAAATCGCTAACCAGCTTGCTCATACACTCAAGCAAGCTTTTAATTTCTCCCCTTAGTAGGTGGAACTGTGCAAGAGATTCGCTCAGATTGGACTGGCTATTGTCACTCAAAACTACAGGCTTAGACGTGCCAGAGCAATCCTTCTTCTCGGGTGAAGCCCCAGCATCAGCGGCCAGAGGAGGAAAGCGATTGGAGCGTTCAATATTGATTACAGATGAGCTTTCCATCCGGAAATTTCCCAAATGCTGATCTCCATCAGTAACTACCCACATTTAGCTAGAAGTTCTTCGCAAGGGGCGGTACTGGCATCCTGCCTTAAAACACCCAGGCTGCCCAGACGGATGGAGGTTTTATTAAAGTATGAGTGTATACCCTTATGTTTAGCGTCTCCAAACCTCTCCCACTGGGAGAAGGCCGGAATATTAGATGCCAGTATGCCATCCACCTCTACTATTAGATCATCTATTTAATTTATAGTGCAGTTTTCTGCTGAGTGCCTTGGTATCTTACTTATACCTGCTGCCCCCACAAGTTTCTTAGTAGCTTTACGTTTGCCCATAATTTTAAAAGCACAGAACACAATGTGTACGTTTAATAGTTATACGGTCAGACAAATCAAACAGGTCAACAGGTCGGCACCCAATGCATTCCAGATATCCCCAACCTCAGGTGTTATAGATAGGCAATACCAGCTTGAAATCGTTCACCCACAATGTGCTAGCAGTCTTTTATATAGGTGCCCATTCAAACAGTAGTTTATTGACCTTCAGGACCTTATGTAATGATGATGGGTCTTTGTTGCAAAACAATCTCACATATATCCACCCTCATGGATAGCCCAGATGCGCCTATGAGATCCTTGATTCACTCAGCCCTTATGCCTTCTGAGGATGTTAATGAGTAAAGCCAAGGGGGGTGGCCCTGACCTGTCTCTTCCTGTCGTGGCCCGCACCGCGTTGAGAATGAGGTGCTTAAGTAGTGCAGAGTCAGGGCAGGTGTGCTAATGACAAAGGACCACCTCTTGAGTCACAAT
This sequence comes from Pleurodeles waltl, assembly GCF_031143425.1. NCBI lineage: Eukaryota > Metazoa > Chordata > Amphibia > Caudata > Salamandridae > Pleurodeles > Pleurodeles waltl. The sequence goes on along the minus strand of NC_090439.1, from coordinate 412,549,661 downwards.
GCCTGCTGGTAGTTGGAATCTCCACCTGTGGAAACTGGTTGTCTAGCGCGACCTGCACTGTGTTGAGGATGATGTGCTTAAGTAGGGCAGAATCAAGGCAGGTGTACTAATGACAAAGGACTGCCTTCTGGGGCCAAAAGTTTGCTGGTAGTTGGAGTCTCCCCCTGTGAAAGCTGGTTGTCTAACGCGTCCCACGTCGCATTAAGAATGAGATGCTTAAGTAGTGCAGGGAAGGTGTGCTAATGACGAAGGACTGCCTCCTGGGGCCCAATGCCTTCTGGTAGTCAAAGTCTCCCCCTGTGAAAGCTGGTTGTCTTGCACGCACTCTCTTCACAACCACTCTTTTAAACTAACCACTAATAATTTACACCTGTGCACAAACCATCAAAGCACCAACCCTATTCCAGAGAAAGCGGTTTTAAGGTACTGACTCCTAGACGCTGATTCAGGTGAGTAGTGTGGATAAAAATGCTACAATGTAGTTTAGGCAATTTGATTCCTGTCCCTTAAATACTGTGGGAGTGCTTCACATTTGTGGATTACTGCATAAATTATTTTGACAGGTGAATTTATTTGCTCACACCATATACATGAAAGATCCCCGGCATTCTAATGTTTTGGTGTGGGAATATAGTGTTGCCAATCAATATACTTGGATCGGCGTAGTACATTAAAGTGCAGCAGTGGGGATACATTGTTGCTGCTCACTTTATCTACAAGGAGTGCATAAGGCTCTATTTTAATTATTAGAGTGCGCCATATTTATGAAAGATCCCCAGGGTTTTAATACTTTGCTGTGGGGATCCAGTGTTGCTGGCCATTATACTTGGATTGGGGGAGTGTATTAAATGGTGATATTGTATGTGAACTTGATGATGTATAAAAGATGAAAAATCCCCAGTGTTTTAATACTCTAGAAATGAGAAAAGTATCATCCGTGAACAATAAAATTGGGATTCTGGTTCCAGCTAACTTAGGGGCATCATGCATACATTGGGAATGACATTTAACTGCACCATTAAACCAGAGGCTAAATAATGTTGGGGCCAATACACATCCTTGTTTTACTCCCCGCTTGATCGGAATCTTGCTTGTTAGGTTTCCACCCTAATTCCACCATACTTTTGCAAAGGTGTTTGTATGGAGGTCTCTTAGAATCCATAATATTTCACATGGGAGCCCATAATCTTCAAGAACCTTCCACAAACTATCCCTTGGGACTAAATCAAATGCAGACTGCAGATTTATAAAGGCAACATACAAATGGTCTTTCTTCATGGTATTATAGTTACAGCACAGCAGCTTGAACCAGAAGACCTGATCAAAGGTACTAATATTGGACCTAAAGCCCACCTGAGAGCCTTCAAGAATATGATTATCTGCAAACCAGGATGTTGCTTCGTCAGTACCTGTCCACAGAAAAGAATTGGGGCATTATCCAGCAAGCTAGGTGGTCTATAGTTGCAGGGAGGTCTTTCCTCCCTTTTTTATAGATTGGTACAACAACCGCTTCTCGCCAAGTGGGCTGTAATTCTTCACCCCTCATGATGGCATTACTATGGGCATTAAGATGAGACACCACACCTCAGGATGGGATAGAGAAAGGTCACCCAGAAAACCATCAATTCCGGGGGCCTTTTCCTTCTTTATTTGCATTAGTGCTAACCTTGTTTTTTTCCAGGGTGAAGTAGAGGGACTCTGACTCAATGTTATCTACCTTCTGTAAGAAGTTAGTTCGAGCCACTGAAGCATCAAGGCAACCCCCCTCATTATGCTCCTCCAGTGCATTCCCAACATGCTGCCTCCCCTTTTCACTGTACAAGACCCTGAAGTGTTCTACCCAACCCTCAGGCTGCACTACTGTGTCAAGATCATTATCAATTATCTTGGAGGTGGATGCTACCAATTTCCAAAATCCCTTCATGTTCTTGCTCAGCTCATCCCATTGATCCGTCTCCCAACTCTTTTTCACTTTAGATGGAGTAGACGTATATTGATTCCTTGTGAAGGTTATTTGCACTTTGGGGCCCGACTTCAGGACTTCCAAGAGTTTGGTCTTAGCATTCCAACGTTCCTTGGTGTACCACCCTGTGGCGTGTTTAAGGGAGCATCCTCTCATCCTATCTTTAAAGAACAAGGGCCTTAAATATTCTATTAAATTTCACAGGGACCATTTCGGGCATACACCCTCTCTTGTTAGTTGCCTCAGTTAAATTGTCCACAAACAGCACATAGATTTGGGTTTGGATAGCTTTAGTATCCATAAATTCTGCCCATTTGACACTCCTGTTATTATCTACCTCTACCAGATTCATATTGTAAGTTGGGGATAGATTACTGCTTGTGGACATAACTGCTGAAAATACAGCACTTAATACGTCATGGTCACTATCTGCTCTAGAGATAACAGCCATATCAATTAGAAAGGCCCACACATCTTGATCCAGCAAGAGGTAGTCAATATGAGATTTACAGGACCTCTTCCAAAGGTCAACTTGGGAGGAATATCAGATCTAGTCCTGCCATTTGAAATTCTTAAACCATGCTCAAGGATCAGATCTTCCAATTGAATTGCAACCACACTCAAGGTTTCTATGATTTGCTCCAACAGTCTGTGTCTATCCATTGGACTAGTTGGATATGGCAACCAATCTAGCCTCCTCAGCCCTGTTCCAAACCTCGTGTTACAGTCACCAGCAATGCGTTTCAGAGTACTACCTTTAAGACCTTTGTGAAATATCGGCAAGGTGGGCCACTATGGGGGAAAGAACATTATAGGGGACTGATGTAATATACACATTATTAATAGCAATGTGACACACTTACGTTACTTTTATATCTACCCCCAGAAAGTCATTAGTCCCCACTACAACACTTTTCAATGTTGGGAGGAGATCTAGTTTAAACCAGATAAGCATCCAAAAGAGGCTCTACCCCAGGTAGAAGGAACCACATCTACTGTAAAAGTGACATACTCACATCTAAATAAAGGATCCACAGCCCATGTTTCCTGCAGAAGTATTATTTGATGTGAGTCACTTAACTCTCCCCACTCTGGGTCTAATAGCTTAGCTCGAAGATCTGCCACATTCCAGGATAGTATTCTTGTTGAGTCATTACCAGGTGACCCTCTCCTAGTCGTCCACCCCCGCTATTAATAACCTGGGCTTCCACAGTTGGGATCACATCTGCATACAAGGCTATATACTTTCCCCTATCACTCTTACCACCTAACTCTGAGTCCTGTAGCATCGTTCCCTAGTTGGACCCTGGGATTCCATAATAGAGTTAGCTTCTGAATGGAAAGCTGTATCCCTTCCCTTGTCTCTATTGGCACCTATCATTGTGTCCTGTGTCAGCAGTACTCTACCCGGCCCATCCAAGCCACCATAAGTAAGTTGGTTACAGGTAGCTTCAAGCCCTGCGTTCCCTTGTTGTCAATCAACCTCGACTAACATAGAATGCTCATCCTTAAAAGCAGGGCAGTGTAGTGGAGCTAGGAGATTGTGTGCTAGTAAATTTAGGTTGCCCTTTGCTGGGTTAGGGGCTGTGAGTTTGAGTCTTATATTTGAGCTTAAATGGGGCTTGAATCTTAACTCCTAGGCTAACAGCTCGTCCACCATTTTATGGTTCCTTAATTTCAGCCCTAGATAGCCAGTTTGGAATCCTGCTGGGCTACACCGAGTAGCATACAGCATGTCATCCCTAATTACCGATCTGCATTCCCTAGTGTGACGAAGCCAATGAATTACTTTGTTTACACAGGAGTATTGTGATTCTCTACCTCCACGGGGACATCTAGGGACATCTATCAGGAAGATGTCACTCGAGTTTCGCGTGTGCCCCATGTTGCTGCTGGGATTATAGTACCTAGCGGGGTTCTGCTCTCCACGGCTGACATTTCTCAAAATAGGTTGTGTTCTATGGCTACTATTCAGCTAAAGAGTGTATTTTTCCTCAACGAGGTTACCTCTTTCAAAGCTAGGGGGAAATGTGGTTACTTTGCCAGAAAAACATTCCTTGCCTGGGACTAACTCTGGAGCCCTTTCGCAGTATAATCTTTGGATTTGCCGACTGTGCTGAGTCACTACTTTCTCAACATTTACTTTAGTACAAATGTTCTGCACCAGTAGTGAAAGTTTAGCCACCTTTATGTCTAAATCGCTAACCAGCTTGCTCATACACTCACGCAAGCTTTTAATTTCTCCCCTTAGTAGGTGGAACTGTGCAAGAGATTCGCTCAGATTGGACTGGCTATTGTCACTCAAAACTACAGGCTTAGACGTGCCAGAGCAATCCTTCTTCTCGGGTGAAGCCCCAGCATCAGCGGCCAGAGGAGGAAAGCGATTGGAGCGTTCAATATTGATTACAGGTGAGCTTTCCATCTGGAAATTTCCCAAATGCTATCTCCATCAGTAACTACCCACATTTAGCTGGAAGTTCTTCGCAAGGGGCGGTACTGGCATCCTGCCTTAAAACACCCAGGCTGCCCAGACGGATGGAGGTTTTATTAAAGTATGAGTGTATACCCTTATGTTTAGCGTCTCCAAACCTCTCCCACTGGGAGAAGGCCGGAATATTAGATGCCAGTATGCCATCCACCTCTACTATTAGATCATCTATTTAATTTATAGTGCAGTTTTCTGCTGAGTGCCTTGGTATCTTACTTATACCTGCTGCCCCCACAAGTTTCTTAGTAGCTTTACGTTTGCCCATAATTTTAAAAGCACAGAACACAATGTGTACGTTTAATAGTTATACGGTCAGACAAATCAAACAGGTCAACAGGTCGGCACCCAATGCATTCCAGATATCCCCAACCTCAGGTGTTATAGATAGGCAATACCAGCTTGAAATCGTTCACCCACAATGTGCTAGCAGTCTTTTATATAGGTACCCATTCAAACTGTAGTTTATTGACCTTCAGGACCTTATGTAATGATGATGGGTCTTTGTTGCAAAACAATCTCACATATATCCACCCTCATGGATAGCCCAGATGCGCCTATGAGATCCTTGATTCACTCAGCCCTTATGCCTTCTGAGGATGTTAATGAGTAAAGCCAAGGGGGGTGGCCCTGACCTGTCTCTTCCTGTCGTGGTCCGCACCGCGTTGAGAATGAGGTGCTTAAGTAGTGCAGAGTCAGGGCAGGTGTGCTAATGACAAAGGACCACCTCTTGAGTCACAATGACTGCTGGTAGTTGGAATCTCCACCTGTGGAAACTGGTTGTCTAGCGCGACCCGCACTGTGTTGAGGATGATGTGCTTAAGTAGGGCAGAATCAAGGCAGGTGTACTAATGACAAAGGACTGCCTTCTGGGGCCAAAGGTTTGCTGGTAGTTGGAGTCTCCCCCTGTGAAAGCTGGTTGTCTAACGCGTCCCACGTCGCATTAAGAATGAGATGCTTAAGTAGTGCAGGGAAGGTGTGCTAATGACGAAGGACTGCCTCCTGGGGCCCAATGCCTTCTGGTAGTCAAAGTCTCCCCCTGTGAAAGCTGGTTGTCTTGCACGCACTCTCTTCACAACCACTCTTTTAAACTAACCACTTATAATTTACACCTGTGCACAAACCATCAAAGCACCAACCCTATTCCAGAGAAAGCGGTTTTAAGGTACTGACTCCTAGACGCTGATTCAGGTGAGTAGTGTGGATAAAAATGCTACAATGTAGTTTAGGCAATTTGATTCCTGTCCCTTAAATCCTGTGGGAGTGCTTCACATTTGTGGATTACTGCATAAATTATTTTGACAGGTGAATTTATTTGCTCACACCATATACATGAAAGATCCCCGGCATTCTAATGTTTTGGTGTGGGAATATAGTGTTGCCAATCATTATACTTGGATCGGCGTAGTACATTAAAGGGCAGCAGTGGGGATACATTGTTGCTGCTCATTTTATCTACAAGGAGTGCATAAGGCTCTATTTTAATTATTAGAGTGCGCCATATTTATGAAAGATCCCCAGGGTTTTAATACTTTGCTGTGGGGATCTAGTGTTGCTGGCCATTATACTTGGATTGGGGGAGTGTATTAAATGGTGATATTGTATGTGAACTTGATGATGTATAAAAGATGAAAAATCCCCAGTGTTTTAATACTTCTAGAAATGAGAAAAGTATCATCCGCGAACAATAAAATTGGGATTCTGGTTCCAGCTAACTTAGGGGCATCATGCATACATTGGGAATGACATTTAACTGCACCATTAAACCAGAGGCTAAATAATGTTGGGGCCAATACACATCCTTGTTTTACTCCCCGCTTGATCGGAATCTTGCTTGTTAGGTTTCCACCCAAATTCCACCATACTTTTGCAAAGGTGTTTGTATGGAGGTCTCTTAGAATCCATAATATTTCACATGGGAGCCCATAAGCTTCAAGAACCTTCCACAAACTATCCCTTGGGACTAAATCAAATGCAGACTGCAGATCTATAAAGGCAACATACAAATGGTCTTTCTTCATGGTATTATAGTTCCAGCACAGCAGCTTGAACCAGAAGACCTGATCAAAGGTACTAATATTGGACCTAAAGCCCACCTGAGAGCCTTCAAGAATATGATTATCTGCAAACCAGGATGTTGCTTCGTCAGTACCTGTCCACAGAAAATAATTGGGGCATTATCCAGCAAGCTAGGTGGTCCATAGTTGCAGGGAGATCTTTCCTCCCTTTTTTATAGATTGGTACAACAACCGCTTCTCGCCAAGTGGGCTGTAATTCTTCACCCCTCATGATGGCATTACTATGGGCATTAAGATGAGACACCACACCTCAGGATGGGATAGAAAAAGGTCACCCAGAAAACCATCAATTCCGGGGGCCTTTTCCTTCTTTATTTGCATTAGTGCTAACCTTGTTTTTTTCCAGGGTGAAGTAGAGGGACTCTGACTCAATGTTATCTACCTTCTGTAAGAAGTTAGTTCGAGCCACTGAAGCATCAAGGCAACCCCCCTCATTATGCTCCTCCAGTGCATTCCCAACATGCTGCCTCCCCTTTTCACAGTACAAGACCCTGAAGTGTTCTACCCAACCCTCAGGCTGCACTACTGTGTCAAGATCATTATCAATTATCTTGGAGGTGGATGCTACCAATTTCCAAAATCCCTTCATGTTCTTGCTCAGCTCATCCTATTGATCCGTCTCCCAACTCTTTTTCACTTTAGATGGAGTAGACGTATATTGATTCCTTGTGAAGGTTATTTGCACTTTGGGGCCCGACTTCAGGACTTCCAAGAGTTTGGTCTTAGCATTCCAACGTTCCTTGGTGTACCACCCTGTGGCGTGTTTAAGGGAGCATCCTCTCATCCTATCTTTAAAGAACAAGGGTCTTAAATATTCTATTAAATTTCACAGGGACCATTTCGGGCATACACCCTCTCTTGTTAGTTGCCTCAGTTAAATTGTCCACAAACAGCGCATAGATTTGGGTTTGGATAGCTTTAGTATCCATAAATTCTGCCCATTTGACACTCCTTCTGTTATTATCTACCTCTACCAGATTCATATTGTAAGTTGGGGATAGATTACTGCTTGTGGACATAACTGCTGAAAATACAGCACTTAATACGTCATGGTCACTATCTGCTCTAGAGATAACAGCCATATCAATTAGAAAGGCCCACACATCTTGATCCAGCAAGAGGTAGTCAATATGAGATTTACAGGACCTCTTCCAAAGGTCAACTTGGGAGGAATATCAGATCTAGTCCTGCCATTTGAAATTCTTAAACCATGCTCAAGGATCAGATCTTCCAATTGAATTGCAACCACACTCAAGGTTTCTATGATTTGCTCCAACAGTCTGTGTCTATCCATTGGACTAGTTGGATATGGCAACCAATCTAGCCTCCTCAGCCCTGTTCCAAACCTCGTGTTACAGTCACCAGCAATGCGTTTCAGAGTACTACCTTTAAGACCTTTGTAAAATATCGGCAAGGTGGGCCACTATGGGGGAAAGAACATTATAGGGGACTGATGTAATATACACATTATTAATAGCAATGTGACACACTTACGTTACTTTTATATCTACCCCCAGAAAGTCATTAGTCCCCACTACAACACTTTTCAATGTTGGGAGGAGATCTAGTTTAAACCAGATAAGCATCCAAAAGAGGCTCTACCCCAGGTAGAAGGAACCACGTCTACTGTAAAAGTGACATACTCACATCTAAATAAAGGATCCACAGCCCACGTTTCCTGCAGAAGTATTATTTGATGTGAGTCACTTAACTCTCCCCACTCTGGGTCTAATAGCTTAGCTCGAAGATCTGCCACATTCCAGGATAGTATTCTTGTTGAGTCATTACCAGGTGACCCTCTCCTAGTCGTCCACCCCCGCTATTAATAACCTGGGCTTCCACAGTTGGGATCACATCTGCATACAAGGCTATATACTTTCCCCTATCACTCTTACCACCTAACTCTGAGTCCTGTAGCATCGTTCCCTAGTTGGACCCTGGGATTCCATAATAGAGTTAGCTTCTGAATGGAAAGCTGTATCCCTTCCCTTGTCTCTATTGGCACCTATCATTGTGTCCTGTGTCAGCAGTACTCTACCCGGCCCATCCAAGCCACCATAAGTAAGTTGGTTACAGGTAGCTTCAAGCCCTGCGTTCCCTTGTTGTCAATCAACCTCGACTAACATAGAATGCTCATCCTTAAAAGCAGGGCAGTGTAGTGGAGCTAGGAGATTGTGTGCTAGTAAATTTAGGTTGCCCTTTGCTGGGTTAGGGGCTGTGAGTTTGAGTCTTATATTTGAGCTTAAATGGGGCTTGAATCTTAACTCCTAGGCTAACAGCTCGTCCACCATTTTATGGTTCCTTAATTTCAGCCCTAGATAGCCAGTTTGGAATCCTGCTGGGCTACACCGAGTAGCATACAGCATGTCATCCCTAATTACCGATCTGCATTCCCTAGTGTGACGAAGCCAATGAATTACTTTGTTTACACAGGAGTATTGTGATTCTCTACCTCCACGGGGACGTCTAGGGACATCTATCAGGTAGATGTCACTCGAGTTTCGCGTGTGCCCCATGTTGCTGCTGGGACTATAGTACCTAGCGGGGTTCTGCTCTCCACGGCTGACATTTCTCAAAATAGGTTGTGTTCTATGGCTACTATTCAGCTAAAGAGTGTATTTTCCCTCAACGAGGTTACCTCTTTCAAAGCTAGGGGGAAATGTGGTTACTTTGCCAGAAAAACATTCCTTTCCTGGGACTAACTCTGGAGCCCTTTCGCAGTATAATCTTTGGATTTGCCGACTGTGCTGAGTCACTACTTTATCAACATTTACTTTAGTACAAATGTTCTGCACCAGTAGGGAAAGTTTAGCCACCTTTATGTCTAAATCGCTAACCAGCTTGCTCATACACTCACGCAAGCTTTTAATTTCTCCCCTTAGTAGGTGGAACTGTGCAAGAGATTCGCTCAGATTGGACTGGCTATTGTCACTCAAAACTACAGGCTTAGACGTGCCAGAGCAATCCTTCTTCTCGGGTGAAGCCCCAGCATCAGCGGCCAGAGGAGGAAAGCGATTGGAGCGTTCAATATCGATTACAGATGAGCTTTCCATCTGGAAATTTCCCAAATGCTGATCTCCATCAGTAACTACCCACATTTAGCTGGAAGTTCTTCGCAAGGGACGGTACTGGCATCCTGCCTTAAAACACCCAGGCTGCCCAGACGGATGGAGGTTTTATTAAAGTATGAGTGTATACCCTTATGTTTAGCGTCTCCAAACCTCTCCCACTGGGAGAAGGCCGGAATATTAGATGCCAGTATGCCATCCACCTCTACTATTAGATCATCTATTTAATTTATAGTGCAGTTTTCTGCTGAGTGCCTTGGTATCTTACTTATACCTGCTGCCCCCACAAGTTTCTTAGTAGCTTTACGTTTGCCCATAATTTTAAAAGCACAGAACACAATGTGTACGTTTAATAGTTATACGGTCAGACAAATCAAACAGGTCAACAGGTCGGCACCCAATGCATTCCAGATATCCCCAACCTCAGGTGTTATAGATAGGCAATACCAGCTTGAAATCGTTCACCCACAATGTGCTAGCAGTCTTTTATATAGGTACCCATTCAAACAGTAGTTTATTGACCTTCAGGACCTTATGTAATGATGATGGGTCTTTGTTGCAAAACAATCTCACATATATCCACCCTCATGGATAGCCCAGATGCGCCTATGAGATTCTTTATTCACTCAGCCCTTATGCCTTCTGAGGATGTTAATGAGTAAAGCCAAGGGGGGTGGCCCTGACCTGTCTCTTCCTGTCGCGGCCCGCACCGCGTTGAGAATGAGGTGCTTAAGTAGTGCAGAGTCAGGGCAGGTGTGCTAATGACAAAGGACCACCTCTTGAGTCACAATGCCTGCTGGTAGTTGGAATCTCCACCTGTGGAAACTGGTTGTCTAGCGCGACCCGCACTGTGTTGAGGATGATGTGCTTAAGTAGGGCAGAATCAAGGCAGGTGTACTAATGACAAAGGACTGCCTTCTGGGGCCAAAAGTTTGCTGGTAGTTGGAGTCTCCCCCTGTGAAAGCTGGTTGTCTAACGCGTCCCACGTCGCATTAAGAATGAGATGCTTAAGTAGTGCAGGGAAGGTGTGCTAATGACGAAGGACTGCCTCCTGGGGCCCAATGCCTTCTGGTAGTCAAAGTCTCCCCCTGTGAAAGCTGGTTGTCTTGCACGCACTCTCTTCACAACCACTCTTTTAAACTAACCACTAATAATTTACACCTGTGCACAAACCATCAAAGCACCAACCCTATTCCAGAGAAAGCGGTTTTAAGGTACTGACTCATAGACGCTGATTCAGGTGAGTAGTGTGGATAAAAATGCTACAATGTAGTTTAGGCAATTTGATTCCTGTCCCTTAAATCCTGTGGGAGTGCTTCACATTTGTGGATTACTGCATAAATTATTTTGATAGGTGAATTTATTTGCTCACTCCATATACATGAAAGATCCCCGGCATTCTAATGTTTTGGTGTGGGAATATAGTGTTGCCAATCATTATACTTGGATCGGCGTAGTACATTAAAGGGCAGCAGTGGGGATACATTGTTGCTGCTCACTTTATCTACAAGGAGTGCATAAGGCTCTATTTTAATTATTAGAGTGCGCCATATTTATGAAAGATCCCCAGGGTTTTAATACTTTGCTGTGGGGATCTAGTATTGCTGGCCATTATACTTGGATTGGGGGAGTGTATTAAATGGTGATATTGTATGTGAACTTGATGATGTATAAAAGATGAAAAATCCCCAGTGTTTTAATACTTCACCATGGGATACAGTTTTGCTGGTTGATATATTTAGATTGGGATAGTGTTTCCCAAGGTAATACCAGCTGCTTCATGGAAACCTGATGATGTATATATGGGGCAAATTGCTGATGCTTGGGGTTCAAAACAGTTTGGGCCATCTAATGCCTTATAGGGTTGGCATATTATCAGTTGTTGCATCTTGATCAGCGGCATCATGGATACAGTTGTAACCGTCGCAGTATGGGAATGATGATTCACATATGAATGTTGGGGCTTGTTTTGCAGTTTTTGGATATTATTATTATTTATTTATTGCTGCTTTGGTACTTTATTTTTATTCTATCCGATAATCTTTTTTCTTTCAATTTCTAATTGTTTATTTCTCAGATATCGACTGCCAGGTTTACCACACTTTATTCTGATAGTGGGGCAGTGAGTTGCAAAAACAATCAGGACTTGGGATGAGTTGTGGTGATCTGTATTTTGTTCATAAATTTGGGGTTCGCAGTTCAAAATGTTCACTTAAGTTGTGTGTTAGACATAGGTCTTTAGTTGGTAGAGGTAAACACCCTTATCCAAGTAGGGACCACTATCCTAGTCAGGGTAAGTTACACACAATCCAAATTATCCTGAGCCCACCCTCTGGTAGCTTGGCACTGAGTAGTCAGGCTTAACCTAGAAGGCAATGTGTAAAGTACTTGTGCAATAAACCATGCAGTAACACAGTGAAAAATACCACGAAAATACACCACACAGGTTTAGAAAAATATAAGATAATTATCTGGTTAAATTAAGGTCAAAACGACAAAGATGCAATAAGCACAAGTTGAAATATCACTTTGGCAATGTTTAGAAGAATCTTAAGTCTTAAAAATTAACAGTTGTCTCTTGTGTGCACAAAGCACCCAGTTTGCGTCAAAATTACACACATGGAGACCGCAGAGGAGGAGATGCATGTAAAAAGTAAGGTGTGCGTCAGATTTCCTAATGCGGCACAGATGATGCGTTGTTTCTTCCCACGCTGCAAGGGCTTTGGGTCAATTTCCGGCGTGGCGTTTTGGGTCTTCACTGAGATGCGGGGCTCCTTTGATGCCCAGGGACTATGCGTGGAAACATGGAAATCTTGGGCGTGCGGGGCAAAGTCACCGGTGCTGCGTCGATCTGGTGGGTGATGCGTCAGAGTTTCTGTTGCACGGCATGCTCTGCATCAATTCTTCACTCAGCTGTACATCGATCTGGCAAGGCAGTAGTCCTTCACAGCCAAGCAGTCCAGGTGAGTCCTTTGGGCAGCCAGGCAGCTCCTCTTGACAGGTTGCAGGTTCAGGTCCAGAAGTGTCTAATCTGGTGGAGTCATTGACCCAGTTTATATACCCAAAAATGCCTTTGAAGTGGGGGAGACTTCAAAGAGTGGTTTTGAAGTGCACAAGGGCCCCTTTCAGCACAGGTCTATCTGCCAAATCCCAGTAGGGGGTTTGGCAGTCCATTGTGTGAGGGCAGCCACTAGCCTTTGAAGTGTAAGTGTCAGGCCCCTCTACCCTTCCAGACCAGGAAGACCAATTCAGTATGCAGATGAGTGTAGATGTGACTGAGTATCATGTGTTTGCGATTGTCTGGGTTGAAATGCACAAGGAAGCTGTCAACCAGCCCAGCCCAGATGTGGACTGGAGACAGGCTTTAAGGCACAGACGGATTTTAAGTGCAGAGAAATGCTCACTTTCTAAAAGTGGAATTTCTAAAATAGTAATATAAAATCCAACTTCACCAATAGGCAGGATTTTGTATTACTATTCTCGCCATACTCAATATGACCTGGTTACCCTTTTCTGATCCGAATCTACCACTCAAACAGTATATGAGGGTATCCCTAATGTTATCCTAATGAAAGAGCAGGCTTCACAGTAGTGGAAAACGAATTTAGGAGTTTTCCATTATCAGGACATATAAAACACACATGTACCTGTCCTGCCTTTTACCAACATAGCACCCTGCCCTATGAGTTACCTAGGGCCTAGCTTAGGGGTGACTTTGACTTATATGTGGAACTTTTAAATGCCAAGTCGAAATGGCAGTGAAACTGCACACACAGACCTTGCAATGGCAGGCCTGAAAAATGGTTAAGGGGTTACTTATGTGGGTGGCACAACCAGTGCTGCAGGGCACTAGTAGCATTCAATCGACAGGCCCTTGGCACATGTAGTCCACTTTACTAGGGACTTACAAGTAGATCAGATATATCAATTGGGTATGAACCAATGTTACCATGTTTAAGGGAGAGAGCGTACACACTTTAGCACTGATTAGCAGTGGTAAAGTGTGCACAGTCCTAAAACCAGCAAAAACTGTGTCAGAAAAGTGGAGGGAGGTAGACAAAAAGTTGAGGGATGACCTCCCTCAGGATGGCAGGTCTAACATTGTGAAAATCAACTTTAGAATTAAGGAGTCCAAAATTTGGTGTATGATATTGCTGGATAATGCAGTGAATGAACTAAATCCAAGCATATATGCCTCTGATTGTCTTCATTTGCAGCGAAAATGGTTTACACTTTAAGATCTTTTTGAACCTTACTTGTTTAAAGTGGGCAACAATTCATCTGATGCAAAAGAATATATTTGGTGATTAAAAGGGATATAGATGCACCATATTTGTTGAAGCTGACACAATGGGGGTCATTCTGACCTCAGCGGTAAAAGGCGCTTACCGCCGGTCAGAAGACCGCCATAACACCGCCGCGGCCGCGGGAAACCGCCACGGTCATTCTGACCCGCAACAGGCAAACCTCCAAAAACCCGACATCCACAAAAGTCCGCCACACCAACGGCCAGCGAAAAACTGGCGATGACCAAACCTCCACCGTCACGCCAACAGAAATACACCCATTCCATTCCGACCCACGAATCCACGCGGCGGTCTTTCAACCGCGGTATTCCATTGGCGGTACACACCGCCGCAGTCAAAATACACACACACTTACAAAACACAACCACATTGGACATTTTGAAATACACACACCTGATACACATACAACACCACTCCGACACACCCAATACAATATAAAACACACACCCACATCACCCACAAATCCCTATGACCACCATTTGTTGACTAAGGCCAGAGAGCGACACTACCAGCTAGTACAGAGCATTCACAGGCACATAACACCATCACTCACACAACATCCACGCACAAAACACCACACTCACCTCACTCATCACCACAAACACCACCTCACACCTCATCCACACCACCCCATGGCACCCCAAAGACACCCCAGGTTTTCAGACGCTAAACTCAGGGTCATGGTGGAGGAAATAGTTTGGGTAGAGCCCCAGCTCTTTGGGACACAGGTGCAGAACACCACCATTGCCAGGAAGATGGAGCTATGGCAAAGAATAGTGGACAGGGTCAACGCTGTGGGTCAGCATCCACGAAATCGGGATGACATCAGGAAGCGGTGGAACAACCTACGGGGGAAGGTGCGTTCCATGGTATCCAGACACAACATCGCGGTGCAGAAGACTGGCGGCGGACCCCCACCTCAACCCCCAGAATTTACAACATGGGAGGAACAGGTCTTGGCGATCCTGCATCCTGAGGGCCTCGCAGGAGTAGGCGGAGGAATGGACTCTGGTAAGTCTAATCTCAACTACTTCATCCCCCCCCACCAGCATGCCAAATCATACCCCCACCCTCCCCGCCACCCCCATCACACATCCTCCTTGCTAATGTCTCACCATCACAACCCACCCATCCCAACACCAAGCCCTGCATGCGACCACAAACCATGCACACCCATCACCTAAGCATGCCCACTGCACATACCCATCCCCCCCCAAACCACCGTCACAACAGCCCCCACAAGGGAATGCCAGCACTGGGGTACACGGGCACCAACCCATTGCACGCCGTGGCACACACAAAAGCAATAAACATACTCTTATACCCTTGCAGGACCCGAACGCCACGACACCGCCCAGGAGGGTCCAGAAATGTCCATTCCACCCCCTGAAGAGGCCCACAGTGATGACAGTAGCTCTGTCTCCCTGGACCCAGATGACCAGCCCGGCCCATCGGGGACCTCGGGACAGTCGGTTCCCCACAGACAGCCACAGGCCACATCAGACCTACCCCCCTCTGGGAACACCAGCACAGCACCCACCCAGCGGGCCCATGCCTCTGTCTCCAGGACACGTCAATCAGCGGTGTGTCCACCACTACAGGGCACCCAGGTTAACCCACCACCCCAACAACAACAGGGACCTGGGGGCAGTGGTAGTGGGCACACGGTCCAGGGGACAGAGGCCCAGGGAAACAGGGGAACTGGGAGGGCTACTGTGCGTCAGGGGGGGGACAGGCCCAGGGAACCCACTCTCAACGAGGCCCTATCCTCCATCATGGGAGCATACCACCACTCCCAGGAGACGATGGCGACGGTCCTGGCCAGGTTCCAGGAGATCCAGGTACTGCAGGAGGAACAGTTTATGGGGTTCAGGGAAGAACTCAGAAACATCAGTTCCGCAATGGGCACCATCGTAGTGGCTCTCAATCAGATTGTCAGCACATTGCGGGACCATGTGGCACCACAAAGGGCCCCTGTCACTAGCATGGACCAAGAACAGGCTACCACCTCCGCCGGCGCTAGTGGACAGGAGGCCCCGACACAAGAACAACAGGCCACCAGAACCCCACCCCCTGCAGAAGGAGAACCACCCCGCAAGCGGGGCCTGAGATCTAGGACGAAGACAGAGTAAGATGCCAAGACCCCCGCCAGGAAAGGATACCCCCTGATTGTCATCCCACTGTCCCACATTGTCACCCTGTCCAACCTTAAACTGCCCCTGCTCCCCCTTCCACGGGCATATGGACAATGCACCTATGAGAATGAAAATCTGGACTCTGCCATGGACATTCCTCCACCCTCACCCATCACCGAATTGCAACAATTACCCAAAATTGAGCACTTTAATAAACACACTTATTGCACAAAAATAATCTGGAGTCTGCCTGTATTTTTGAACAAATGTATTACACAGAACCGTGCCAAAATGTCCAGTTACATTGTGATGACAACATACCACTGTCACGGCTGTAGTCCATGGGGAAACAAAGCAGAGGTCACGGAGTGGGGCCCACATCTCTGAAATTGGAAGGGAAAGTCACAACTCAGTTAACATACACTGGGGGGAAACTCAGACAGTAGAGAGGCAGGAGACTTTAAGTAAATGTAAAAAGCCGGTGTTGATTCTTACCTGTATGTCATTGAAAATACTGCTGTATTACTGTGTCCCTGTTGTCTGTGTCGTCCTCTTCGTCTTCCTCCTCTTCACTCTCCGCAGGCTCCACAGCTGCCACAACACCACCATCTGGACCATCCTCCTGCAGGAAAGTCACCTGACGTCGCAAAGCCAGGTTGTAAAGCATACAGCAGGTCACGATGATATGGCACACCTTCTTTGGTGAGTACATTAGGGATCCACCTGTCATATGGAGGCACCTGAACCTGGCCTTCAGGAGGCCGAAGGTCCGCTCGATCACCCTCCTAGTACGCCCATGGGCCTCATTGTACCGTTCCTCTGCCCTTGTCCTGGGATTCCTCACTGGGGTCAGTAGCCAGGACAGGTTGGGGTAACCAGAGTCACCAATTAGCCTCACACTGTGTCTCTGAAGTAGTTCCATCACATAAGGGATGCTGCTATTTCGCAGGATGTACGCGTCATGCACTGACCCAGGGAACTTGACATTTACATGGGAGATGTACTGGTCAGCCAAACAGACCACCTGGACATTCATGAAATGATAACTTTTTCTGTTCCTGTACACCTGTTCACTCGTGCTGGGGGGGACCAAAGCAACATGTGTCCCATCAATTGCACCAATGATGTTGGGAATATGTCCAAGCGCATAGAAATCACCCTTCACCGTAGCCAAATTGCCCACCTCAGGGAAAACAATGTAGCTCCGCATGTATTTCAGCAGGGCAGACAACACTCTGGACAACACCTTGGAAAACATAGGCTGTGACATCCCTGATGAAATGGCCACTGTTGTTTGGAATGACCCACTTGCCAAATAATGGAGTACTGACAGATCCTGCACTAGAGGGAGAATCCCTGTGGGTTGGCGGATGGGTGACATCAGGTCTGGCTCCAGCTGGGCACACAGTTCCTGTAAAGTGGCTCTGTCAAGCCTGTATGTTAGTATGACATGTCTTTCTTCCATTGTCGACAGGTCCACCAGCGGTCTGTACACGGGAAGATTCCTCCATCTCCTCGCAAGTCCCAGCGGACGGTGCCTAGGAAGGACAACATGGAGCACAGAGTCAATCAACCCACAGGTACGTTCCCACAGCTTGCACAGTACACGATTCTCAATGCATTTAATGGCTTGTATGAGTGTTGATGCAAGGCCTAGGTATGTGTGACGCAGTAGATTTAAGCCATGTGGGCCCTTGAAATGGCGGCTGCCTGACCTGTGAAGTGCGACAGTGGGATGTGAGGTCAATGCGCTGGCATGGCACACCGTGGCGGTAGGCGGTCAAAGACCGCCGCGCAAAGCCGCATTGGTTAACATTGAACCCTATGGGTCTCAGGAGCCAATGACGATGTGCGCCGGCGGTCGCGGTACACACCGGCGCGGTACGCACCACCGCGGGCGTGACCGCCATTTTCGATCTGCTTAATCACTCGATACCTGATCATCCACAGGAGAGGACCTATACTGCAAGTGCTGCTGTGACCTCGGTCTGGAAGAGACAATGGCTGCTGCGACTGGGGAAAGGGCCCCTGCCTTCACTTCTGAAGAATTGGAGAAACTCGTGGATGGGGTCCTCCCCCAGTATGCGCTACTCTACGGTCCTCCAGACCAACAGGTAAGTACACTGGGACCATGCTTTGTGGCCAATGCCTGGGTTGAGTGGGGTGAATGAACGATGGTGGGGAGGGGAGCGAATGAGGCATGCATCAAACGACAGATGAGAGCATGTGCCACATGGCAAGGGTGGGGATGGGGGGCCACTCACATCGAGCATGCATAAAATTATGATATTTTATTTTCTCCCCCTGTACATGTCACATAGGTCAGTGCCCATCAGAAAATCGACATTTGGCGTGCCATCGCCAAGGACGTCCGGACCCTGGGGGTCCACAACAGATGGGGCACCCACTGCCGCAAGAGGTGGGAGGACATCCGCCGCGGGAGCAGGAAGACCGCGGAGGCTCTGCTGGGGATGGCCTCCCAACGTAGGAGGGGTGGCACTCGTCAATTGACCCCCCTGATGTCCCGGATCCTGGCGGTGGCCTACCCCGATTTGGATGGGCGCGTGAGGACATCACAGCAGACACAAGGGGGTGAGTACAAGCACAATCTGCTGATTTTGAGCACATTGGAGGTGTCTGGGTGGGGGAGGAGGGCTGTGGGTATCCCTAGGCCAGGGCGATTTCCGTAGGCTAGGCCCCTCCGTTAGGCATGGCCCTGTGCCCCCGCCCCCCACCTCTGTAGGTTGCCTAGTACAGCTAATCATGGCCCTGTGTCACCTATGTGTGGATTTGTCGTCCATAGGCTTGTAGGCCATGTCCCACGGATTGAGTAGTGTACCCCAAGTGTGCGGCGTAGTGCAGGGGGCTTCTGTGTCTGTCCTCTCCACCAACTGTGTCGCCAATGCATACACTCAACATGTCTTTATTTCTCCCCCCCCTTTTTTGGTGGTCTTTCTGTTCATGTGTGCATTAGCATCATCAGGCGGAGGAGAAGTGGCATCGGAGCACGAGGGAGCTGCATCTCACATGGCCATGGAGGGCCATGCAACCGACTCGGAGTTCACCAGTGAGATGGAGGGCGAGGGGAGCTCCACAGCGGGGACACGTGGTGACACCAGCGACACAGACACGTCCTCAGAAGGGAGCTCCCTTGTGGTGGCGGCAACATCCGTGCCCACCGCAACAACAGGTACAGCCGCCACCCAGCGCACCAGCTCCGCCCTCCCAGCAGCCCCTCAGCCTTCGCCCCGTGCCCGCTCACCCAGGAAGGTGGGCATCTCCTTCGCCCCAGGCACCTCAGGCCCTGCCCCAGTTACCCCTGCTGCCCTCAGTGAGGAGGTCATTGGCCTCCTGAGGACGCTCATTGTTGGGCAGTCTACCCTTTTCAATGCCATCCAGGGTGTAGAGAGGGAGGTGCACCGGAGTAATGCATACCTGGAGGGCATTCATTCGGGTCAGAATGTCCATCAGCGATTGTTCAACGCTCTGGCCTCAGCACTGACGGCAGCCATTGTCCCTGTCTCCTGCCTCCCACCTCCAACTTCCTCAACCCAGTCCCACTCCCCTGTACCTCTGCCTATCCCAGACACACCTACAGACCAGCCTGCACACACCTCAACACCCAAGGGAAGCTCATCCAGACATAAGCACCACACATCACACAAGCAACATCCATATGCAGACATGCCAACAGCCACTGCCTCCTCTGTGTCCCCCTCCTCCTCGTCTCCCTCCTCCCTCCCTGTGACATCTCCACTCACACTTGCATGCACAACATCATCAGCCACTACGTCCATCACCAGCACACCCACCAGAACACTCCGCACACGTGCAGTCACCACCCCCACTAACATTTACACGTCCCCTGTGTCCTCTCCCAGTGTGTCTGTCACCCCCTCTTCCAAACCACACAAACGCAGGCAGCCATCCACCTCACGACAGCCTCCAGCACAAGCACCTGCACCCAAAGACACCAGACTTCACTCTCCTACAACCACATCCTCTTCCTCCACTCCCATACCCACTACACCTACCCTTCCCACTGCTCCTAAAAAGCTTTTCCTGTCCAAACTTAACCTCTTTCCATCACCTGACCCACCTCCTCCATCTCATAAGTCTCCAATCAGCACCTCAGCCACCACAAACCCTGGACCTACAAGGACAATAGTCCAAGGATTTTGGAGTCCACCACCTTCAAGGCCATCTACTTCGGCTAGCAGTAAAGAGACAGCCAGCCCACCCCCTGGAAAAAAAGCCAAGAAACCAAGTGGCCGGCGCGAGAGGCCAGAGACAGCAGGCTCCAAAGGCACTACCCTGGCACCGTCAGGAAGTGGGGTGCCACCTGGCACACCGACAAAGGGAGGAAAGGGCCACAGAGGAGCAGGGAAGGGTGGCAAGGGCAGCATGCCCGACAAGTCCGGCAGCAGGCGAGCTGCCCAGGAGGGCCCCACCAGCCCCATTCCAGGTGTGAAGGAGGACACCCACGGGGCCGGGACGGCAGCACAGGAGGGTCCCGCAAGCGAGAAGACAGATGTGCACGAAGGGCCCGGCAGCCACATGTCAGGTGGCGAGTGAAATCCATTTCATGGCCGGATCTGGTGCCCTGGAGACACATGTCAAGCACCGCTGAACAGGGCACCACCGTCTCAAGAACCGCTGAACAGGGCCCTTCAAGTCAAGCACCGCTGAACAGGGCACCGCCGTCTCAAGAACCGCTGAACAGGGCCCTTCAAGTCAAGCACCGCTGAACAGGGCACCGCCGTTTCAAGAACCGCTGAACAGGGCCCTTCAAGTCAAGCAACGCTGAACAGGGCACCACCGTCTCAAGAACCGCTGAACAGGGCCCTTCAAGTCAAGCACCGCTGAACAGGGCACCGCCGTCTCAAGAACCGTTGAACAGGGCCCTTCAAGTCAAGCACCGCTGAACAGGGCACCGCCGTCTCAAGCACCGCTCCGCTGGGCCCTTCCTCTCAAGCACCGCTCCGCTGGGCCCTTCATCTCAAGCACCGCTCCACTGGGCACCGCCGTCTCTGCACCGCTCCGCTGGGCCCTTCATCTCAAGCACCGCTCCACTGGGCACCGCCGTCTCTGCACCGCTCCGCTGGGCCCTTCATCTCAAGCACCGCTCCGCTGGGCCCTTCAAGACAAGCACCGCTCCGCTGGGCACTGCCGTCTCTGCACCGCTCCGCTGGGCCCTTCATCTCAAGCACCGCTCCGCTGGGCCCTTCATCTCAAGCACCGCTCCGCTGGGCACGCCGTCTCTGCACCGCTCCGCTGGGCACCGCCGTCTCTGCACCGCTCCGCTGGGCCCTTCATCTCAAGCACCGCTCAGCTGGGCCCTTCATCTCAAGCACCGCTCCGCTGGGCCCTTCATCTCAAGCACCGCTCCGCTGGGCACCGCCGTCTCTGCACCGCTCCGCTGGGCCCTTCATCTCAAGCACCGCTCCGCTGGGCACCGCCGTCTCTGCACCGCTCCGCTGGGCCCTTCATCTCAAGCACCGCTGAAGAGGGCACCGCCGTCTCAAGCACCGCTGGCCCATTGGCAGAAGTGGCAGGCCCGGATCTGTGTCGGGTAGGGCTGCACAAAGCACTCCAGAACCAGTGGAGTCTGGAATCCACTTGCTAGACTGTGGCTTTGCACTCCCCAGGATGGCACAGTAGGCAAGCCACCCACTGTAGAGACTTGATATACTGTGGCTTTGCACTCCCCAGGATGGTACAGTGGGCAAGCCACCCACTGTAGAGACTTGTGAGACTGTGGCTTTGCACTCACCAGGATTGAACAGTGGGCAAGCCACCCACTGTAGAGACTTGAGAGACTGTGGCTTTGCACTCCCCAGGATGGCACAGTGGGCAATCCACCCACTGTAGAGACTTGTGAGACTGTGGCTTTGCACTCCCCAGGATTGAACAGTGGCCATGGAGGCCCCTCGTGGATCTGGCGTCGTGGACTCATCTGGCTGAGGTGCCCCCCCTTCCCTTCCCCCTGAGGTGCCTGTAGTTTTGCTATCTGATGCCCCTGCAGTGTTCTCTCCAATGGATACGGGTCTCCTGTGTGGGCTTTGCCCATGTGTTTAGGCCCATTGGCCCAGGAACAATGGCTGATACCCAATTTGGACCGGACAATTTTCATATTTATATAGAGTTATAGATGCTTGATATATTTTTTTACTTAGCCGTACAATATAATTCAAATTTCATGGTCATTTTATTTTGTCTTTGCATTCTTCCGTGGGGTTTGGGGGTGTCACTTTGAGTTGTTGCTATGCATTGATGTGTGTGTTGTAGTGGGTGAGGGTGGGGGTGAGTGTGTCGCGTATGTGTGTGCCCGTAATTTTTTCCCTCCCCTGTGTCGTAGGTGCAGTACTCACCGACGTCTTCTGCGCCGGCGTTCGTGCTCCTGGTAGAGGAGCAGGAAGATAATAGCTGGTAGGATGTGTAGTTCGGGTTCCATGCTGTTCAGATTCCTCGTGGAGTGTGTAGAGGTGAGCGTTTTCCATTCGTAATGTCTGTTTCCGCCGTGTTTTTTATCGGCGGGGCTACCGTCGCTGAAAAGGTGGCGGATTGGTGGGTTGTGATAGGGTGGGCGGTACTTTGTCTCCCGCCTGTCTGTTGGCGGTGACCGCCGCGCTGTTTGTTTGTCCCGCCGTGGCAGTCGGAGTGTTAAAGTGGCGGTCTCTGTTGGCGGTTTCCGCCAGGGTCAGAATTCCATTTTTTTGACCGCCTGCCTGTTGGCGGGTTGGCCGCCGCTTTAACACCGACCGCCAGGGTTGGAATGCCCCCCAATGTATTTTTTGAGTATTTGTATTAGATAATTAAGTTGCTGTTGAAGCTGACACCAAGGCCCTCATTACAACCCTGGCGGTTGGTGTAAACGTGGCGGTCATACCGCCAACAGGCTGGCGGTAATTACCGCCAAATTATGACCATGGTGGATAGATCTCCGATAGACAGCCACTTTACCACACCGACTGGCAGGGCGGAAACAACAGGAACTACGGTGGTAGCTGCCTATAGCCAGGCGGAAGTCAATTTTCTGCCAACCATATTATGACATGCCAATCTGCCACCTTTTCCGGGCGGTAACAATGACATCAAAAGCCTGGCGGAAACACTGCACAGAAGTGAAAGGACTCACCATTGGAGACACAGGGAACAACCACGCCACCATGGAGCCTGAGCTGAATGTCTTCCCCATGGTCTTCTACATGCTGCTCCACCACGAACACAACGCCGGCGAAGAGAACAATGGTGATTACAGCCACCTAACACACAAGGGGGGTGGGAGATAACAACAGTTACACACACACATGCAAAACACACACCCCCAAACACCATAAACACAATCAGCTAAAACATATTTACCCCATACCTCGGATAAATAATGCAAGGACAAAACTAATTTACTAAAGTGGGTGTAATAATATCAACACAGTATAAATAATAATTTAGCCAATGTAACAGATATTTACAAATGTACAGAACAAGGGACACTGCCCAGTCCTCAGTTAGCGTGTGCCACATGGCCACAGGGCAAAGTCCAAGGCACCACTTGTCACCTGTATCATCATGGAGAGAACACTGCAGAGGCACCAGTTGGCAAATATTCAGGCACCTCAGGGGGATGGGAGACGGGGGCACCTCAGCCGGCTGATGGAACAACATCACTGGTTTTGGAGGGGGCAGCATGTCCTGTGCATGGTCCTGGGGAATGCAAGGCCACAGTCTTTCATGTGGGTGATTTGCCATAACATGCTCTGGAGGGGGCAACATACCTTGTGCATGGTCCTGGGGAGTGCAAGGCCACAGTCTCTCAAGTGGGAGATTCACCCACATGCTCTGGAGGGGGCAACATGCCCTATGCATAGGTCTGGGGAGTGCAAGGCCACAGTTTCTCAAGGGGTTGTCTTACCCACTGGTTCTGGAGGGGGCATCGTGCCCTGTGCTCTTGAGCCTCGGGAGGCTGGGGTAGGTGGGTGTCTTAACCACTCGTTCTGGAGGGGGCATCGTGCCCTGTGCTCTTGATTCTGGGGAGTGCAAGTTCACAGTCTTTCAGGAAGGTGTGATACCCACTGGATTTGCAGGGGCAGGCTGCACAGCAGTCCATGGAGGCAGGATTACATACCGTTCGCCGCCGGTGACGGCTGCTCAATGGTGGTGGTGGTGATGCTGCTGGTGGAGAGAGGCTCCTGCCCATCCCCTGCAGCCTTGAACAGCTGCCCAATGGAGGTGGTGGTGCTGCTGGTGGGGGGAGACTCATGCACATCCCCTGCAGCCTCGTATGGCTGCCCAATGCAGGTGGTGGTGCT
Organism: Pleurodeles waltl; assembly: GCF_031143425.1. Taxonomy (NCBI): domain Eukaryota; kingdom Metazoa; phylum Chordata; class Amphibia; order Caudata; family Salamandridae; genus Pleurodeles; species Pleurodeles waltl. The sequence goes on along the minus strand of NC_090439.1, from coordinate 412,525,316 downwards.
GCTGGTGGGGGAGGCTCCTGTCCATCCCCTGCAGCCTCTGATGGCTGCCCAATGGAGGTGGTGGTGCTGCTGGTGGGGGAGGCTCCTGTCCATCCCCTGCAGCCTCCGATGGCTGCACAACCATGGATGGTGGTGGGGGCTCCGTCGCAGTTCCTGCCCCAGGCCCCTTGCCCTGCCTGCCTGATGGTGCTGGCTCCTTGCTCTTTCTGGCAGCTGGGGCAGGCTCCTTAGTCTTCCTGGCAGCAGCTGGGGCAGGCTCCTTTGTCTTCCTGGCAGAAGCTGGGGCACGCTCCTTTGTCTTCCTGGCAGCAGCTGTACAGGCTCATTTTCCTTGAGGCTGCCCGGTGCAGGCTCCTTCACCCTCACGACATGTGTCCTGGATCCTTTCCCACCACAAGTGGGATTGGTGATGACTTGGCCCCTGGACTGGGTGGCCGAGGTGCATGGCTGGGTTTTTGCCACCCAGGCCAGAATTGCATGACGGGGTGGTGTAGGGACACTGGGGCGGTAAGAGGTAGAAGGTTTGAGAGTGGAGGAAGAGGGAGCGGTTGTAGGAGGTGTCTGTCTGCTGATTTTGGGTGCAGGTGCATGGGCTGGATGCTGTTGTGAGGTGGATGGAAGTAGGGTGTCTGAGTGCTTGCGTTTGTATACCTTGGGATGAGGGGACAGACACAGTGGGAGAGGACACGGGGGACGTGTGCCTGGCTGTTGTGAAGGTGTCTGCCAGTGAGGTGTGTGTTCTGCTGGTGTGGTGGTGATGCTGGTAGAGGATGATGATGTAGTGCATGCAGGTGTGAGTGTAGACGGAACTGGGAGGGAGTGGAGGAGGAGGAGGACACAGTGGAAATTGTGGATGTTGGTATGTCTGCATCCGGATGGTGTTTGTGTGAGTGCCTGTGGGATGAAGTGTGGTGCTTGTGTTTGCCTGAACCCCTTTTGTGTGTTGTCTTGGGTGCATGCACGTCTGCCTGTGTGCTTCGGATAGGTTGGGGTTGAGGAGAATGGGTCTTGGAAGAGGAAGTTGTAGGGGGAAGGGTGGAAACAGGGACAATGACTGCCATCAGAGAGGAAGCCAGAGCCTGGATGGATCTCTGTTGGGCCAAGCCAGTGTGAATGCCCTCTAGGAATGCATTCATCTGTTGCATATGGGCTGCCAGCCCCTGGATAACATTCACAATGGTAGACTGCCCTACAGAGATAGATCTCAGGAGGTAAATAGACTCCTCGCCCAGTGCAGCAGGGCTAACTGGGACAGGGCCTGAGGTGCCTGGGTCAAAGGAGATGCCCACCCTCTTGGATGAGCGGGAACAGGCAACTCGATGAGGGGCTGCTGAGAGGGTGCTGCTGGTACAGGGGTGGCGGCAGTAGCTGGGGTGATCACAGAGGTGTCTGCCACCACCACAGAGCTTCTATCAGAGGAGGTATCTGTGTCAGAACTGCCCCCTCCAGTCTCCGCCATGGTATTCCCCTCACCCTCCGTCCCACTGGTGCTCTCAGCGTCAGTGGACTCTGCCTCCTGGTCCTGTGGGATGCAGCTACCCCTGTCCCTGGTGCCTCTGCTCCTCCACCCGATGATGCTAATGCACATAAGGACAGGGTGACAAAACAAGAAGGGGGGGAAGAGTCAAAGGATACACTTGGTCAATGGCTGAAACAACTCCACTGTTGGCGTACACAGCACCCTCACACACAGGGAACAGGCCTACACAATATGCATTGTACTACTAGGGATATTGCTAGCCACCAAGGCATGGGGAGGGGCACACTCCGGCAAATCCAGCACAACTGGGACCCACACAGCCCTGACCAGTAGTGGATGCCTACGAGGTAGCTAAATTTGAAGTTCTTCATCCTAGCCACCAGGAGACCTACGCTGCAATGTCAGGCCTGGCCTAGGGGCACCCACTGACACATATCCACTACCCGGATACCACCCCACCAGGGGTTAGTAGAAATTATGGGCACTGTACTCACCTCCTTATGGCTGCTGTGATGCCCACAAGCGCCCATTCAGCTCTGGATAGGCCACCGCAAGTAATCAGGCCATCAGGAGAGTCAGGGTTAGACAGGCACCCCTTCCTCATTCAGAGGCCATCCCCAGCTGGGCCTCCGCCGTCTTCCGTGCCCAGCGTCTCAGGTCCTCCCATCGTTTCCGACAGTGGGTGCTCTGTTGGCTGTAGAGCCCCAGGATCCGCACGTCCTTGACGATGGCACGCCATATACCCTTCTTTTGATGGGCGCTGACCTGCAGAGGCAATACAGACCGGAAAATAATATGAGTCAGACAGTCCTGCCTCTTACACGTATGGCTCACCATACCTCTTCACATCACCATTTGCACACACATGGCCGAGCACACAACCAATACATCGCATAGAGGATTTCCACCCACCCCCCTTACATCACGCCTTCACACACACCACCCCATGCATTCATGCCACATGCATCATGCCCACATTGTACTCACCTGTTGGTCTGGCAGCCCATACAGCAGTGCATACTGGGGTAGGACCCCATCCACCAGTCTCTCCAACTCTGCTGAAGTGAAGGCAGGGGCCCTTTCCCCAGTCACACGGTCCATGGTAGGTCCAGACACAGGTCACAGCAGCACATGCAGTGTAGGTCCTCTCCTCTTGAAGATCAGGTAGCAATTGAGGAATCAGATAGAAAATGGCGGTCACGTCTGTGGCGGTGCATACTGTCACCGCCGGCGTAGATCACCATTGGTTGGCCACTGTAACCCATTGGGCCCAATGTTAGCCAAAGAGGAGTGCCACGGTGGTTCTCGATCGCCTCCCCCAACGGAGCACAATGTCAGTGGAATTACCTCACTGACACCTGTCTCTCCACACAGGACAGGCGGATGCCATTTCAGGGGTGGGGGTCAAGCCATGGATAATTGCTGCATCACTGTTTAAATTTGGACATACAGGACAATTCACACTGACCCATTACAAATTAACAGCGAGCAAAGTTCTGTTGTAGCCCGATTGTTCAGTTTGTGACGGGGTCCTCACTCTTTTGCCCCATAGATCACTACACCTGCAGATGATTTGGAGATGGAGACATACCCCTGTGTACAGACCCCTGGTGGACTTGGCAACACTGGAGGACAGAGACATAATACTCACCTATAGACTGGACAGGGCCACAATCACAGAGCTGTGTGCCCAATTGGAGCCTGACCTGATATCTGCTATCCGTCACCCCACTGTGGTCCCCCCTCTTTTGCAAGTTCCATCTGTGCTCCATTTCCTGGAAACTGGTTCTTTCCAAGTGACAGTGGGCCTGGCAGCAGGAATGTCATAGCCCATGTTCTCAATAGTGCTGACAAGAGTGTTGTCTGTCCTGATTAAACACATGTGCAGCTACATTGTATTTCCCCAGGTGGAAGATGTGGCCACAGTGAGGCCGAGTTCTATGCAATCAGACATATCCCCAAAATAATAGGGGCGATTGATGGAACACATATTGCGTTTGTCCCCCCTGTCAAAAAAAACAGGTGTACAGAAATCGTAAGAGCTTTCACACTATGCATATACAGATGGTGTGCTTGGCGGACCAGTTCATCTCCAATGTCAATGCTAAGTATCCTGGTTCAGTGCATGATGCCTTTGTTCTGAGGAATAGCAGCATTCCAAATGTGATGGGCCAACTACAGAGGCAGAGGGTGTGGCTAACAGGTGAGGCCTGGTCCCCAACCAGTATATATTGGTGTATGGGTATGGTGTGGGCCATATGGGATAGTGTGTGGGTAAATCTTGTCCCTCAATATTTACAGGTGACTCTGGTTACCCCAACCTATCTTGGCTGCTGACCCCTGTGAGGAATGCCAGGACAAGGGCAGAAGAGCGTTACAATGAGGCACATGGGCGAACCAGCAGGATTATAGAATGGACCTTTGGCCTCCTGAAGGCCAGGTTCCGGTGCCTCCATCTAACAGGTGGATCCCTGTGCTACTCACCCAAGAAGGTCTGCCAAATAATAGTGGCAAACTGCATGCTGCACAACCTTGCCCTGAGACGCCATGTGCCTTTTCTGCAGGAGGAGGAGGAGGCTGGAGATACCCGGGTGGCAGCAGTGGACCTTGTGGACAGTGAGGATCAGGAGGCAGAGGGTGAGGATGAGGACAACAGAACAGCAGTCATCAGACAGTACTTCCAAAGACAGTGTTACTTCACATTTAATTGTAATTATTTTTAATATCTGTGGCACTGGCATGCTGTCATTTCCCACTTCTATGCCCACTTACTGTACCATATGGCAATTCATTTTACAGATGTTGGTGCCTCACAATAGTTCCTGGTGTGAACACTGCAGCCAGTTACAGGTCATTAACATATGCTCATTTACTGTACAGTTGAATTGCATTGTTTGAACCTGGTTAAATGAATACATATTTAAACAATTTGACATACTCCATATGTTTATTTTTTCAAAGTGTGTTTATTGAAGTGCTAAGAAAAAGAGGGGCACGTGCAATAGGATGGGGTGATGATGGAAAAATTCCAGGGTATTGTTCCAGTCTATTTGTAGCACAGATGCATTATTCAAGGGGACATAGGAAGTGGAGCAATGGCAGTTCAAGGTGGACAGGGTGACTGTGAGGGACACAAGGGTGACAATCAGGAGAGTCTCATTTCCTGGCGGGGGTCTTGACAAGTGTCTCTGGCTTCAGTCTGGATCGCAGGAAACATTTGCGGGGTGGTTCTCCTTATGCAGGGGAGGGGTGCTGGTGGCCTGTTAGTCCTGTGGCGGGACCTTCTGTCCACTAGCAGCAGTGGAAGTGGAAGGCCGTTCAAATGTCTGGCTATGTCTGCCAGCACCCCTGCTATGGAGACCAGGGTGGTGTTGATGACCTGCAAGTCCTCCCTGATTCTCTGGTACTGTCCCTCCTGCAGCCACCTGATCTCCTGCACATTGTCCAGGATCTGGCCCATTGTGTCCTGGGAATGTTGATATGCCCCCAGGATCTCTGCAAATGCTTCCTGGAAAGTCTGTTCCCTGGGCATGTCCTTCCCCTGGTACACAGCAGTCCTCCCAGTTTCCCTGTTGTCCTGTGCCTCTGTCCCCTGAACTGTGTGCCCACTGCCACTGACCCCACGTCTCTGATTGTCTTGGGTAAGAGGGGTGCCCTTGGGACCCTGTAGAGGTGGACACACAGCTGATTGACGTGTCCTGGGGACAGAGGTATGGGTACTCTGGGTGGGTGCTGTGGTGATGTTTCCTGATGGGAGACGCTCTGTGGTGGTGTGTGACTGTGTCTGGGTAACCAACTGTCCAGAGGTCCCTGATGGGCCAGGTTGGTCATCCAGATCCTGAAGTCCTGAGTTGCTGTCATCTCTGTGGGCCTCTTCTGTTGGGGGACTGGATAGTGCTGGCACCTCCTCTTCGCTGACATTGGCTGGGGTACCTGTGGGGATGTAAATGCTGGGTTATTTTTTCTCTGTCTGACAGTTTGAGCATCTGTGGCTTGCCCTCTTTGGTTGTATTTGCCCTGGCTGCTTTCACTTGTGTACGTTGGTATGTGGTAGGATAGCTTATTCTCTCTAGTGTGCATGCTTTAGTAATAGGTGTCCATGCAGGGCTGTGAGTGGCGTCCATGCATTGGTATGGCATGCAGGGCTTGACATTACTATGAGTAAGATGTGATGGTGGGGTGTGTGGGATGTGGTGATGTGATGGGAGTGAGGGTGAGGGTGGGGGTATGTGATGACATGCAGGTAGGGGGGTAGTAGTAGTATAGAGTTGACTTACCAGAGACTAGTCCTCCTCCTACTCCGGCCAGGCCCTCAGGATCCATGATTGCCAAGACTTGCTCCTCCCATGCTGTTAGTTGTGGGGGAGGAGGTGGGGTTCCACCGCCAGTCCTCCATACAGCGAGTTGGTGTCCTGCTGCAATGGAATGTACCTTCCCCCACAGGTCATTCCACCTCTTCCTGATGTCATCCCTGGTTCTTGGGTGCTGTCCCACGGCATTGACCCTGTCCACGATTCTCCGCCATAGCTCCATCTTCCTAGCTATAGATATCTGCTGCACCTGTGCTCCAAATAGCTGTGGCTCTACCCTGATGATGTCCTCCACCATGACCATTAGCTCCTCCTCTGAGAATCGGGGGTGTCTTTGAGGTGTGAGGTGTGTAGGTGAGGGTGTGGGGTTGTGTGTTGGGGTGTGTGATGTGGGGTGCATGAGTGGTGTATAGGTGTTGGTAGTGTGTGGCTCTGGTTTTGTCTGTTGTTGTGATGTCTGTCTTGTGCCAATGGTTTGTAGTCGTAAAGGGTTGTGGGTAATGTGTGCGTGTGTTTTATAGTGGTGTGGGTGTGTGGGTGTGGTGTGTGTATGGGTGTCAGGTGTGTGTTGTTTGAATTATCCAATGTGGCGTTGTTTTTGTTTGTGTGTGTATATTTTGAGCATGACGGTATGTACCGTCAATGGTTTACCACCATTGAATGTCCGCCGTGGTGATTCGTGGGTCATAATGTGATGGGCGTTGTTCTGTTGGCGTAACGGTGTGGGTTTTGATATCACCAGTTTATCACTGACCTTTGGGCTGGCGGACTTGTGTATGTGACTAAATAGTGACAGATTGGTGTGTGTCCTAACATGGTGAACGGATATCCACCGCAGCGGCGGTATGTTGGCGACAGTCAGCATGGCGGTAAGTGGGATTTACCGCCAATGTCATAATAAGGGCCCATGTCCACATTGAGTATTGTACTTGATTCTAAGCTGTTTTTAACTGGGCACTGATGTGCATATAGGTACGTACTATTTTTCATTGGTAAAATTAATCTAGTTTGCCTTATGGGTATGCATGTCTGTTATTTTATCAGCTCTGAAGAAGTTCATGAAGTGAATGAAACAAGTTGGCTTTGCAGCTGGGTATCTGTTATTTTGGTCATTTTGGACCATGAAGTTTTAACCATTTTTTGTAAAAAAGAAAATGAAACAAACAACTTTTGAAATGGAGTCATTTATAATTGGTTACGGTGCACCATTACATTGTTTATTTTCGTTGACCTTGTATATAATAATTTAAAGTTTGGCTATTGCCATTATGGCAGTTGTCCAGTCAACTGGCTTCAGCTGTCTGGCCATTCCCCACTGTCTCACGATACAGAGGGTGGCAACTCGTAACACTGAGTCCAGCCATCTCTTTTTTTGGGCATTGACACCAATGATGTTTTGCATATTGTGTAGTAGGACTAGCACCAGTGATGCTAGGTGCGCATGTCATAAGTTACTTGCAGTTATTCCCAAACAGAGTTCATGTCCACAGGAAGGGTGTAATATACCCTTCAGGGTGTTTACACCTTCAGCGTTGTGCATGGGGTGCAAGATTTGCTCTATGCAATTTGTAGGGTATCCAGTGCCAATCATGCAAGATTTATTTTTTTTAACTCAATTTGCGTGTGGTGTGGCTTCCCTTAGTCCGGTTTCATGTTCAGCAATGAGATATCGCCAGTCATTTTTCTCCATGGTCTCTTTCATATGAGGTTGTCATTTGTTTGTCTATAGAATATGGGGTGGACTTTGAGTGTATCATCTTGATCATTGTTTTGCATAAACCAGATATTAATTGTATCTATCGATAGATCGTATATTATACTTTTGTAGGGTCATTTTGTTAGATAATATTGGAGTGCGGAGGTGGTTAAAATAGGGAGATTACCCCTGTAACAGTAGTTATCTGGTGGTAATGAAGGACCTGTGTACGTTTGATGCTGAGCTCTGAAATAGGTTTGTAAACGTTTTTCATGATTACATTTGGATGATGTTCTCAGTAGTTAGGACACCTTTATATAACCAGAGTGACCAGTGAAGCATTAAGCTGAATGCTTGCTTTGTTCCAGATGAATGCTGGCCATCAGATATAGGCATTTGAATTCATGACTTTCTGACAGTGTTCCCACATTTTGAGGGATCCTTCCAATATGGGGTTGGATTTTGTTGACACAGAGGTATAGTGTTTGCGAAGCTTAGATAGATCTTTGAGTAGATGGAATTCAAGGATGATCCATTTGGGGATGAGTGCAACTCACTCTCGACTGAAATGTTTTTCAGCATCAAGAGAGAGGGCTACTCGCTAGTCCAGACTGTGACCTGCTTGCCATAGTAGGTTGGAGAGAGTACATATATAGTTGTAGTGGGACCATTGAGGGACAAATCCTAGATTATTTGTGTGCACTAAGGCAGAGACTAGCTTTTCAAATCTGGTTTTCCATTATTTTGGCCAAGATTTTAATATTTGAGTTGATCAGGAATATAGGTCTGTAATTTTTCACAGTGTACTGGACCCTACCAAGTTTTGGTATTATCAATATGTGCACCTTTTAATTCTCCTGAGATGCTGTCAGTCTCAAGAGCTTCACAGAACAGTTTTCTAAAGAGCATTCTGTCCGCTTATAAAATACTGCTGTGAATTTCTCCTGTCCTGGCACTTTGCTGGCACTTTGCTGGCACTTTGCTGGTGGATAGTTTTTTGATGGCTTCCACTACTTCTTTAACAACATCATCTAGTTTGTCCCTGCTTCCTCTCAATAGGCGATGAATCAGGAGGCCATCAAGTATTTGTCTGTCATGTCATTGTTTGGAGTGTCCTAAGAGGAAAGTCTGGTATAAAAGGAGGCAGATCCCATTGTGATGTCATTGGAATGGTAGAGCAGCTCATTATGTTTTTCAAAGGTAGCAGGGATTGCTAAGCGCACAGCTTGTTGCTTGAGTTGATAAGTCTATCATCTTTTTGCTGTGTTCATAATGTTTACTTTCAATGCACTGAACAGCCTTTTCTGCTTGTTTCTCTAATCAGAATTTTTGGCACCAATGTTTGTCAATACCTGTTGAATTTAAAGAAAAAATATTTTTTCATCATTTTGGGCAAATATACAGCCAAAAGCATAGGTGTGTCTGTGAAATTATTTGAGGAAATAAAATAATACCCCTTTCTAGAAGGGCGGGAGGCCAGATCATCCTGGTACGGGAAAGTATTATGTCCTGATGCAGGTGCCACTTTTCCCTCCCAGCCTTGTCTTAACCTTTCTGTAAGGAAAGAGTTTTTCTTCAGGCCCCCTTCCACACTAAGGCCCATATTTATACTTTTTTAGTGCCGCATTTGCGTCGTTTTTGACGCACAATTGGCGCAAACAAACAAAATACAATTGTGTTTTGTAAGTTTGCGCCGATTTTGCGTAAAAAAACGACGGAAATGCGGCGCTAGAAAAGTATAAATATGGGCCTAATTGTCCCCATTTAAACTAGTAGCTTTTGGTCTTTTGGCTCACATACTGCATTGAGGCTTGCTAACCGGATCTCGATGCCAGTGTTTTAACCATATACAAATTGAATGTAGAATTGGCCTGAGGGCTGACTAACTTATAAGTCCCTAGTATAGCAGGGTCCCCAAGGAATGTAAGATAGATTGTCCACTCAGGGCTGGAGCACTATTTGTGCCACCTTTCATATGACAAGGTACAAAATGGCTCACAGCCTGCTACTGCAGACTGGAAGGACAGTGTTTTTACTGCAAGTTCAACTTTGCCATTCAAACCAATGGCATAGCTACCTTAACCCTTAACAGTTGATGTAAATCTCCCCTAAGGCAGGCCTATAGAGTCCTATTGCAGGGTACTATATTTTGTTCAGTAAAACATATGGTTTATGATATGTCTTAGCAGCAACACTTTTATATTTATATTTTGCTGTGGTTAAAGTTGGTAGTCCCATTGACTAATACAGAGTTACTAGGTGGCATCCGAACCTGGCTAACTTTTGACTGGGACTTCCGAACTGAGTCATATAAGGTATCAAATGAATCATGGCATTAAATGTGACCTGATTCCCAGGTTGAAATTAATGTCACTATTATAGGTAGACAACTTTTAGAAAGTTGCCCATTCTGTGCTCTGCTCATCCAGAAGCCTCACAAATGCATACACACACACAGACAGCTTTCTGACTGCTTAGGGAGACATGTGAATGACTTCCAGGGACAAATGCTGTCCTACAGCAGTGAGGTGTAATATATCCTCTGCCAGGATGGCCATTCAGGTCGTTAGCCCAGAGGTGTGCTTCAAAGGGGAAGCCTCCTTTGATTAGTTCCCCAGCCCAAAACCCCTGAGCAGAATTCCTTTTTTTCCCTGTAGACATCATGGAGACAGGGCCAGAGAGAGAAAACTCACCCCTAAAATGTTTTTTTTCGTTTGCGTGTTGCCCTCAGGTAGCGACAGCTCTAGGGTGCGCTATCATGCTTCTGATGACCGAGGAAGGGTTGTGCCATCTTGAAGGAGGCAACAATATGGCCTTCTGTGCTAGCCAGATGCACAAATTAACAGGAACTTCATCGCTAGGTAGGAGGGAACCCAGTAGGCCATTGGTAAGTGACTGTGTGCCCCCGAGGGCTCTTTATCTGGTATTAGTATGACACCCTGGCACGTTGACCTTCAGTACTCACTGGACTTGGAAGAAGGACAAGAAGAAGACTGCTTTGCAACCATTGGAAGCACACAAAGAGAGGCTGCAAGGCCAGAGTGACTGCAGCTGTACCCTGTTGTGTTTATCTGGCTCAGGGAAAGCTGATTCCCGGCCTAAGTCTGAAGCAGAGACTCCAATGGTCAACTGGCTGACCTCATAGACTGGCACTGGGGACGTTAAAGCTGAAAGAGCCCAAATCACATCTCTGGTAGCCACTGCAGACATTTTGCTGCTGCCAGATTCTGGGCACCCTAAAGGACAATTTGGAGATAGCCAAAAGATGCACCCATGTCTGTTGGTATTGGTTGTGACAGGATTCATCAACCAAGAGGGCCACTAGTCTCGACCAAAGATTTGCACTGTGACCACTGTGTACAAAGGTGAAAGGTCTACATCGGCAGCCCTTGGACCACTGCATAAAGAACTTTGCGGGAGCCCGAGACCTGTGGAAAAAGTCACCACCACTCATCTGTGGACCTAGGACCCAACCAGATTTCACCCCTGTCAACCGCACAGCATCAGGGCCACTCCATTGTTGTCTATGGAGGCCATCCTGTGAAGTTTGGATCTTGCTCTGAAGCTGTTCTTGTGGCCAGGTAACAGTCCAAAGTATCCTTTTTTGGCCCCTTAGACTTTTGTCCTGCCAGATGTAGTCACCTAACTCAGGCCAGAGTTGTCGGACTAACTTTTGCAAACTTTTCAAAAGTTTCCAAACCTTTTATTGGCCAGTGCGTGTTTGCATTGATATAAAAGTGATGTATTGTTTCTAAAATTGGTATCTCTGGAACCCTCTAGTGGATTTTGATGATTAAGGTCTCTAAAAATTCATAAAATCCAGGCCACGTTTATAAATTCACGTCTTATTTCTTTCGTGTCTTGTGACTTTTTTATTCTGTTGTGTGGTGCTGATGAATGCTTTATGCATTGTTCCTTTGCAAAACCTTCCTGCTCACAGCCACAGCTACACAGGGTTGAGCTTAAGGTTAAGTAAACTTACCTGACTGGATCCAAAATGGTATTTGTGAGTGTACTTTGTGGTAGTGCTTTCCAGCCATACCATAAAGTACACCCAAATCCTCACAGCTTTCCATTTCTTTCAGAGAAATATTGACTTGTGCATAAAAACTGCATCTGTTTTTTTGGATGCTATGAATGAGAAAATAATTTTACATCTGACATGTCCTATTAATCCATTGGTATTTAGTGACTATACTGATAATGTTTCTACAGAGGATGCTACTGTGGGTGGGGGGAGTGAACTCAATACTGGATGTTGGTGGTAGAGTCTGTGATTGAGCTAGGGAATCAATCACACAGCTAGGGAATGGGAAAGACATCAGATGTATCAGAGACAGGGTTACAGTGAAAGTTGGTATTGGGTGAGAATACACAATTAATATTTCGGGAGGTCTGATGATGAAGATAGATCTGCACTGAGAATGATCTGTTGAGTGCAGTCTTTGAATAACATTCTTTGTGTCTTCTGCAACCCTCTGGTCAGCCTTGAGGCACTGCTTTTTATGGACATAATGGGGAAGATGAATCATGATAGTTAGATTGTAGGGATCATGAGTATGGCATGACATAAAATTATAGAAATGAGAGTGGACCTAACATTTTGAGAGCTGGATGTGATGTTCTCTGAATCTTGAGAGGAAATGTTGATTTTTCCCTGTCTTTAGGGAGTGGATGTCTATGTAATCTGTCTGAGAAGGCATGCCTGCCATCATTGTGGTTTGTGCAGAAGGGTGGTATTATCTGAATCTTTGGCCTGAGAAAAATATTCTGTTTAGGGGGGTGTGGAATTCAAATCTATAGGGGAATATTCTAGAGTCTCTATTAACTCTTCCAGTTATTGTGGGTCAAAAAATGTTCTTGTTTTACCCTCAATAGTGAGCAGCATTGTAGCTGTGTCCAATAGCCAATAGCATATGCAAGTGTCCCCAGGGCAAGCCCAACATATCCAGTGTCAGACATGGGGCTCCATGTAAGGGGCCCCCAGTGGCACACCACGCTTATGCACATACACTTACCTGCAACTTACCTGGGATGGGCTCCCCCTTCCAGTGATGACCCTGTGGTGTGGGTGGTTATGAGGCTGGAGTGGGGGGTGGGCATCTATGTGCCCATTCCATGGTATTTCCCCATAGAATGGGCCTATCAGCACATTAATGCCTGGTCTGACCAGGCGTTAAACAATGATGCTAATCAAACTTAGCGCCATGATTTAGGTCCTCCTCCTAGTTGCGCATTGTTTCTGTGTAATTTTTAGGAAGGGAACACCTACCTTCCATCTCATTGATGCAAGGTGGATTGGCGTTTTCTAGAAATGGAGCTAACTTCAATATGTTGACGCTAGACGTGTCTAGCACCAAAATCTAAATATGGAGTTCAGTTAGTGCAGTTTTAGCGTCAAATGAAATGATGCTAAGGCGGCGCTAACTTTTCATAAATATGTGCCATAATCTTTATACAAGGGCTAATTTTAGAAACTAGGTAGTGTTTACAGACAGAGGGAGTTTAAGTACCAGTCATCTTCCTCAAGCCAAGGCTACCCCACCCTGGATACTCCTTTATGACATACTCATTTAGTAGTGTACCTTGAAGTCAGAAGCCCACAGTATTATAAACTGTGAAAAGGTAGATACCGGTGCAGAGTTTTTAGCCAGGCCTGGAATCTTCTACCAGAAGACTTTTTTCTATGTGACAACTTTTTAAACATTTTGTGGGTGTCACACTATACCAAACTTTAAAGCACGGTTGATTTCACATAGGTTCACAAGTTCAACCTGTAAGAAGACTCTTCACTTGTCTTTTTCACCTTCGGAGCAAAATGTTCCATTAGTCCTAGTTCAAGGGATTCATCTGCATCACCACCAGGTTTTTTAGTCTACAGAACCGTCTTCCCTCCAGGGAAGAGGTACAAACTGTCACAAAAGGACAGCGTACACTGTTCCTAGGGTCTTATGTACTTTCCTGCTTCAGGGGATAAGTTCCATATGGCAAAAGGCAGATTCTACTGACAGGACCTAGAACCCTCTATTGTTTGAAGCCAAGAACTTTCCTACCCCTCAGAGTCAGCCTTTTGGTTAAAGATAGACAGAGCTGATGGCAATAAACTTACAGTCCCCTGTCAGGAAAAGGAAAAGTTTTTAGGCACCAGAGCTCAATGTCTTCACTTACAACTACAGAACACTTGCAATAATTGGTCGTCGTACAGAGAAATTTAAAGGGAATGAGTAATCTGTGGTGCATGATAACCTCTGACTTAATGGAATTAGAAATTCCAGTCTTTCTCCATCAAAAATGTTCTCAAAGTGATGCAACTGATCGCTGAGGTATATGTTTATTGAACAAATGAGTGCAAATGTCATTTCACCGTCTCTCCTAAAATCACTCACTATTGTTCCCCCATTCCCACACCAAAAGCAAAGAAAATCTCTACATTCTCAGCTCAATGTGTCCTTAATACAATGTTATGTAAAGCCTCATTAATATGTGGCAGAGCCACTTCTCAACATAAACTTGGAGTTGTGGATGCCATTCACATGGCTATGTATTCCTAAAGCTGAGGTTGTTACCTTCATTTTCCTGTGCCAATGAAGGTAGCTCTTGGCCTATTTGGGTAATCATCTCTTGTGGAGTCCACTCCAGGTTTAAAACTGGCCATGACATAAGAGCGGGTATTTTAGAATAGAGTTGGCATCTACTGTATGATGACGTCTTCACTTTGTGTAATATTAGCTCTAGAATAGTGTTTGCAGTGCTTGGCATAATGTTGATTCTGTATGCAAAATTATGCCCACTTCTTGTATACTACTGGCACTAGCATAATCCAGTAATTCTTCGAATTTTTAAGCGATCTAAGACATGAAATCTGTATACAAGGAGGAAAATGTTCATATGTTACAGTAGTACATGCGAATGCTTGATTAAGACTATGGGCCTCATTATGACATTGGCGGTAAATACCGCCTACTGCCGCGGTGACGGCCGCCAACATACTGCCACGGCAGCTACCATCCACCTGCCATATTATGAGCACTGCCTGACTTCCGCTACAATAAGGGCGTAAATCCGGCAGTGCTCATGGTTGTGGACGGTGGTAAGCTGGCCAGTTGAACGCCACCAGCCGTATTCTGACCAGAAATGCTGCCTTCCCGTTCCCTGCTGGATGACCTCCTCGCCGGACAATGTAAGTCGGGCGACCACAGGGGAGGGGGGTGTTGTGTGTGTATGTCTGAGTGTGTGCATGAATGTGTGAGTGTGTGTTTGTGAATGTGTCTGTGAGTGTTGTGGTGTATGTGTAGTTGTATGTGTGTAAGTGAATGTGTATAAGAATGGTGAAGTGAGTGTGTGTCTGCATGTCAGTGGGATTGTGTATAAGAATGTGTGTGAGTATGTCTGGAATTCTGCGTGTATGAATGCATTCATGTCAGTGTGTATGAATGCGTGTATGCCAATGTAAGTGAATGGGTGTATGTGTAATGCGTGTGAGTGTCTGTGTGCGTGTATGCAGGGAGGGGCTGTGGGGTGAGGAGTGCTGTGAATGTAGTGGTGGTGGGGGAAGGGGAATGATGTGTGCGTGTGTGGTTGTGGGGGGTGGGGTCAGTTGTGGGGTGCGTGCAAGTCTGCGCGTGCGTGCGTGTCTGTGGGTGTGTGCATGTATGGGGGTGGGGGTTACTTTGTGTATCGTGGTGGGGGTTAGTGTGAGTATTTGAGTTTGGTGGGAGGAGGGGTGGAGGGCATCAGGTGAGTGTTGGGGAGTGGGGGAGCTGCCTACCGGTGACAGGGAAGGAACACCATGAAAACCATGGTGGTAGGCCAGCTCTTAATGCCATGGGCAGTACTATGTCGCCTGCCGGGCTGAAGATAGACATCTCCGGCCCGGTGGCCCATACCACCATGGTGGTATGAGTGGAGAGGTAGCAATCTCATAATGTAGCGGTATGTACCGCCAGCCTGTTGGTGGATATACCGCCACATTAACCCTGGTGGACAGAAGACTGCCATAGTCATAACGAGGGCTTATGTTGTGGTATTTTGGCAAAAAACATGCATCTGCGAAGTGCAAAAAGCTTGTATTTCAGGACAATTTTTTTTTTTTTTTAATCAATGATAAGCTTTGCTGTGGGAAGCTGGATTTTCTTTTGAATAGGGCAATTTTGTGTTTGATGAAAGAAGGTGTATAATTTCAGAAACTGAAAAGTCAGTGATTGAGGGAACTTCAGCGATTCATTTTTTATTTACGTGCCTGTTTCTGACATATTTTCCTGTTTTTAGAAAACTCACTTTCTTACATATTAGATATTATGGCCCTGATTCTGACCTTGGCGGACGGCGGAGGCCGTCCGCCAAGGTACCGCCGCAAAATGACCGCACCGCGGTCAGAAGACCGCGGCGGCCATTCAGACATTTCCTCTGGGCCGGCGGGCGCTCTCCAAAAGAGCGCCCGCCGGCCCAGAGGAAATGCCCCTGCAACGAGGACGCCGGCTCAGAATTGAGCCGGCGTAGTTGCAGGGGTGCGACGGGTGCAGTTGCACCCGTCGCGTATTTCAGTGTCTGCAAAGCAGACACTGAAATACTTTGCGGGGCCCTCTTACGGGGGCCCCTGCAGTGCCCATGCCATTGGCATGGGCACTGCAGGGGCCCCCAGGGGCCCCGCGGCACCCCCTACCGCCATCCTGTTCATGGCGGGTTTCCCGCCATGAACAGGATGGCGGTAGGGGGTGTCAGAATCCCCATGGCGGCGGAGCGCGCTCCGCCGCCATGGGGGATTCCCCCGAGCAGCGGAAAGTCGGCGGGAGACCGCCGACTTTCCGCTTCTGACCGCGGCTGAACCGCCGCAGTCAGAATGCTCGTGGGAGCACCGCCAGCCTGTTGGCGGTGCTCCCGTGGTCGGTGGCCCTGGCGGCCACCGGCCACCAGGGTCAGAATGACCCCCTATGTGTTATTAAAGCTCCATACTATGCCTTTGATCAATCTATGCAAATGCCATACACGCATTCAGATGCCAATTAGAACTTGCGTTCTTATTTTATGCGATATAATCTAGAGCACTGGATAATATTACACAAGGTCAGATTCATTTTTATTGCAAAAAAAAACTGTTGAACCCTTACTCATGTAGAGAAGATGTTCTCAGGCTGTTGTGGTCCCTTCAGAGAGGATGTGGCACAGTACTGGCCTTAAACATAAGAAGTGAGATGAGTTCCTGTCACTCCCTCTTCTCGATTAGCACTATGGGCTAAAAACAATACGGTGGGAATGCAGCTCCAATAGATTGCCTTTGTAGATATTCCACCTACCAGCTATTGTGTTTTTAATGTATTAAATTAATGTGATAAGCACAGCACCAAACATAAAACTGTTGTGACAGGAATACAGAGCACACAGTTGGTGTCACGGGAATACCACTGATAACTCTGACATCAAGCAACTCAGGTCCGTGGCGCATCGATTTGCATTTGTTTGCTGAACAGTACTTTTTAAGCACGTACATGAATGTGCCAGTCTGAGGTTTAATAAGGAATATGTAGGAAAACGTTTGGACGCCTGTTTTACTTAGTTCTATTATTATAGCATATATTTCAAACATCCAAACTGGCTCCATGAGCGGGTTAGTTTAGCAAAGCCACATATCAAAATAGAAACTCTGATAGGGATGAAATTACAGAAGCTAATGTTGTTTTGGGACTAGATTATGGCTACTGCGATGAATGTGTACCTGGCAGTAATTAATTTTCATTAGCTTAACTCCCACTTTCAGGAGAAATTGCCAATGATTATTGCTGTCATCGAAGGCTTTCACAAAACTGATGTGACCGTTCTTTTGCTATAATGTTATATCAGATTAGAATTTCTGTTCAAGTGCTCTAATGCGATTGCAGTTTAAAATGCAGAGCTCTTGATTTTTTTTTAAAAAAACACACTCATCTGTTTTAAAAGTCTCTCAGGTTACTAATGGATGTACCATGGTGGGTTTTCATTGTGTGCACAGTGCTACGGAAAATATCCACTGATATTTATAACGAAGCAAGACAACAATTTCCTTTACACTGCGGGTACCATATGCATGCTGCCATGTGTAAAGTGGTGTTTAGCTTCGCTGTCACATGGCAATGGGTACACATTTGCTGCTTATGTGGGCAATCGCCTGCTGGTGGTATTCGAGGCTCAAGCCTAGGTAGTGCCCTGCTCTCAAAAGGCTCCTTTCCCTCTGGGCTAAGGAAAAAAAAAATACTTTGCAATTTTAAAATAAAGGGAATCAGGGCCGTCTCGAATAAAGCGAGCAAAGGAAGTGCCAATATAAGACAGGCCTCTGCCATGGTCAACGGCTGACTGGCGTCTTAGGTATCTGTAGTGCTGGAGTAGCAAAACACAATAAAATAACGTTACAAGGCAAAATAACAACACAACTCCGAAGGATCTAGATATGGGAAATTGAAAATAAAGACTTTAGTCCACCTATATTGTGACTCTATTTGCTCACTTATTTACTTTACATACGCCATTAAATGCTGCTACATTGCCAGAGGAAAGGAGCACATTCCTTTAAAGTTACAGCTACAGGCAACTATTTACCACTGTCTAAGGTGATAGACTACTGCTTATCCAACACTTGTTTGTTTTTCAAAATCAAGCTCCCAAATTGGGAATTTGGTTTAGAAAAAACAATTAATTAACGACACCACAACCAGGGAGATTTTTACCTTGGGTGTTGGGGTAATTATTGTTATTTTTCTCTTCTTCTCTACCAGGTTTTCCTTAGCGGCGACAGATAGAAAAACAAGATATCAAACAGTCTGACTTGAATATGGCGGGTGGTGGGTGGTCTCACGCCCGTACTCCAATGGACAGCTCACTGTCAGTCTGTCAAAGTATGCTTTCAACTGATGAGGCCAATGGAGGCACTGAAAACGGAAAGGTGACAGTTCACGTGTCTCTAAATGGTGTGGGCAGGCAATTCCTGAGTGCTTTGTCCACCAAACTTGAATTCAGTCTCTTAATTTGACCAACCAAACATATTTTGTGAGACAGCTTTCAGTCACTGTACAACGAGCCTAAAGCAAAGCTATTGTCGTAAGGAAAACTCATCTTATTGTTCTTGCTAATATAAGCCAATGAGTGATTAATACTGGCCTCCATTACACTGTGTACATTCCAACAGGTGCGTAAGAAAGACCCCTGACGCCCGTGCGTCGCATGGGTGGGAGGGGAGGGCAAACCATTCATGTGGCTCTCATTCAGCCCAAAGTATCACTGGTATTCCTGTGACAATACTTGTGAGTCCTGCGTTCCTGTGACACCGGCTGCATGTTTGCTTGGTGCTTTGCTCATCAAAATAATGAATCACGTTAATAAACTCCAAAAGGTGATAGGCGGAATGCTTGCAAAAGTCATTTTTGAACTGCATTCCAAACGCATTTGTTTGCCTAATCGAGAAGGAATGCAACATAATAAAACTAAGTAATGGACCTCCTCCCACTTGAACACTGCAGCCCCACAGAAGGGGACACACCAGTTTCAGCATTATCAGTTAGGTCTGAACAGTTGTTTGCAGCTTTATGTAGTGCCAACTTGGCTGTAGAACATTTGAGTGGTTTGCTGAGCACCAAATTAAACTACACAAGATCAGATTCATTCTAATTGTGCTTTAGGCACGGGGAGATTTAGGGTCTGAATTAGATCTTGGAAGTCGCACCGCCAAGCAGCATCCACTGCAGACCCTAGAAGACTGTCAAGTCAACAGTCTTCTGCTTGCCGTAGTTAGACGCACAGCTCTGCAAGCAGATTGACTGGTGACGGATTGCTGATGGAGGGAGATAATGATAGGACCTCTTTGACTTTCTACAGTGTGAGGGGCTATGGAAGAGAGGTAAGTGACACACACACTACAAAACACACCATATTCACACAATAACCCATTGCCATTCCAACAAAACACAACCCATACATGCTAAAAACACATATTGACATACATCCATGACACGACATACACATACTATTGACATTGCACCCACACAACCACAACAGACGGCTCAACTACACACTCAGCTACACATGCTGACACACACACACAACTACACACATCACAACAATGGCCGCCACTAAACAACCACACTCACCTGAATATGTCACATGGCAATACAACAATATACGTACCACATGCAAGTGACACGCACACAGATACAACCACATCACCCACTTCAGCTCCCTCCACCTCAACCAGCCAATCGCATTTCATACACACATACAAGTACTGACTTTCACAAACAACTTGCAGCAGCACAACATGACAGGTACAGGTCTGCTGGCAATGTGCACACATGGGCACTGTTGACAGGTGTGATTGTACCATCACTGGGGTGCCAGCATTCATATGGCAATGAATACTTGCACCATAATGACAGTTGTGTATGTGTGCGATATGTGTTGTGTAGCAGTGCTGCCGCATCCATGTTTGACCCACTTGTGTACCGGAAAAATGCATGTCGCAGTTGTTTAAAAAAATTACTGTGATTTATATTTGCCTGCAGTGGTCTGGACCTCCCCTGCAGTGCCCACCCAACATACCCTGGCAAATCAGTGTCCCTACCTTTTAGTCCAACAACAGAGGGGGTTGTGTTTTCTCCGTGGGTCACTGGCAGCAGTGACTGCAGATGTTGTCCAGCCATGTACAGTGGAAGAGAGGGATGGAATGGGGAAAAACAGTGATTTTTCACTCACTTAACCCCCAAATCCGCCCACTCAGACATGGAGGTCGGACCGCTACTTTTTTCTTGGCCGTAAGGCACATCCAAATCTGCATGTGGGAAAAGTGTCTGGGTTCCCGCCGGCATCACCTTTTCCCTCTCCCGTTGGCGGAATGGGTGTTATTTCTTGGCAGAGACATTGGTTCAAATGCAGGCTTTCATTTCTGGGACCGCCAACATCTAAATACGGTGGGCAGAGCGTCCAGTGCCAGATGGTTTTCAGTCAAAAAGTAGATGGCGGGACCATTACTGCCTAAATCAGGCCCTTAGTGATTTTCTCATAATCACATGATATTGAGGCATGACTTGACTTTGGTGCCACAGTTCCAAAGCCAGAAAATCTAGGTGTTAGCCCGCTGTTCATACTCAGACAAGATCGAGTCTGTCCAGACTATCCCTATTGAAACAGAACCAACTCTGATTTGTACATAGTTTATCCCTGTATTGAGAAACATAGCTTGAGTAATTGCCAATGGCTGAGATCAATTTAAGCACTTTACCCTTCACTTTTTTAAGTATCCAGTTCTGTGCCACATTGATTTACAAATACTAAGAGCTATGCTAACATTATATAGGTAGTGCTTGTTCTCATTGTGTGAATGTTGTGACCAACAGCACACTTTTTGCACTATGTTGTGATACTCACTTTCAGGTGATTTCCTTGTGTGCATGATAGGGCAAATTCCATATCTACTGTATGTACTTACTTGGCCAGGCATGGAACAAAAGTAGCTGGTAATGGAATAGTGTAGATCGAAGCCAAGAAATGTTAATTGAAGATCACACACAGGAGGATGGTTTCTATTGCAGTTGAACAAGAGCTGGCTTGGAAGGACTTTATTGTTCCTTTCATCCTATGGTTGCCAAGCATTCATTAATTTGCAAAATATCGACAAAATATCAACTCCTGGCAATGTCTTATAAAAGAGTGGGTTCCCTATATGTCTGAACAGTCACTCACATATCATAGGAGATACACACAATCTTAATTTCACATACAGCAGCGGTTGTCAGGAAATTCAAGTACATTAAGTTAATAGGCCAACAATCAATACAAAAACAAGAGGTAAAGCATGGGCAGAAGATTCATTAACATGCCTCAAACAGACAAGAGAAGCAGAATGAAAGCAGCGTATCCCTTAATTTTCACCCAAATAGGCATATAAACTCAGCAACTATCAAAACAGTACTCACACACACAAGATGCTCCACACATATTATTGATAAATATACAAATCCAGAAGAGCCATTGATGACATTTTCACTTTGCCGCAATATGCTCCTCTAGATTTTGACATTTGGCAAAGTTTGTGGGGCCTCTAATCTCTAAGCACTCCTCCGGTTTCAGATTTGCTGCTTGTAAGGGACACCCTTAGTAATGTATGAGAATCTGAAGAACCTTAGTTGGACTCACAGGCTATTTTAGTCCAGTGGACTAATATTTTTTAGTCTTGAACATTGGTATCATCAATGTCGCACATGTATGCAACAAACACAATCTATTATTTTTTTACTGTTCTGAAGTTTGTGAAAGAGGAGAGGAGTCTGTCTGTGGATGTGTGCCAGGCACAGGGGTCATATAGGGAGGTAGCTGTTGTATTTCGTCTGAGATGGTAGTGGTCATTTCAAGGGCGTACCAGGAGGAGGCTAAAGGGGAAGAACGAGGCACAGGGGGTGTGCAGGAGAGAAGTATGGGTGGCCGGGGGGCAAGGGGGCTAGGTCAGTGCAGGTGGTGGACAAAGTGTCTATCAGAATTGGCCAGGGTTGGTGGGCCTCGTTGGTATGTTTTGAGTGTGAAGCTGGAGGGGCACAACCTGTGCGCGGAACTGGAACTGGAAGTCAGAAGCGAAACCGGAAGTACATTGCATGCCACACGCGAGTGAGCGCAGCAAGGAAGCAGATCGGGCTGCGCTGGACGCCGCGGTCTGATCCAACAACTAAACAGCCCCAAACACGGCAACACAGCCTCCGAGACAACCCCCACAAACCCCACAGACCCTAGCCTCCCATCCTTTGGAGCAGAGCATGGCAGGAGGAAAGGAGTGTGAGGGTGAGTCTGAGCAGGTGAAGCACAGAGCGAGTGCGGCAGCCACGGGTGGCTGCCGCTAAGAGAGAGCCCCAGCCCTCCACAGAAGCAGCCCAGCTAGGTCTGGTGCGACTTGTGAGGAGGCTGGAGACCCGCTCACCAGCTGCACTCTCCGGTGGGGGCCTCAGCCCCAGGACATCTAGGCCACCCAGGCCACACGCCAAAGCCAGGACCAGGCCACGGGTCATAGCAGGTCACAGCAGGAGCCAACCGGCCCTCTCCAAAACCCCACCAGGACCGTCCAGGGCCAACCAGGGCCAACGTGGGCTATAAAAAGATCACAGCATCAGCATCAGCTGGGCTGGGCTCAGCAGGATCCAGAAGTTCTCAGATGGCTCCACCAGCAGCAGCAGCCAGCCAGCCAGCCAGTGGGCCAGCCAATGGGCCCTCCCCCACAAGGCACCCAGGTCCTAACCAGGGCTACGGCAGAAACGCAGTAGGGCAACCAGCAGGGCTCAACAGGATCCTGATCCTGAGGCTCAGATGACAAAATCAGCAGCCCACCAGCAGCCCATCAGCAGCCCAGAGGGGGGGTGCACCCCAGTAATCAAGGTATGTGTGCCACCACATCATCAGATACCCACTTAGCAGCCAAACTATCAGCCACAACCAAAAGACACTTAGAGTGAGTGAGAAACAGCAAAGGACTATGAGAACACACAGCTCCCTCCTCCTGAGTGCCCATGACAGAATCCAAAACATATTGAGAAAAGAGAAAGCAGCACCCAACAAGCAGGATGCGGGAAAGATGAAGCGTGGTAGGAGACATCAAACAGCAATAGAGGCTGACCCCCAGATTGCCAATGAGTTCGAGGAGTCTAAGGTGTGTACCCCTGGGAGCATAAGCAGGGACAAGGGGGGGGTACCAAAGCTCTAGGGGGCAAGGAATTGACAAATATTTTACACCACTGGGGAATAACGTCTACCACAAACCCCTCCCAGGAGAAATATTCCCAAGACCACAGCCAAATGGAAGATCCTTCAGTGATAGTTCCATTACACTGGGCACTCTCCTGAGTAAAACGTCACAAGAATCCATGCCTGACTTGTACAGCTCAAGCGCGTTCAACACTCAACCCTCCCATGTTACCCAGGTCAATTCACTCGAGCATACCATCAAACCTCTAAAGTGGGAACCCCTTGTGTCTCCTATCATAGTAATAAAAGGCAGGGGAGGGGGCGGGACACCCAGAAACCACGCTCCCTGTGAAAACAGCACAGACGGTAACCAGGCAAAACTGGGATCAGCATCACCAGGTCCAGCCTCCGCAAAACATTTAACCTCTCCCTGCTGGGAGGCCACACTTACATAGGAAGAATTAGAGGAGGTCTTCCACAAAGAAGGGGAGCAGTGTACAGAGGAAGGGGGAGAGGACGCCCTCCTTGCACACACAGAAAAAAGCGTTAAACATTCCAGCACTATAGGGGAACAGGCACTTGAAACAGCGCAAACCCACAACCACAGCCGCACGGATACTAAGGACGCCCTGCAGACCAGTTGGGAGGCCCTAAACAAATTGAAATTCTGCAAAATTTGGCAACCACCACAATGGCTCTAGACAATAAGCTGGACAAGTTAAACACGCCCATTTGAAGAGCACAGTCCCACATAGAGGCTGACAAGGACAAGGTAAATCAGAAATACCAGTGTCATTGTAGCCCAATTTTAGATAAACTCCAAGAACGGCCATCAGTCATGTCAACATTAGTGACAGATCTAAAGCAGGAATTGCTCCACCGTGGAAATGTCAAGCAGCTCCTACAGAGCCCGCAAGGCACAAATAACCCACAAAAAAGAACATCCATCCATCCCAACCAGGACTCAGCAAGTCCAGCATGCCCAACAAGTCAAGAACAGGCTTTAGGATCTTCAGTCGAAGACTCAAACCAGGAACACACAGCCATGAATGGCCCCTTTATCCCTGTTCTTTCCAGGAAAAACAAAAAATGCCTCAGGAAAATGCACAATAAAATGGTGATGGAGTTGGAACTTAAATACTTAAACGCCTCCACCCATGGCAATCGCAGCTCACCAGGAGGAAACCCCAAGGCAAACCAAAAGCAACACACAGTCACCGATTAGGCGACTCAAAATCACCAACCACAACAGTCCAACAGCCGCCCCACGGCCCAGGAACAATCCTATAAAGCTGCAAGAAGAAGGAAAAACACACAAGCCGGACACAAGATCATGGGGGCACTGGGCCCGAAAAGCACAATAGGAGACTCAAACGGACAAGAACCCAACCACAGAGGACTCATAACCGCGACACAGTCTATAACCCCAGAAGCAACTACACCACTTCCATCAATGGAGAAGATGGACTGTTCTGGAATAAATGATAGATCCACCCCCAGCTCGACATGCAGGAAAAGAACATGGGAACAAGAATACAGCAATAGTCAGGTCTACCTGGACCAATGCAAGGTGCACACAGAGGGATCCTTCCCTGAAAAGCACTCCGAGGGCACAAGCAAGCGGATGAGGGATCTCAATCACGAGGGGTCTACACACTGGACGGCGAAATCAACAAAGTCCTTCCCAAACTCTCCACACCACCAGCAACACACAAATATAACGAATCAAATGATAGCCGAAGCAGAAGAAAAGGCAACCATAGTGGCTGCAGTTACAACATCCCTACACACCACAATCGGTGTGAAATCAACAATTAAGCTTACACCCCCACAAATTGGGGGCGTTAACACCCTTACTTTTTGCCCCTCCTACAAATCACAGGGCCCTTGGAACATCCTTAATCGTGGCAATCTTCCAAGAATCTGCAGAGCAATCCAAGGACTGGAAACAATAAGTAGCAAAGATTTGCAATATGTGGCCTTCATAACACCAAAAAAATGTGACACCAGTGAAAGTACTGAAGTCTGCTTTAACAGCACAGAGATAGCACAGTCAGTACTGTCCAAATCAGAGACGTTCGAAGACTGGGTCATTGAGTTAAAGGAAACTCACAAGGCAAAATACCCCTCCTTTCTAATCCTGCAAGAAGAGACCAATAAAAGGGACAACTTCAGGGCAACTATCTCCCGAGCTGCGAAGCAGCAATCTGTACTGCAACATGCTAAAGGGGCATCCCCAACATTCACTGAGAGCCCAGGAGAGATCTCTATATCCATCACCCAGGTCATCTCACAGATAAGTTATTGTCAGGAAGGTGGACAGCAAAATGAGGGACGCGGCTGGTACAAATCCACTTATCACTGCTGACAGAACCCTGCAGCATAATGATAGATCTGGAAGTTGCACTGCCAAAAGTTTCCCAATTGGACCAACGCTGTCCAAAAGCACGTTGTGGGTCACAAATATAATTTCATGGAACATTGCAGGGGCCAGTAAAATCAGACAAGACCCAAACTTCAAATCCTATCTGAATGACTTTGACATCATCTGCCTGCAGGAATCCTGTAAAGTATCAGAAAATCCTCTAGCTGGATTTGAAGAATTCCTCAGCCCGGCAGCTAGCACCCAAAAGGCAGCCTCTCAATCCACATAACCACACACAAATCCTTCAATGCCAAGATCATAGACCTGAAGTCAGCTCATATGCTAGCCACCGTTATCGAAAACTGGATGTTGGCACAAACACCGATGCCCGTAATAATAAAAAATATTTACATCAACCCTAACATGACGCGTAACCAGCACTTGCTAGACACAACAGAAAAAGAGTTGTTAGCCCTAAAAATGGCATTTGGAAATCCCCTCTGAATCATCACAGGTGATTTTAACCTTAACATGGCCAATCATGGCAAAAGAAGCTCCCGGGAAGGTGCCCTGGACCACCGTTTGGGCATTCCACGACAAGAATTGCCCTTCAAGGACTAGGACAAATGTGATCACCCCCTGGTCAGACTACTAAAGGCACTGGGAGTAAGGGCCCTAAATGGCAGATTCCCAAAAGACATTCCAATGAAACCAAGCCACATCGCCAAGAAGTCAGCTTCCACCCTAGAATACACCTTTGTCTCAACAGACATCTTCAAGTACTTCCAGGATTTCAGCAGAGAGGTGAGATGCGAAAGTGACCACCACCCACAAACAATGAAAATAGTAAACAATAACGTTCACGCTGCTCCACTACAGAGAATTGGCAAACAAGATCCAGGAAGCCACCTCCATCGCAGAAGATGGTC
Source organism: Pleurodeles waltl (assembly GCF_031143425.1). Lineage (NCBI taxonomy): Eukaryota > Metazoa > Chordata > Amphibia > Caudata > Salamandridae > Pleurodeles > Pleurodeles waltl. Next base: position 412,498,852 of record NC_090439.1, on the reverse strand, counting down.
TAACAAGTGCATGGAGAAATGTGAAGTATGGAAAGCTACCTTAACGTCGGATCAAACGGAACAAGTGGACATCATTTCAAAATGGGAGGCCACATTAACATCATTAAGGAACCTGCTGGAGCCAAAACAACCATTCAAGGCCGGCCGACTACTGAGCAGAAATGGCTGGTTCACGCAGACATTAAGGCAACAAAGACAACAGCCTAACAAAGCTGCCAGAAGCCTAAAGAACCAACCACCAGGCAGAAGCTACCAGAGTACCTTTCAGGAACTAAGAAAGGAATACAAGAAGGCAATATGGGAAGCAAAGCGAGCTCACATGGATCAGGAATGGATCAGAATCGTGGAAGCCACCAAGGAAAAGAACATCCGGTCGCTGTGGTCTATAGTTAATCAGCTGGAGTGCAGGACAACCGGGAACCAAAGTAACGCGGTCCCTGAGAGAAAGTGGATAGAACACATCTCCAACCTCTACGGCAACCCTAACATGGTGGAGCCATCTCCCACAACAAGCTGCAAGACAAAGCCATTATCAGTCAAAATACAAAACGTTGTAGAACAATTACGGTGCTGCAGACAGAGTGGGGTTCCTGGGCCAAACGGTCTCCCAGCAGGAATACTAAAACAAGACCCTACGCTTTGGACTGGCCTGCTCTGCAGTCTTTATAATGCCATCAGCATGGAAAACAAAGTTCCGGATTCCTGGAAAGGGGCAATTTTCCACCCAATCTATAAGAAGGGCCCCTACGGGAACCCAGACAGCTACCGAATAATATCACTGCTTGACGTTGATGCAAAAATATTTGTGGGCCTCCTGCTTGAGGATCTCAAAGGATGGGCGAGCAAATTTAATTTAATACCTCTGAATCAAACCGGCTTCCGGCCATCAGCAAGCACTTCTGACAACCTGATAACTCTAGCCATGCCCGCTGAACAGAATACAAACAAAAAAATGGCCCTTTACTCCTGCTTCGTGGACTTGTTCAAAACCTTCGATTCAGTTGACCGGAACAAGCTGTGGGGGAAACTAGCAAACCTTAAAATCCTGCCAGAGCTGCTAAAAGGAATACAGCTTCTGTACTCAGAAAATTGGGCAAGGGTGAAAGTTGGAAACAACGGAAAAGTGTCGGACAGAATCCAGATAGACAGAGTTGTTACGCAGGACTGTGTCCTGGCTCCAGTGCTTTTCAACCTCCATCTGGCAGATCTGTGCACACAGCTAAACATCATCCTCCCAAACTGAGCAACTATCCCCTAACTGCATTACTATATGCAGATGACATCGTCTTACTGAATCTCTCAGGTACAGGACTCCAAAAAGTGTTAAACACCTTCAATCAATATTGCACGACTAATGAGTTGGTGGTAAACACGGAGAAAACCAAGATAATCATTTTTGCCAAATGGATAATCAAGAAAACTAAATGGTTCTGTGGTAATCAATCCGTGGAAAGAAGCGGAAGCTATAAATACCTCAGCATCTGGCTACAGGAGCGCTGGTCGCATCACCTGCACCTAAACACCTTGAAAGCAAGGTTGGCATCACTGCTTGCATCAGTCCTTGCCCTGGCCTCAAAACTACAAACCCCAATCTGGTGTCCACTACTCACAGTGATAAAAGCAAAATTCCTGCCAGCCTTAACATAAGGTTCGTAAATATACCAAGCAAACTGAACGACTTCACGAACAACGCACAAAGGAAGGCTTTTCGCCTTCTCTTCCGCCTCCCACCCGTCTCCTCGCCAGTGCAGATTAGGTTTGAATTTGGATTACAAGATCAAACATTAGTTCAAGACGGGGCATTACTCAAATACACATCGATGCTAAGACTAGCCCAACCAAACACTCTAAAGTTATTGATTTGGGAGGAAATCAACAGAAACCAGGCAGAACTCTCACACCCCTGGCTAAAGAGAATCGCTCTCACCATAAAGCACATGCAGGCAGAGGAGTTATGGCAAAGGTTTTCACCCCATAAAAATTTTAAGCAACCTCTAAACAAACAAATCAAGTTGCTCTCCTGGAGCAAGGACAAAGATAAGTTCAGAATTCGATCTCATGCTTGGGTGACAATTAACACATATAAGGCTCCAACAGCTCGCCCTTATATGGCAAAAATATTAAAAGCATCACTAAAAATAAATGTGCTACAGGCCAGACTCGTACTGCTACCTGCATTGGAGACTGAACCAAAATGGCTCAGATCCACAAACAATGGACGATGCAGACTTTGCGCATATCAGGGGGAAGACTTCTTACACATCCTTTGTATTTGCCCGCTCTATTACCCTGGAGAAAGCTGTATCTGAAAACTATTTTTAACACCAATGTTATCAGAACATGCCAGCAGGCTATCATGTTTGGTCTGAAAGGATTGAATCCACAACACATGGGCTGTTTTGCAAGATTGATTTTAAAAACAAAAAAATCCTTAAAACATGCCATAAAAACTCAAGATGAGATAACAAGCACTCAACTGGCAAATTAACACTGGGAGCCCCAGGGCTCAACTAGACTAAAAATCACAAAGAAAGCAGGAATGCACTAATTGTTTTATGGTGTTCTTAACATCTCCGCTTGTACGGTTGCAATGATTTAAAGTAATTACGCAATAAAGCATAAACTAAACTGGAGGGGACATCGATAAAGTAACTTCCTCAAGGGGGTAGTGCACCTTCCATAGGAGTCACTGAAATCAGCTGTTAGAAGTTGTCCCAGTGATTTCCCATTTTGATGTGAGGCCTCTACTCTTCTCCATCTGCAGTGTCTTGCTCTTTTCCCATTCCCTCCTCAGCAGTTCTATGTGCCACGCTTATACTGCCGAGGCCGCTGCAAATTTCTCCAGGTCTGTGATTGTCCTTTTTGCTGATATCAGTGCTAGGTCTAGAAACCATGAGGATGACATGCATTTGGGAGAGCATTAGAAAATCCCCAGTGCACAGTGCTCCCAGGAGGTAGAATGATGCGATTGCAGCATGTCGCTGCAGAGGGGGTTGTAAGCTAGATTTTTGTGTTCAACACAGCCAAGTATCACAATGTCTAGTAAAGCCCATGTATAGGGTAGGGGTCGATTGGTGTGTGGGTGATTCCTCAGGGCTGATCTCCAATATGGTCAGGAGTGTGTCTCAGAGGCAAGCATACGTGAGGTGAGTAATTTTGGATAAGAACTTGGAAGGATTGCAATTGTAAATGGCATGGTATGAAGCCTGATCAGGGAGTGGAAGGCCATTTTGACTAAAGGTGGGAGAGCTCTGGGGATATGTATTCCTGAGAGAGTTAGGTTGCATAATGCAACTTGGGTCAGTGGCAAAAGATCAGTTCCTGTCCTGCAGGCCACCTGGAGAGCCCCTGCACCTGGGCCACCACATAGTAGGCGTCAAAGTGGTGGCCCCCAGTTTGCCCTGCGTAGCTGCAAAAGTTATAGCGGTACACAACATGGCCCTTTGCCCATATAAGTTCTATCAGCAGTGAGTCCAGTTCTCTAAAGAACCGGCAGATAGGGATTAGGGGAATATTGACAACGTACTAGTAAATGTGGGACCACGATCATCTTAGAAATGGCAACCAGGACTTTACATGATAGTTGAAGCATTTTCCAAAAGTTTACCTGGGAACGGATTGAGGTCACTGCTCTGGTAAGGTTGCCTTTTCAAAGGTTGTTTACATAATGAAGTATATTAATTCCAAGGTAACACAAGGCATGACCCTCCCCCCTGACCTGGTCCTCCACCATGGAAAGTGCAAGTGGGGGAGTTTCCCAATACAAAGTGCAGAGAAGACCTTTGCCCTTATTGACAAGGAGACCAGAGGTCCAGCCAATTGTCTCTACAATGTTGGGCTATTGAATCAAGACCATCACTAATGTTGTGGATATACAGGACATAATCGGCGTTCAGAATATGGCTTGCAGATCACCTGAAAGAGAGGTTTGTCTTAGTTGAACCCTTCTGCACATCTGAGCTGCCAGAGGTTTGATTGCTGGGGCAAATAATAAAAGAGAGATGGGGCAGACCTGATGTTTTTCCCATATAACTTCCATTAGAGGGGAGACATGGCTTCAAGCTTAATCCATGGCTATGACGCCTGATAAAATAGTCGGACCATGTGTGTAAACATGGGTTCATATTCGAACCTTTGGAGAACCAGAAACAGATATGACCAATTAAGAAATGTTAGACCTGACAGCCTTAGGGTGGTCACCCTCAAATTTTTGCCTGCCTCCCTCCACTTTATTACACTGTTTTTGCTGGTTTTAGGACTATGTGCTCTTTACCACTGCTAACCAGTGCTAAAGTGCATATGCTTTCTCCCTTAAAACAGGGTGACATTGGCTCAGACCGAATAGGCTCATTTATTACTTATAGGTCCCTAGTAAAGTGCACTACATGTGCCCAGGGCCTGTAGATTAAATGCTACTAGTGGGCCTGCAGCACTGTTTGTGCCGCCCACATAAGTAGCCCCTTAACCATGTCTCAGGTCTGCCATTGCAAGGTCTGTGTGTGCAGTTTCACTGCCAATTCGTCTTGGCATTTAAAAGTAATTGCCAAGCATTAAACTCCCCCTTTTCTACATATACGTCACCCCTAAGGTAGGCCCTAGGTAACCCATAGGGCAGGGTGCTATGTATTTATAAGGCAGGACATGTACCTGTGTAGTTTACATGTCCTGGTAATGTAAAACTCCTAAATTTGTTTTCCACTACTGTGAAGTGTGCTCCTTTTATAGGCTAACATTAAGGATACCCTCATAAATTGTTTGAGTGGTAGATTTTGATTAGAAAAAGGTAAATAGGTCATAGTTAGTAGGCCAGAATGGTAATACAAAATCCTGCTGACTGGTGAAGTTGGATTTTATATTACTATTTCAGAAATGCCACTTTACGAAAGTGAGCATTTCTCCTCACTTAAATGCTTCTGTGCCTTACAATCCACATCCGGCCTGGGTTGGTTGACAACTCCCTTGTGCATTTCACTCCAACAACCACATTCACAGGATGCCCAGTCACACCTGCACACATCTGCATACTGAATGGGTCTTCCTGGGCTAGAAGGGTGGAGGGTCTGACTCTTATATTTCAAAGGACAGTGGCCTGCCCTCACACAATGGACTGCCAAACCCCTACTGGGACCTGGCAGACAGGATTGTACTGAAAGGGGACCTTGTGCACTTTTAAGCTACTCTTTGAAATCTCCCCCACTCCAAAGGCACATTTGGGTATTTAAACCAGGTGTCTGACCCTACCAACTCAGACATTTCTTGACAAGATACCTACTGGGAAAGGAACTCCGAATCAGAACCTGCAACCTGATAAGAGAAGCTGTCTGGCTGCCCAAGGGACTCGCCTGACTGCTTTGCTGTAAAGGACTGCTGCCTTGCTGTTGCTCTGCTGCTGTGCTACTCTCTGGCTCTGCTGAGAAGTGCCTTCCAAGGGCTTGGATTGATCTTCCCTCCTGTTTCCTGTCTCAGGGCCAAAAAGACTTCATCTCTGCAAATAACTCCTTGTGTGGCAAAAATAGATGCACAGCCTGCTATAATCAACCCACAGCCTGCACTGAGTGAAAAAATCACTGCAACACCAAACCGGAATGACACAGCCCGGCTCCCCGAGTGGAGCCCGACGCAGCAGCAGCATTGCGACCGGAACTTCGATGCACGGCCAACTGGATTGACACATCGCCGAACCGGAACAATGCAGCCCGTCTTCCTGGAAGAGGAATCGACGCAGCACCTGCTGTGAGACAGAAATTTCCCCATATCACCCACCCAATCGACACAGCTCCTGTGACTTCGTCCTGCGCACCCAGGATTTCTCTGCATTGTCCCTGGGTCGTCCAAATACCCCGCATTCCACATAGGATCCAAGCCTGCGCGCCGGAAATTGAGGCAAAGCCCTTGCTGCATGGAAAAGCATTGACGCTTTGCCTGTGTGCACCCGGAGAAACCGACGCACACCTCCCTGTTTTTCATGCATCTCCTCCTCTGGGGTTACATGCAGATAATTTAGACGCAAACCAGGTACTTTGCGCTCTCAAGAGACCATTGTTGTTTTTAAGAACTAAAAGACTCTATTTATCTTTACATAAGTGACATTTCAACTTGTATTTCTCAAATCTTATTACTTAATCGTTTTTATCATAATCCACTTCGATAACTATTCTATTTTTTTCTAAACATGTGTGGTGTATTTTTGTGGTGTTTGCACTGTGTCATTGCATCATTTATTGCAGAAATACTTTACACATTGCCTTCTAAGTTAAGCCTGACTGCTCAGTGCCAAGCTACCAGAGGGTGGGCACAGGATAATTTGGATTGTATGTGACTTACCCTGACTAGATTGAGGGTCCTTGCTTGGACAGGGGGTAACCTGGCTGCCAACCAAAGACACCATTTCTAACAAGAGTATTGTAAGATTTTTGTAGATCAAGAATAAAGGCTGCAGAAAATAGCCATTGACAAAGGGTAGCATCCATAAGTCTGTAGAGCCTCTGGGATTTAAGAGAAGGAGTCCTTGTTTTTAGAAAGCCATTCTGTGGTGGGTGAATTAAATAAGAGACATCCCGAAATAAATGATCAGCTAATACTTTGGTAAGTATTTATAGTCTGTTTTCAATAGAGCGATTAGTCTCTATCATGTAGGATAAAGAAGGTCCTTGTGTGATTTCAGTATCAGGGCCACCTCATGCATTGATGGAGGGGTTATTCCAATATCCAAATTCTCTTAGATAAGCTAGGACAACTTCAGGGCCAGAGTTGTTGAGTATGATATATAAAATTCAATCTGTCGAAACCCAGGGTATATATGTTTTCCAACAACCCTGCCTCCTCTTTATGCAAGGCGGGTATCTGGTCCCCCCTCCTTGGTGTTGTCACCATCTGACAGTTGATGTATACTTTTTCCATGGAGTGGAGCTCCCAATCCAAAGACAAAGGCTCCCCCACTCTGACCTGAATACCGTGGCCAAACATTGTTATCTTTATTGCTTCCCATGACCAACCCGGCCCATCAGGGACCTCTGGACAGTCGGACAGTCGGTTTCCCTGCCACTGTCACAAACCACCACTGAACCTCCCCCCTCAGGAAACACCACCACTGCACCCACCTAGCGGGCCCATACCTCTGTCCCTAGGACACGTCAATCAGCTGTGTGTCCACCAATAGAGGGACCCCAGGCACCCCCACTAACCCAAGACAATCAGGGACAGTGGGCACACGGTTCAGGGGACAGAGGCACAGGATAACAGGGAATCTGGGAGGACTGCTGTGTGACAAGGAGAGGACAGGCCCAGGGGACCCAATCTCCACGAGGCAGTCTCCAACATCATGGGAGCATACCACCTTTCCCAGGAGACCATGGGCATGGTAATGGCCAAGTTTCAGGAGACCCAGTGGCTGCAGGAGGAACAGTACCTGGGTATAAGTACCCGGGTATCAGGGACTTGAAGTCCATTAACCCCCATCCTGGTCCCATTGCAAGGGTGCTGGCAGACATGGGCAAAACCTTGAAGGACACAGTGGCACACCAACGTGCCCCTGACACTATCCTGAACGATGAACAGCCCTCAACCTCCGCCGGCGCTAGTGGACAGGAGGTCCCGCCACAGGACCAACAGGCCACCAGCACCCCACCCCCTGCAGAAGGAGAACCAGCCCGCAAACAGTCCCTGAGATCCAGGAACAAGACAGAGAACATTGCCAAGACCTCCACCAGGAAATAAGACTCTCCTGATTGTCACCCTTCTGCCCCACTATGTCACCCTGACAACCTTGAACTACCATTATTCCAGTTCCTGTGCCCCCTAGGACAATGCACCTGTTACACCAATAGACTGGACTCCACCATGGACATTCCACCACCATCACCCCGGCACATTGCACAGCCCCTCCACTTATTAGCACAGAAATAAACACCCTTGAATCACAAATCAATCTGGAGTCAGTCTGTACTTTCACAAAAGTGTTATTACAACCTCTCAGAAAAATAGCATTGTCAATGTTCATTTTCACATACCAATGTTCAACAGTTGTTGGGCAGCAGTAAACATAGCAGAATGCAGAAAGTGGTACTCAGATCTGTGAAATGGAAAGCCAAAGTGAACTGTCAGGGTCCATACACAGAGGTAAAAAGGCAGAATCATGCAATATCCTACTGCATTCTGATGTGAGAGAGCAGTCCCAGTCTCTTACCTGTGTCTCACTGGAAGTATTACATGATGATGTTGTTTCAGTTGTCCATATCTTCTTCTTCTGCCTCCTCTTCTTCGCTGTCCACAGGCTCCACAGCTGCCACAAGGTTAACATCAGGCCTTTCCTCCTGCAGAAAAGTCACCTGGCATTGCAAAGCCAGGTTGTCAACATACAGCTTGCCGCGATTATCTGGCACACCTTCTTCGGTGAGTAGTATAGTCAGCCACCTGTCAGATGGAGGCACCGGAACCTGGCCTTCAGGAGGCCGAACATCTGCTCTATTATCCTCCTAGTTCGCCCATGTGCCTCATTGCAGTGTTCCTCTGCCCTTGTCCTGGGATTCCTCACTGGGGTCAGTAGCCATGACAGGTTGAGGTAACCAGAGTCACCTGCAAATATTGAGGGACAACTGTTAGACACACACCAACCCTTTGGGACTCTCCCATACCCAGACACCTATGTAAACTGTGTGGGAGGAACTTGGGCTCACCTATTAGCCGCACCCGGTACCTCTGGAGTTGCCCCATCACATAAGGGATGCTGCTATTCCTCAAAATGTAAGCATCATGCACTGAGCCAGGATACTTGGCATTCACATGGGAGATGTACTGGTCTGCCAAACACACCATCTGCACATTAATGGAATGGTAGCTTTTGTGGTTTCTGTATACCTGTTCATCCCTGCGGGGTGGAACAAATGCCACATGTGTGCCATCAATTGCACGAATGATGTTGGGGATATGTCCCAGGGCATAGAAGTCACCTTTCACTGTGGGCAAATCCTCCACCTGAGGGAAAACGATGTAGCTGCGCATGTGTTTCAGCAGGGCAGACAACACTCTGGACAACACATTAGAGAACATTGGCTGTGGCATCCCTGATGCCATGGCCACTGTTGTTTGAAAGGCCCACTGACCAGGAAATGGAGTACTGACAGGACCTACACTAGAAGGGGGGTCCTGTGGGATGGCGGATAGCTGACATCAGGTCTGGCTCCAACTGGGCACACAGTTTATGGACTGTGATCAAGTCAGTAGGTGATAATGATGTGTCTGTCTTCCATTGTCAACAGGTCCACCAGAGGTCTGTATACTGGAGGATGACACCATCTCATCAGCTGCCCCAGCGGACGTGCCCTATGTTGGAGAAGGGTGAGCAGAGGGTCAGACACCACATAGGTTTCACAAGAGTATTTTGAACAATTGTGATGGAATCGGTGTGTTGCGCTTTCTGTCCGTATTCCTGCACAAAAGTGGTGTGATGCAGTTAGTTGCCCTGCCATGTGGCTCCCTGAAATGTTGGCTGCCTGACCTGTAAGGAGGGACAAGGGAAAATGAGGTAACTGCACTGGAGTTGTGCAGCGTTGCGGTAAGCGGACGAAGACCGCAGCCCAATTCAGCATTGGTTATCATTGGCCCCTATGGCTTCCAGGAGCCAATGACAATGTACGCCGGCGGTGACGGTACGCACTGCCGCTCACGTGAGCACCACTTTATATCTGTTCACTGACTTGATACCTGACCTTCAACAGGAGAGGACCTACACTGCAAGTGCTGCTGTGACCTGAGTCTGGAAGTGACAATGACTACAGTGTCTGGGAAAAGGGCCCCTTCCTTCACCGCGGAGGAGTTGGAGAACCTAGTGGCTGGGGTCCTCCCCCAGTACACGCTATTCTACGGTCCTCCAGACAAACAGGTGAGTACACTGTGAGCATGATGGATGGGACATGAATGTATGGAGTGGCGTAGATGAAAGAAACAGGGGGGGGGGGTGTTCAGAGGCCAACATGTGAGGATGGTCAGTGTATGTGTTTCTAGGCCAGGGTGGGAAGTTGTGGGAAATAAGTAAGAAGAACCGGACGGGGGTGTAAAATCCATTCTTACTTCACTTTTCCTCTAGGTCAGCGTCCCCCAGAAGAAGGGTATTTGGTGTGCCATCACCAAGGAAGTGCGGACCCTGGGGGTCTATCATAGACGGAGCACCCACTGCCGCAAAAGATGGGAGGACCTGTGCCGCTGGAGTAAGAAGACGGTGGAGGCCCAGCTGGGGATGAAGTGGAAGGGGTGCCCGTTGCACCATGACCCCCCTGATGTACCGGATCCTGGCGGTGGCATATCATGAGTTTGAGGGGCGCTTGAGGGCATCACAGCAACCACAAGGGGGTGAGTGCAGTCTCATTCAGGTGACTCTGTGTGCTTTATGATGTTTCTGGGTGGGGGAAGTGGGCTGTGGGCTCCCCTAGACCAGGGCAAACGTGCCAGGGTAGATCCATTGTTAGGCAGGCTCAGTGGCACTCCAACCCCAAAAGTGTTAGTGGCCATCTACACCTAGTCAGGCTCCTGTGGGTTCCAGGTGTACCTCAAATGGGTCTAGGCACAGTCCGCCCTCCCAGCAGCCCCTCAGCATGTTTCCCATGCCCGCTCACCCAGGAGGGTGGGCATCACCTTCGCTCCAAGCCCCTCAGGCCCTGGCCCAGTCAGCCCTGCTGCCCTCAGTGAGGAGGCTATTGACCTCCTGAGATCCCTCATTGTTGGACAATCAACCATTCTGAATGCCATCCAGGGTGTCAAGAGGCATTTGCAGCAAACAAATGAATCCCTGGAGGTCATTCATTCTGGCTTGGCAGCCCAACAGAGAGCATTTCAGGCTCTGGCCTCAGCACTGATGGCAGCCATTGTCCCTGTGCCCAGCTCCTCCCTCCAACTTCCACTACCCAGACCCAATCACCTCTACCTCAGCCTATCCCAAGCATACCATCAGACCAGCATGCACACTCATCAACACACAAGAGTGGACATGGCAAACAAGCACCACACATCCCACAGGCACTCACACAAGCACCATACCCATGCAGACACACCAACATCCACTGTCTCCACTGTGTCCCTCTCCTCCACATCCTCCTCCTCCCTCCCAGTCTCATCTCCACTCACACCTGCATGCACTACATCCTCAGCCACTACCTCCATCACCAGCACGCCCATCACCACACACCGTTCACGTGCAATCACCACCCCTACTACAATTCACACGTCCTCTGTGTCCTCTCCCAGTGTGTCTGTGAGCCCTCCTCCCAAAGTACACAAACGCAGGCACACACCCACTCAACAGCCATCCACCTCACAACAGCCTCCAGCCCATGCACCTTCACCCAACTCAGCAGACGTACACCTCCTACAACCACTACCTCTTCCTCCACTCTCAAACCCCCTCCATCTTCCTGTTCCAGTGTTTCTAAAAAATGTTTCCTCGCTAACATTGACCTCTTCCCTACACCTCCCCCCGTCCTTCCCCTAGGGCCAGGATGTCCAGATCCCAGCCCAGCACCTCAGCCACGAAATCCTCGAGCACTGTGGTCTCTGCAAGTCCAGTAACATCGCGGGCGGCACCCATCAGGGCTGCCAGTGTGCCACCTAGTGAGGCCAAGGATCACCCTATTCCGCCACCTGCCAAGGTAAAGAAGGGGCCCACATCCCATAAGGAAAAGCCACACCAACCACCCAGCAAGGCCTCCTCCAAGACAAAAGAGGACAGTGCGAAGGTCCCAGCAGCGACTTCCTAGGTGGGGAAGGGACACAAGGCTAAAGGGAAGTCAGCTCAGGGCATGGAGCCTCCAGGTCACCCCTTCTGAAAGATGGAACAGCAACCTGTACGGCGGTAGCCACCGCCACCTGCACCGCCACCTGCCCTGCCACCTGCATCGCCACCTGCACGTCTGCTGCCTCTGCTACAGTCCCCAGCATCATCCCCAATGGGCAGCCGTCCGAGGCTGCAGGAGACGTCCTGCTGTCTCCCTCCACAGGTGCTGACATATGCACCACCGGCAGCATCTCCACCGCAGACACCACCGCAACCACCGCCACCTGCCCCGCGATGTGCTCAGCCAGTGCCACCACAGCTGCCATGAACATCATCCCCAGTGGGCAGTCATCCCAGGCTGCAGGGGACGTCCTGGACCCTGCACACACTACATGAGGCAAAACAACCAGCACTGGCAGTACCAGCAGTTGGCAGGCAAAGTCACCGCAGGGTGGAGTGTGTCTCTGCCTCCATGAAGTATCATGCTACCTGTTCCCAGGAAATCTCATCATGTGCAGCACTCTGGGCACAAAGCCCCCTCTAGAACCAGTAGAGAAATGCATTCACTACCCCAGTCCTTAGCAGGATTAAGCACTCTGGGCACAAAGCCCCCTCCAGAACCAGTGGAGAAATGCATCCACTAACCCAGTCCTTAGCTGGATGAAGCACTCTGGGCACAAATCCCCCTCCAGAACCAGTGGAGAGAAGCATCCACTACCCCAGTCCTTAGCAGGATGAAGCACTCTGGGCACAAAGCCCCCTCCAGAACCAGTGGAGAAATGTATCCACTACCCCAGTCCTTAGCAGGATGAAGCACTCTGGGCACCATGCCCCCTCCAGAACCAGTGGATAAAAGCATCCACCATAGAGACTGTAGCTTTGCACTCCCCAGGACCAATCAGTGGGCAAACCACCCACTTGAGAGACTTGAGAGACTGTGGCTTTGCACTCCTCAGGACCAATCAGTGGGCAAACCACCCACTTGAGAGACTTGAGAGACTGTGGCTTTGCACTCCCCGGGAGCAAGCAGTGGGCATGGAGCCCCCTCGTGAAGCAGTGGTGACGTCCCATCATCCGGCTGAGGTGCCCCTGCCTGCCCCCTGAGGTGCCTGTTTTTTTTTTTTTGACCTGATGCCCCTGCAGTGTTCCCTCTGTTTTGAGGCAGGTATCATGTGTGGGCTTCGCCCATGCATTTTGGGACCACTGGTCCACAGACAATGAATGGAACACTATCTGGACTTGTGTAGTTGCTGTACATATTTGTATATATTGATCTTTTACAGACCTGTTGCACTCTCTGGATTTTCGATGATTACACTTGTTACATTCATTCATTTGGTCCTTGTGTTCTTCCAGAGGGTTACGAGGTGTATATGTAATGTTGATGCATGTATTTGTGTGTATGGTGTTGTGGGTGAGGGTAGGGGTGTCACTCTCTTTTCCCTTCCGCCTCCCCTGTGTGCTAGGTGCAATACTCACCGTGGTCGTTGCCGCCGTCTTTGATGTTCCTGGTAGAAGAGGAGGTAAACCAACATTGGTAACACCTGTAGTTCGGGCTCCATGGCATCCTGGTTCCTCGTTGGGTGTCGAGAGGTGAGTGGTTTTCGTTCGAAGTACTGTTTCTGCCGTGCTTTTGTTGGAGTTGGTACCGCCCCAGAAAAGGTGTCAGATTGGTGCCTCGTAATACAGTGGGCAGTACATTGTCTTCCGCCTTTCTGTTGGTGGTTACCGGTGCAGTGTTTGTTTCTGCCGCCGTGGCGGTCGGTGTGTTAAAGTGGCTGCCTGTGTTGGCGGTTTCCGCCATGGTCGTGATTCAATTTGTTTTCCGCCGGCCTGTTGGTGGTATTTACCGCCACGTTGACACCGACTGCCAGGGTTGTCATGAGGGCCTACGTGTACTTTGTGATGTAGTAAGGAGTGGACTTTGTGATGCTTAGCAAACTATGAGATAACTGGGAAAATCAAAAGAGGGCAGGTCAAGTCCAACCACCCACCCTAAGAAAATTGCAACAACTTGGATAAACCATGGGAGAGTATGCGTAAACTGCTTGAAATGGCCAATGCACATGAGACTAATAGGTTTGAAGTTGTCAAGTCTCAAGTACGTTTTCAGTTATGTGACCACCAGCTATCAGGGTGAAAGGATTGCTGAGATTGTATCTGGTTGGGTATGTCCCATATGGGAGTAGGCTCCAACGGCAGCCGCTAGGGTGAGGTGAATAGTTGTAAGAATAAACAAAAAAGCATGTAAATAGCTGTCCAGGGATTGCCAAAACATGTTGTAGGGGCCCCAGGGGGCCAATCGGACTGAGTTTGAGGCCAGTCTGAGTTTGAGGTCAGTGAAACACAGGACAAGAAGTAAATTCATCAGACTTGTAGATGCTTCAGGGCCAAATAGTTATTATAGTTATGTGATATCATTCACTGCCTGTAGAGTTACACTTGGAGGCAAATTCAATGCCATCAGAAAGGCAAGGTGTTCTTGACCGGTCATCCTGGTCAGATTCTGAGGATGGATATGTGGCTGTTGGGGGGTCAAGGAAGGTAGCAGCCACCAGCAAAGCTTCTTGGTATGCATGCAGCACCTGAATGGGTGATGGAGCGAAGGTTTACCAAGGGGAGTGACAGAGCCCAGGAAGGGGGGGAGGGTTGGCACCCAATGGGTGCTCTTGATAGAGCAAAAGGTGGAAAGGGTCATCTGCAGTGTGAACTCTCAAAACCATACCTCAAGGAAAGCCATTGCATCTGACCACTCAGACTGTTCAGGCATTACCACAATTTGAACACTGTTGCAGCGAAAACCCCCCTTGGTATCCTCAGCCTGTGTTCCAGGATCTGAACTTTCTCTATCAGGGAATGGAGTTGTTAAGTAAGTTACCTTGTTTTAAAAAAAAAAGATTTTTATTTACATTTTGTTGTTTACTAAACAGTATCTTGGTTACAGCACCATCTCGTTTGCATCATATTTATGCGTAACAGCGTTAACAGCACCGTTGTCTACATTGTTTAGTTGTTCTACTTCATTGTTCGATAACTTTTATATTTTAAACTTATGTAGGAGCATAGCATTAGTGGCGTTTCTTCTCTGTGGGATGTCCTATTGGCTGGACGCTGTGGTGCCGTAGTACTCTAGTTATTATACAACACATTTAACTTGTATCAAACCATTATTAACTTAAACTTTGAACCTGATGGCATTGTAAGGGGTGGTAATTGCTTACGCAGGGGTATGCCACATCCTAGTTTTTGTCTTTTTTTAAAAATATATATGGTGTCAGTGCTCTTAAACTTTGTCTGACTTCAGGTGGGTGGGGTTCTACCGTGTCCAATCTGTCTGTTACTCAATGTCCTGGGCTCTATCCATTAATGATCCGCCTCTTATTCAATCTCAGTCTCATCATTGTCCAACCTATACATGTCCTGGTGGGTGTGGTAATGTCCCTTCCTCCCCATTGTTTACCCAATTTCCACTACTGTTGGTGCGTCTGTATCTGCGTCCATTACTCTCACTATATTGCTCCAGCTTGTCACTGCTACTTCCCATTCCTGTGCAATAGGGTGGTGACGCAGTCCCTTCCCCTCCTCGCTCTTCAAAACCTGGAGTTCGGCTCTGGCCCATGTTGTAACGTCTTGTCTCCACCTGACCCGGGGGGGACAAAACTGTGCTTTTCAGTTCTTCGTAATTTGTTTCCTGTACAGGACCAGGGCCAGGTTTAGGAAGCGGATCTCAACCCTTCCCCGCAGCAGTTCATCAATTCGATTGAATTGTCGTTTCCCGTGGGGATTGAACAAGGATGAAGAACTTCATGTCCATACTGGATGAGTGCACAATATCCAGTAAAGGGAGAATTGTGTTAGTGTGACACAAATTGGTAGTTTTTCAGTTTTATAGTTTTAATTCAGTTAGTAAAGTCATGTGGTAACTCCTCTTAAAAGGGAGACAAGGAACGGTATAAATAATGACGTATTGTCCAATAGGGTAACTTTGAGGTTGAGAGGGGCAATGATGCCTATCAGAGATGAAAAGATGAATCAGGTATTTAGAAATGTATGATTTCCATAGAGGAGCAATGTATATGGGACACAAAGAAGAAGAGAAAGGAAGGGGAGATTTTTTTTTAAAAAGAGAGAGATTTCTTTAATGTCTATTCATTAGACTAGTGGTTATTTAAAGAGTAAGATGGATCACACGACTTGAACACTTGGAGGGCCAGGAGGAAGACCGTGATGGTTGAAACGCGTCGCCCTAAACCTGTGATTCCTTGAGTTTTTGAATTGATATGGAATTCCTGATATAAATAAAGGACAGCAAACTGCATGGAGTGCCGTCGTTTGAATCTTATGTGAAGCATAAATAGAAAGGGTCCTGTGCCCATTTTTTAAGCACCCACCTCGTCAGGCGAGCACAGGAAGAATAACAGGACACGCTTGGACATATATATATATATATATAATAATAATAGGCCTTGTTAGGCTCATCCCTGACCGGGCCTCCTTTGAATTGACAGCTTCAATTCCTATCTCTGCTGGTGAAAATCTAGCAAAAACGCTTCAAAAGTATTTCCTGCTAAATTTTCAAAATCTGATTTAATGATAAAAGCTGATTTTTTATCATTTAAGTGTGGCAAATAACTTTGTAAATATTTACTTGTGGTTACATGAGCCAGACCAGACTTAAAACCATGTTTGCCACTCATCACATCTCCAGAGCTGGAATATACATTTCTGTCTGGGGGAATTAAGAGCTCTGGATCAAATGACAATGGCCTGCCTCTAAGCTAATGAAGAACAAATGTGTTTTAACTCCTAAGCACTGAGAATGGATTGCCAATCTGTGAGTGGACAGGAACAGTTAGTAGAACAAAGGGACTCTTTAGCACTACCTTTTGACTTGTAGATGCTGTGGGAACTATTCATTACCATAACCCTCATAGACAGCCTGACTCTAGACACAGTAAGATAGAGAACCAGTTTTGACATTGTCAGGTGAGTGGAGAACTGATCTAAATAGCGCAGTGGGTAAAAAGTTGAAAACAAGCCTGTCTGGATGTGGTTCCTGTTAGAAGAAGATGACACACTTAAGGACTCAAATATTCAAGACTGGAAGTGCTCTCTAGGGTCAAACATTGGCCTCCTGGTTGTCTGTTTCAGGGTGAAAAGCACAAAGACCCCTGATTACAAGAAGGTCCGGCTGACCATAGGAGAGTGGACCCTCCAGGAGACCTAGCTGGAGGGAGACATGCTGTTTGGAAGTCTGCCACAAGGAGCCATGGGCCAGAAGAAGCTTTTCCAGCAATTGGAAAAACTTAGAACAGTGATTTTTCAACATCCAGAGAAATTAAACAAGTGTGCTGAGGCTTGACCAGGAAGGTTGCAGTCAAAGCAGGCTAGCAAACTGGGTCTGCCCTGCTTGGATCTACTTCTAGTGCAGAAAAAAGGTTTAGCTGCACCTCCTGGTAAAGATATCCATTCACTTGGGGCTCCGCCTGATTATAGTTTCCAACTTTGCTCCACTGAAGGACTATGACAAAAATGTAACTAAGTCAGGAAGTTAAAACGTGAATTGGGCTAAGCTACAAATCTCCCTCATCTGCGCCGTGATCTTGCTGGCTATGAAAATCTAGCGTTAGCGGGTGCTCAATGAAAATTTGTCTGAATTCTAGGGACCCTAGCAGCAACAGCTTTGGACCTTGCCTCGCTGGAAGATTTGAGCTTCTGTTTCAGATACAAAAAGGCATATTTGCAAGTTTTTGGGGCACTGCAGCACCGCAAGACTTTTTGCTGTGCTGGACTGCGTAAAAAAAGGGCAGGAATGTACAGTATCAGTAAGATGCAACCCATTCCTATCCTTTTCCCTCACAATGGTGCACAATAGACTACCATGCACAAATGCAGGCACCCTTGCACCATGGTGCAAGGGTGTCTGCTTTGTAGAGAAAAAACAATCACAAGAGGAGCAGAATGCAGCACAAATAGAAAAAGGAAAAACAAGGAGAAATAAAGGTATTTCTCCTCGTTGTACCTCCCTTACGCCTCCCCTGGGGAGGTGTAGGCTTTTGACACATTTGCAGCTTTACAAAATTTCATAAATCTGGGAATGTGTCAAAAGCTGTGGGCGTTACATGGGAACACCCACCATAGTGCCCATGGCACACCTCCCAGTTGCAGGGTTAGGCAAAGCTGTGACTTGTGTTGCATTGCCTCAGGCCATATTTACAAGGCCATGAAAAGCCACACATGGTGGCTTGTGTGACCTTGTAAATATGGCCCTGCAGTGTGCACTGTTGGACCATCTCTAAAAGTGACGCTGCGGCGGTGCAAAGGGGCTTGTAAATAAGACCGTAAGTTCAAAGGTAAAAACTTTGGGGAAAACGTACTAACTCTTGAAGCTGTGCAGTTCAGTAATCAAAGTTGCTGTGGTGAGAGCAAAACAGTATCATTTCTGTTCTGGCACACTTGAGGCTACCCATGCACCAACAAACACACACCCTTGCACCATCTTGTAAAGATATGTGCATTCTGAAAAGCATAGGATTTGCATTTGAAGGGTACTCTTCCACTACACAATATTTTCCCACTTTATATGCATGCTCTACAGTGCAGCAAACATGCAAATTTAGGAATGTTTGGAGACTTTTTAAACTTACTTCATTGTGATGCTTGCCTTGAGGAATTATACTTTCCTGGCACAAATCCATGTCTGCAAAATTTTGTAAATAAGGATTTATGTCAAAACCTATAGGTGGTTAAATGAGAATGCCATGTTCCACCTTCGGAACACCCCCTTGATGCAAAGGAGTCTTTGCATCACTTTAAGCAACTTTCCATCCCAAATAATGACTTGCACTGGAAAGGATGTGTCATTTTTTTGACACAAACCTGATGCAAAGTGTTAATAAATTTTCCCTTTTGAGATTTCTGAGGTTCTGGGGCGTTCGATTGCGTTGACTGTCTGGGTGGCGCTGTTGGGCCTTCTGGAGTAGTTGGGGGGTGAAGATCTAATCGAATATTTGTAGGGGTCACGTGCCTGGTGCCAAAACTGACACTGCACAACTATGAAGAAGCCTGGTAGTGCTGTTGATTTCGAAATGGCGAGCCGGGGTCGACAGGTGTTCTCAACTAGAAAAGCCTTTTAAGCTAAATAAAATTGGATATAAAAAAACGTCCCCCTTTGATGATGAGAACAGGTTTAGTGTATCCAGCCCACTCTATAACTACTAGCCTGAAATCAAGCTTAGGTTCTGGTCAATCATGAACAGTGACTTTTGATCAATGCTTTATGTTATCTTGGTATTTTTCCCCAAACAAACTAAAATTCATTTCTCTGGTTCTCCTTGACGTATTGTGATGATCTTGGTATCTTTCTGATTATTAAATGTTTCTCTACTTCTCTAGACTGGGTTGCCAATTTAATTTTGTTGTTGTTTAAACTTTGTGTCATTCCTACTAGGGACAGAGCAGAGATTCTCTCAGAACAATTTTTTTCATTTAACCTAAATGGATTTAATAAATTGATAGCGGGACACTCATCCTAAATTACTAACAATATTCCTGACACTATGGGTCAACACATAATTTCTCCAAGTTAAACACCATATTTATTCATTGAGCATGGAGGTCAGTACTGCCTAAAAATGGCAGTAATATCCCAAGAATGTCATGAACCCTGATTCAAGCAAAGAAACTCTTGGGCCTCATCCCCCGTTTTGGTAATGACAAAACAGCTAGAATTGGGGTGCAGTGGGCTCCTCACATGCCGATGTGCCATTGCCAAAGCCACCTGTTGCACTACTAATAGCTCTTCCCCTGAAAGGTGTCCACCGTTGGCATAACACTAAAATGACCGCTTGAAAAAAAAGTGAACATATAACAGAAGTGTAACCGGGCGTCCACCGCAGCCGGCCCCAGTACGACTGCAGAGAAGGAGTCCCCATACCCCCGGGGCACGAGCGGAAGCCTCGGGGCGTGACGACAGCCAGAGGAGCAGTGAAAATAGACGACGGACAAGAGGAAAGGAAGACGGAGAAACCGGAAGAGGAGAGAGGCAGAGAGCGAGCGGCCGGAGAGCAGACAGAGACGGAGTTCAAGACCGGTCCGAGAAGAGACCCGCGAAGGACGGAGGAAAACCCCATGGCGCCTCCCTACCCTGCAGAAACAAAGTTGGGAGACCGCGAGAGAGCCGGCCGCGTCCCAGGAGGGGCGTGGCCCCTACAGGTACGTTCGTACCCGGGTTGGGGATTTCTACCCCAGTGGTTACGGGGCATAGGGACCGCAGGGAAGGATAAAGGCAGGTCCTGCAAGGAAGGGGAGATCTTTTGAACGGAGGGACCCCTATGATAACCGCCCCCCTAACCTCACAAACTACCAAAAGGAAAAGAGAGAGAGAGGAAAGAAACACTCTCTCTAGGAAAGAGAGAACACTAGATACAACACGGGCAGGTGATGCGCACCGAGTGATTGTGAAATACCTCAACCCAACCTCACTCCTACTAACCCGCTATAAACCTACTTACCCTACACTTACATATTTTCATTTGTCTTTACTTTTGGGAGACCCTCTGCTACTTCTAGTCAAGACCAGACAGGAATCCCTTCCAATCAGGACGGAACACAGTGGGAACCCGAACGGAGCCTGAGAAAGAGAGAGGGATACTGGCTGAATGACCAGAAGAAAAAGGACAGAATAAACAGGGACAAACAAAACCCGACCTTAATAACGGATAAATAAATCATTCTTTCCCCGCCAATTGCGCCTGTCGAATTATTCCAATATCTACCCTACGTGGAGAAAAAGAACCCGCTACAGTGATGTCAGAAGTGGGATATTGGAATAGTCGAAAAGATCGATAGAGACCATGGAGGGTACCCCTACAATAGCGGACATGATGAAACAATTAGCTGAGGGGCAACGACACCTGCAAATTGTGTGGGAGCAGCAACAGAAGGAAGCAAAAGTCGAACGAGAAGCCCTACAAACTGCCCTTAAAAGTCAGGCCACCATCATGGCCAACAATCAGTTGGTCCATGAGAATGCCCTAAAAAGTCTCACGGACACCATTGTAGCCACTTGCGTACACCCGAATGTACCCAGCTCAGTCTTACAGAGGTATCAGGAAGGCGAAGACCCGGACACCTTCTTTACCAACTTTGAACGCGTTGCCATCTCCGCCACCTGGCCTCAGGAGCGATGGGGTCAGTACATCGCCCCTTTACTCACGGGAACACTCCAAGCCGCATATCAAGCGGTAAACCCGGGGGGCACAACACCATATCAGGACATAAAAAAAAGTATCCTGGAGCGAGTGGGCTTTGATACTGAAAATTACCGGGTCAGGTTTAGGAAAGCCAAGTGGACACCCTCCGAGAATCCCAGGGCGTTATACTTTCCGATTAAAGATTTGGGTCTCAAATGGCTAGGACCTATCGGGAATAATAGGGAAGATATCATTGAGGTTGTTCTTTTAGAGCAGTATCTAGACGCCCTTCCCACAAATACCCGCAATTGGATCAAACAACACCCGAACCCTGATACAAACGCTACCATTGAGCTTGCCTGTGCCTTCCATCGCTCCCTCAAGTTCAAGACGCCCCTCCCCCGTACACCCCCTAATCTCATCCGACAGAACCCCGGACAAACCTCGTCTCTAGGACGAAGACCAGTAGAAGACCTAGGAAAAACTCGAGCCATGGAGAGACCATACATACAACAACCTCAATGTTTTAGTTGCGGAGAGTGGGGGCATATCGCCCGGGCTTGTCCTCTAAAGACTGAAAAACCGGAACCCATGGAGATAGGGGTTACCAGAGGAAGGGTCTTCTTCACAGGGGGGAAAGAAACCCAATACAAGAAAGAACTATTAATCAATGGGAGGTTGACTATGGCCCTCATCGACTCAGGCTGCAGTCAGTCCGTAATTAGAGCCAACTTAATAAACAGTCAGGCCTTCACTCCGGGACTCACTGTATCCATTTGTTGCATACATGGGGAAACAAGAGAATATCCCCTAATCTGGGCTAACCTTTCATGGGAAGTAAAAGAGACCCCCATACGGATGGGGGTGGTTGAACGCCTGGTTGAGGAGGCCATCATTGGAACGGATTTTAAGGACTTTTCGATACTTCTAGATAGTACTCAGAATATAGAAGACATGAGTAACTGGTGGAAGAATGCTCCCTTCTTTAACCTACCAATTCAACCCCCTGTTGTACGATATAGACCCACGAGAAGAGAAAAGCGAGAAACCAGGAAATCCTATATACAAGGGGTGTCGAACCATAATGGGGTAATTACACAGGTTCATGCCCTTACCGGTCTTCCTCCTTTCCGTAGTTGTCAAAGGGAGGATCCGAGTTTGATTAATGCATGGAAAACTGCCAGACCCCGAAGTCCTAACGAAACCGGTCCTTCTTTTATGATAGACAAAAATCTGTTATATCGAATCGCTGGGCCTAACGGGAAGGAAAAGAAACAGCTACTAGTACCCGAGCCTTATCGGATACAGGTACTACACCTGGCCCACAGTCAACCCGGGGGTGGGCACTATGGGAGAGAAAAGACAGAAGAATACCTGTTAAGGAGGTTCTACTGGCCTGGGGTCTTCTCTCAGATTCGAAAATTCTGTCAACAGTGCCCTAAATGTCAATTGGTCGATCCCGGCCCAAAGAAAAGAGCTCCGTTACAGCCCCTTCCCATTATTGACGTACCCTTTTCCAGAATATAAATGGACATTGTAGGTCCTCTTCTTCCTTCATCTAAAGGATACCGTTATATACTAGTATTTGTAGATTACGCCACAAGGTACCCCAAAGCCATTCCCATCACCAGCATTAACACCAAAACTGTTGCTAATTCCATGATAGGATTCTTTTCCCGGGTAGGGTTTCCCCGAGAAATATTAACCGACCAAGGGACCCAGTTCATGTCCAATTTAATGGCACAGGTTTGTCAATTGCTCGGGATCAAACAGTTGAGAACGGCGGTTTACCATCCGCAAACGGATGGTTTGGTCGAGAGATATAATCGCACTCTGAAATCTCTCCTAAAGAAATCCATTTCAGAATCAGGTAAAGATTGGGATAGGAAGCTCCCGTTAGTATTGTACGCCATCAGAACACATGAACAAGCCTCGACGGGACATAGCCCGTTCGAATTAGTGTTCGGGCGGCAACCAAGGACATTATTGGATATGGCTGCAGAACAGTGGGAAGTGGAAGAAGACGGGGAGAAAGCCCTTTTGGAATATACCCACGACTTAAAAGTCCAATTACAAACCGTCTGGGAGAACGTTAGGGAACATATGGAAAGGACCCAGGGTAAGCAAAAACGGTACTACGATAGGAACACGCAATTGCGAACCTTTAAGGAAGGGGACAGAGTACTGGTACTTCTCCCCAGTTCGGATAACAAGCTGTTGGCAAAATGGCAGGGCACCTATCAGGTGGTAGGAGTGGTAACTCCTGTTACCTACAATGTCCAACTCTCGACCAATCCCAAAAGGTCACAGATTTTTCATATCAATCTGCTAAAAAAATGGGAGGAACCTATAGTCGATCAAACCACAGGTTATTTAGTAAATACGGTTAAGGAACTAGAAATAGGATGGTGTCCCACTGACCGACCCTCTGAGCCTGAGGAACCCCATAGGAGTAGCGAAATCACGTATCAACAGAACTCACAATTAACCCTACTCCTTAATGGTCATTCCCACCTGTTTTCGCCGATCCCGGGGAAAACCACCCTAGTACAGCACCAAATTATAACTCAACCGGGGAAGGTAGTTCAGTTGAGGCCCTATCGTATTCCCGAAGCTAGAAAGATTTTGGTAGAGAAGGAAGTAGAAAAATTTTTAGATCTGGGAATTATCGAGCCTTCCCAAAGTCCCTGGTGTTCTCCAGTGGTGTTAGTACCGAAACCGGATGGGTCTATACGCTTTTGTATTGATTTTAGACAAGTCAATGCAGTATCACAGTTTGACACATATCCCCTTCCAAGGGTAGACGAACTCCTAGAGAAATTAGGGAAGGCCAAATATATGTCTACCCTTGATCTGACTAAAGGTAACTGGCAGATTCCTTTAGTACAGGCCGATAAGGAAAAAACAGCCTTCTCTACCTCCTCAGGCCTCTATCATTTTAATGTTCTCCCTTTTGGGTTACATGGAGCGCCCGCCACCTTCCAGCGACTCATAGATACCATTTTAAGACCTCATACCGGATATGTAGCCACCTATCTGGATGACATCGTCATTGATAGCAAAACGTGGAGTGACCATTTGTTACATTTGGATAAAATATTTACAGCCCTACAGAAAGCAGGACTAACAGCCAACCCATCCAAAACCCGATTAGCATTCAATGAGATCTCCTATCTGGGATATCACATAGGGAAAGGTGTCCTCAGACCACAGATGAATAAAATATAGGCCATTTTACGTATAGACACCCCCAGCACAAAAAAGGAGATCCGTTCGTTCGTAGGCCTAGTGGGGTACTATCGAAGATTTATACCACACTACTCCACTTTAGCAGCACCCCTGACAGACCTATTAAAAAAGGGACAGCCGAAAAATATCCCACGTCTAAACCCCGTGCAGTCCTGTAGTTATCATACCCTACAACGGTGTCTTACTACCCAACCTGTTTTAAAGTGTCCCAAGTTTGATCTCCCGTTTCATCTACAAACCGATGCCTCGGATGTTGGACTGGGGGCTGTACTTTTCCAGAAAGATGAAGAAGGTATAAGTCATCCAGTAGTCTTTATTAGTAGAAAACTTTTTCCCCGAGAACAAAAGTATCCTATAATTGAACGTGAGTGTCTCGCTATCAAGTGGGCGATCGAAAGCTTGCAATACTACCTCCTAGGAAGATCTTTTATGTTATATGCGGACCACGCTCCTCTTACCTGGCTCTCGCGGTATAAAGATACCAACGTTCGGATTCTGAGATGGTTCATGGAGCTTCAACCTTTCTCCTTCCAGGTTTGCCATCTCCCGGGGGATCTCATGGGACAGGCTGATTATTTGTCCAGGTTCCCGGGTCCTCTGGGTCTCGAACAGCCCCATTCAAGGGAGGGGATGTGTAACCGGGCGTCCACCGCAGCCGGCCCCAGTACGACTGCAGAGACGGAGTCCCCATACCCCCGGGGCACGAGCGGAAGCCTCGGGGCGTGACGACAGCCGGAGGAGCAGTGAAAATAGACGACGGATAAGAGGAAAGGAAGACGGAGAAACCGGAAGAGGAGAGAGGCAGAGAGCGAGCGGCCGGAGAGCAGACAGAGACGGAGTTCAAGACCGGTCCGAGAAGAGACCCGCGAAGGACGGAGGAAAACCCCAGGGCGCCTCCCTACCCTGCAGAAACAAAGTTGGGAGACCGCGAGAGAGCCGGCCGCGTCCCCGGAGGGGCGTGGCCCCTACAGGTACGTTCGTACCCGGCTTGGGGATTTCTACCCCAGTGGTTACGGGGCATAGGGACCGCAGGGAAGGATAAAGGCAGGTCCTGCAAGGAAGGGGAGATCTTTTGAAGGGAGGGACCCCTATGATAACCGCCCCCCTAACCTCACAAACTACCAAAAGGAAAAGAGAGAGAGAGGAAAGAAACACTCTCTCTAGGAAAGAGAGAACACTAGATACAACACGGGCAGGTGATGCGCACCGAGTGATTGTGAAATACCTCAACCCAACCTCACTCCTACTAACCCGCTATAAACCTACTTACCCTACACTTACATATTTTCATTTGTCTTTACTTTTGGGAGACCCTCTGCTACTTCTAGTCAAGACCAGACAGGAATCCCTTCCAATCAGGACGGATAAATAAATCATTCTTTCCCCGCCAATTGCGCCTGTCGAATTATTCCAATATCTACCCTACGTGGAGAAAAAGAACCCGCTACAAGAAGAAATTAGTGAAAGAGCCATGGGATAAGATAGACCACATAGATTGACACAGGCTCATGGTTACATTTGATAGAAAAATAAAATAATGCAAAATCATAAATTCTAAATCAAAAAATGCTCTTTGGAAAAATCTGTAGCATATCTTGAGTATTCCAATAAGATAGGTTTGTGTGAAGCAGCCCAAATGCTAAACCCATGTTAGGACTTAGAAAGACATGCAAATCAAGATTTGTGTGACTTTGCATAAGATGCATGGGTGTGCCTGTGAATCCACTGATGTATTTTGATGTAAACCCACATTTAATAAAGCTAGTAAACAATGGTTTGCACCAATATAGTGCACCTACCCAAGATTGATGAAAGAGACGTAACTTTATTCCTCCTTGTTACTTCCTCTTTGCATGTGTGCTACTAAATGCAACAAATGCATAAGCCTCTAAGAATATTTTTTGTGCAGGAAGGTATTGCTTCCTGCACAAAATCTTTTCTGATTACAGTGCAGGCACCCTTCTGTCGTGGCACCAAGGTGCATGCATTGCCACTAGACAGAAAGAAGTATAGCAGAACTACAAGAAAGCAGAACTTCACCATATCTTAGCAGATAGGGTGTATTTCTGTGCTCTCCCTCAGCACAGCAACTTCCCTTGCTATGTTGCATTGCATCATATTTCATAAATCTGGATCCCCCTAACCACAACAACACAGCTTTTATTTTCTCTTTACTCCAAGTTGTGCCATCAGCACAATGATTCTAGTTTTTGTATAATAAATTAGAGAGGGGGTAGTTAGATTCTTTAGAATCAAAAAAGTTATTTGTTGCTAGGTTTTTTTAGATAAGCAATATGCTCCCTTTAAAAAAGAATTTGTTGATACGTGAGGAGAATTATTGGTATGTAGGTACTTTGTTTGTAAACTTGCTCCCAAAAGCTGTTTTGATAAAAAAAGTGTTTAATTTTATTCTAATAATATTTGGCCTGGATCATGAGTAGTTTTTACTGCATGAGTGTGCACAGATTTAGGGGAAGAGAAAGGGAGTTTTCTGTACTCAAGGATATTCTTGCTAGATCTGCCTTAATGGAACTCTGTCTCTCGCACTAATGTAGATCACACCATATTTTCTAAGGGTGAGCACAATTGTGTAATTTTTTTCATGAAATTCCATAACAATTTGATGAACTTATACCATTAAGGCAAAATGTGACTTTTGAGTAAAAAATGTCTTCGCAGATATCTGTAGGATACTGATTCCAACAAAACAAATGTTTCTTACCATGATATTTTCGGCATGAATGAGTCTCTCACATGCAAATGGTATAGAGAAATGTGCAGTTAAAAATTTCAAGTGATTCTGGAAATTCCACATAAGGCAAAATGTGGAAATTGTGTGAATTTCACCAGCCAAATCCAAATTTCTCCCAGGTCTATAGTGAATTTTAGAAAGTGTTTGAAAGTTAATTAGTACTTTTGTTAAAACTATTGACAGCAGAAAGTTGCTGTATGGAAATTATCCTAAGGGGTGAGCAAAGGAGGAACTGGTAGAAGTGTGATGAAGATGAAACAGCAAGCAAAGATTCTTTTTACAGGCAACTTCTCACTGTCTCATCAAGGAGCTGCTTCCCACACATTCTTCAACACAGCTTAGAGCGTCCCTGTTTAGTATATTTGTGGCATGCGGACCTTCCCAACATAGTGCATCAGGTGGCATTTGCACCCCTGCCACAGCCACTCTTCCCACCATGCTTCCCTCCCAAGTTCATGCAAAATGTATTTCAACTGCATTAAATTAAATGTTATTAATATTTGTTATAAATTACAAAACATTTTATTTATAATGACTTAAAATTGTGATCTCAGAACTTCCATTACTTAGTATTGTTGTTATTATGACTGTAACTATTCTAGAAATGGGAGTAGTACTAAACATGAAGTTTGGAAAAAATTGTCTTTGTTATATGTTTGTCAGGAGGGAACATTTTATTAGTATCTCCATTTGAAAAAAGCGTAGTGGATAAGTTGCTGAACATGGTAGAGGATAGAGTGAGAGATTTTGCTGTGGCTTCTGGATGGAATAAAACCTTTGCCACTTCTAAAGGATGCTTATGTTGGAAATTCCTGGTTAATTTATCAGAACAGGATACTGTTATAGATGTTAATTTGTGAGAAAGTTACAAAATTATAATATATACTATACTGCTTGGGGATCAGGGACTCACTCTAACAGATGTGACCATGGTTCAAGCAGGTCAGTTGCAGGTCTGGTCAAATGGGCAGATGCAGGACAGGTATACGGACATTGATATGTCCATGTAGCTCGCACAGGGGGCCAGCCAGTTGGCCCATGGAGTCACTCTGGTGGTCCTGGGTTCAAGGAGCTGGTCCCAGATATTTTGTCAGGCAGCATTTCAGCAGGGGAGTTCCTCTATCTGTAGGGCAGCAAGGCAGTCCTTCTTCTGAGTCTTCCAGAAGTGATCTGACGAGTGTTTCAAGATTTTCAGTATTTATAACTGGTGCCAGCCTTTGAAGTGTGGGAACTCCCAATATTACCCCTCTCTCTGGTTCTGGAAAGTTCCTTCCTTCTCCTGCCAAGGCTCCAAGTAGTCTCGGGTGATAAGACTAGGGCGGTTACTTAAGGCTTTGTTTGTACTAGGTTGCCCTTTGAAATATAAGTGGGGCCGGGCACAACTTGCTTTAACCATCTTGGCAGTATGGCCCATCCTGCCAATACCTAGTCACCTTTTGGATCACTGTCTGGAAGGAATCCTCAACGGCTAACAGCTACGCTAATCTCAGTCATGTGATTCAGAATACTAGCAGAAATAAAAAATGGTTAGTACAAGAAAATGCCAATTTTCTAAAAGTGCCTTTTCTCAAATTGTGACTTAAAATCACACTTTACTATTAAAAGGATTAAAAATTATTAATCCATTTGAATGTGAACACGATTTTTCTATCTGATCCTAAACTTAAGTTATCACTTATTGAGTAAAATAAGGTAACCCAATATTATCCTATGGAAGAACTAGGCCTTGCCATAGTGAAAAATGACTTTAGGAGTTTTTCACTACTCGGAATAAACTAAAACCCACATGTTTTATTTTTTATATACAATACACCCTTCTCTGTGAGCCTTTAGGGCCTACCTTAGTGGGGACTTATATGTATTGAAATAGGAGGTTTTTACCTAGCAAAAGGTTTATTTTAGCAGATCAAAATCACAGTTCAGGAGTGGTGAAGGCAAAAGGTTTGTAGGACTATCACACAGGTGTGTCATGTCTAACAATCATTATAGCCAATGTGATTGCTAACTCAAGCCCATATTTATGGGCAATTGGTGCAAAGCAGTGCAGCAAGTCACCTTGCTGACCTGCCCTGCATCAAAGGGAAAGGGGATGAATGCACTGTATGAATGGCATATAGCGCATTCCTATCTTTTCCCACTGTGCTGTTGCCATTTCAGCAGCCTAGCGCCAAAGAAGACACCCAGGCACCATGATGCAAAGGTGCCTGCATTGCATACATGATTGTTTTTGTGCAGAAAGGGGTAACTTCCTGCACAAATGCAATCCTGGGAGGCTTTTTCCTCTTTCTCAGTGAGCGGCAGAATGCAACACACCTAGAAAGAGAAAAAACAAGAGAAAAAAATAAAGGTATTTCTCTTCGTTGTGCCTCCACCGGGGAGGAGTAAGGTTTTGGCTCATCCCCAGGTTTGCAAGGTCTTCTGAACGTGGGGATGACATCAAAATCGATGGGTGTTACATGGGAACACCGACCACAACGCCTGTGGAATGCGTCCTGTAAGGAAATGCCTCCTTGGCATGGTTACCCCCTGACATTTTGCCTTTGCTGATGCCAAGTTATGATTTGAAAGTGTGCTCAGGCCTGCTAACCAGGCCCCAGCACCAGTGTTCTTTCCCTAACCTGTACCTTTGTCTCCACAATTGGCACACCCCTGGCACCCAGATGAGTCCCTTGTAACTGGTACCCCTGGTACCAAGGGCCCTGATGCCAGGGAAGGTCTCTAAGGGCTGCAGCATGTCTTATGCCACCCTGGGGACCCCTCACTCAGCACAGACACACTGCTTGCCAGCTTGTGTGTGCTGGTGGGGAGAAAATGACTAAGTCGACATGGCACTCCCCTCAGAGTGCCATGCCAACCTCACACTGCCTATGGCATAGATAAGTCACCCCTCTAGCAGGCCTTACAGCCCTAAGGCAGGGTGCACTATACCACAGGTGAGGGCATAGGTGCATGAGCACTATGCCCCTACAGTGTCTAAGCAAAACCTTAGACATTGTAAGTACAGGGTAGCCATAAGAGTATATGGTCTGGGAGTCTGTCAAACACGAACTCCACAGCACCATAATGGCTACACTGAAAACTGGGACGTTTGGTATCAAACTTCTCATCACAATCAATGCACACTGATGCCAGTGTACATTTTATTGTGAAATACACCCAGAGGGCATCTTAGAGTTGCCCCCTGAAAACATACCCGACTTCCAGTGTGGGCTGACTAGTTTTACCAGCCTGCCACACATCAGACATGTTGCTGGCCACATGGGGAGAGTGCCTTTGTCACTCTGTGGCCAGGAACAAAGCCTGTACTGGGTGGAGGTGCTTCTCACCTCCTCCTGCAGGAACTGAAACACCTAGCGGTGAGCCTCAAAGGCTCACCCCCTTTGTTACAGCGCCACAGGGCATCCCAGCTAGTGGAGATGGCCGCCCCTCCGGCCACAGCCCCCACTTTTGGCGGCAAGCCCGGAGGAGATAATGAGAAAAACAAGGAGGAGACAATGGCCAGTCAGGACAACCCCTAAGGTGTCCTGAGCTGAGGTGACTCTGACTTTTAGAAATCCTCCATCTTGCAGATGGAGGATTCCCCCAATAGGATTAGGGATGTGACCCCCTCCCCACCGGGAGGAGGCACAAAGAGGGTGTAGCCACCCTCAGGGCAAGTAGCCATTGGCTACTATCCTCCCAGACCTTAACACACCCCTAAATTGAGTATTTAGGGGCCCCCAGAACCGAGGAAGATAGATTCCTGCAACCTGAAGATGAAGAAGGACTGCTGACCTGAAGCCCTGCAGAGAAGACGGAGACACCAACTGCTTTGGGCCCAGCCCTACCGGCCTGTCTCCCCACTTCGAGAAAAACTGCAATAGCGACGCGTCCCCCAGGGACCAGCGACCTCTGAAGCCTCAGAGGACTACCCTACATCT
This sequence comes from Pleurodeles waltl, assembly GCF_031143425.1. NCBI lineage: Eukaryota > Metazoa > Chordata > Amphibia > Caudata > Salamandridae > Pleurodeles > Pleurodeles waltl. The sequence goes on along the minus strand of NC_090439.1, from coordinate 412,467,973 downwards.
AAAAGGACCAAGAAACTCCTGAGGACAGCGGCCCTGTTCCACAAAGACTGCAACTTTGCAACAAAGAAGCAACTTTTAAAGACCACACGTTTCCCGCTGGAAGCGTGAGACTTTCCACTCTGCACCCGACGCCCCTGGCTCGACCTGCGGAAAACTAACTCTACAGGGAGGACTCCCCGGCAACTGCGAGCCCGTGAGTAGCCAGAGTTGACCCCCCCTGAGCCCCCACAGCGACGCCTGCAGAGGGAATCCAGAGGCTCCCCCTGACGCGACTGCCTGCTTCAAAGAACACAACGCCTGGGAAACACACTGCACCCGCAGCCCCCAGGACCTGAAGGATCCGAACTCCAGTGCAGGAGCGACCCCCTGGCGGCCCTCTTCCTAGCCCAGGTGGTGGCTACGCCGAGGAGCACCCCCCCCCTTGGCTGCCTGCATCGCTGAAGTGACCCCCGGGTCTCCTCATTGAATTCTATTGCGAACCTGACGCCTGTTTGCACTCTGCACCCAGCCGTCCCTGTGCCGCTGAGGGTGTACTTTCTGTGCCTGCTTGTGTCTCCCCCAGTGCCCTACAAAACCCCCCTGGTCTCCGAAGTCGCGGGTACTTACCTGCTGGCAGACTGGAACCGGGGCACCCCTATTTCCATTGAAGCCTATGGGGGTCATTCTGACCCTGGCGGTAATTACCGCCATGGCGGAGGTTGGCGGTAGCACCGCCAACAGGCTGGCGGTGCTCTGCCGGGCATTCTGACCGCGGCGGTACAGCCGCGGCCAGAAGCGGAAAGCCGGCGGTGTACCGCCGACTTTCCGCTGCCCATGGGAATCCGCCATGGCGGCGCAGCTTGCTGCGCCGCCATGGGAATTCTGACAGCCCATACCGCCATCCTGTTCCTGGCGGTTCGCCCGCCATGAACAGGATGGCGGTATGGGGTGTCGTGGGGCCCCTGGGGGCCCCTGCAGTGCCCATGCCAATGGCATGGGCACTGCAGGGGCCCCCGTAAGAGGGCCCCACAAAGAATTTCAGTGTCTGCTTTGCAGACACTGAAATTCGCGACGGGTGCAACTGCACCCGTCGCACCTTCCCACTCCGCCGGCTCCATTCTGAGCCGGCTTCCTCGTGGGAAGGGTGTTTCCCGCTGGGCTGGCGGGCGGACTTTCGGCGGTCGCCCGCCAGCCCAGTGGGAAACCCAGAATGACCGCTGCGGTCTTTTGACCGCGGAGCGGTCTTTCGGCGGGAACCGCTTGGCGGGCGGCGACCGCCGTCCGCCGCGGTCAGAATCACCCCCTATGTGTTTTGGGCACCACTTTGACCTCTGCACCTGTCTGGCCCTGAGCTGCTGGTGTGGTAACTTTGGGGTTGCCTTCAACCCCCAACGGTGGGCTACCTTGCATCCAACTTTGAACCTTGTAAGTGCTTTACTTACCTGTGAAACTAACAAATACTTACCTCCCCCAGGAACTGTTGATTTATGCACTGTGTCCAATTTTAAAATAGCATATTGCCATTTTTGCCAAAACTGTACATGCTATTGTGATGATTCAAAGTTCCTAAGACACCTGAGAGAAATACCTTTCATTTAAAGTATTGTTTGTAAATCTTGAACCTGTGGTTCTTAAAATTATCTAAGAATAGATATTTTTCTAAATTAAGACCTATTGGCCTGGAATTGTCTTTGAGTGTGTGTTCCTCATTTATTGCCAGTGTGTGTACAACAAATGCTTAACACTACCCTCTGATAAGCCTACTGCTCGACCACACTACCACAAAATAGAGCATTAGAATTATCTCTTTGTGCCACTATCTTACCTCTAAGGGAAACCCTTAGACTCTGTGCATGCTATTTCTTACTTTGAAATAGTACATACAGAGCCAACTTCCTACATTGGTGGATCAGCGGTGGGGTACAAGACTTTGCATTTGCTGGACTACTCAACCAATATCTGATCACACAACTAAATTCAAAAAATTGTCATTAGAAACTGATTTTTGAAATTTTAGCTATTTTTCTAAATTTTTAAACGTCCTAATAGGGCCTTGTGTTAGTCCCTGTTAGCATTTCTTTTAGAGTTTAAAAGTTTTTGTAAAGTTTGAATTAAGTTCTAGAGATAGTTTTAGATTCTTAAAAAAGTATTCCAACTTTTAGAAACAAAATATCTGCTGCAGAAGAGATGGTGGTGGAACTCAACCTCACCCCTTACCTGCATCTTAGGATGTCAGAGTTAAGGTCTCTCTGCAAAATCAAAAAGATACAAACTGGTTCAAACCCTACCAAAGTACAACTCCAGGAGCTTTTGATAGAGTTTGCTAAAAACAACCCCTCTGATGATGGCCTCACAGAGGGGGGTGCTAGTGATGTGGAGGAATCCCCACCTACAGTCCTAGTTATAAAGCCCAGGGTTTCTCCAACCCTGACTCCAGAAGTGATAGTCAGAGATGTTGCTTCTCTCACAGGAGAGTCCAACAGCTCTGGAACCATTGAGGACAGCCTCAATGAAGATGACCTCCTGTTAGCCAGGATGGCCAAAAGATTGGCTTTGGAGAGACAGCTCCTAGCCATAGAAAGGGAAAGACAAGAGACGGGCTTAGCTCCCATCAATGGTGGCAGCAACTTAAATAGGGTCAGAGATACTCCTGACATGCTAAAAATCCCCAAAGGGATTGTAACTAAATATGAAGATGGTGATGACATCACCAACTGGTTCACAGCTTTTGAGAGGGTTTGTGCAACAAGAAAAGTAAACAGATCTCACTGGGGTGCTCTCCTTTGGGAAAAGTTCACTGGAAAGTGTAGGGATAGACTCCTCACACTCTCTGGAAAAGATGCAGAATCCTATGACCTCATGAAGGCTACCCTGATTGAGGGCTTTGAGTTCTCAACTGAGGAGTACCGGGTTAGGTTCAGGGGGGCTCAAAAATCCTCGAGCCAGACCTGGGTTGATTTTGTTGACTTCTCAGTCAAAACACTGGATGGTTGGATTAATGGCAGTGGTGTAAATGATTATGATGGGCTGTACAATCTGTTTATGAAAGAACACCTTTTAAGAAATTGTTTCAATGATAAACTGCATCAGCATCTGGTAGACCTAGGACCAATTTCTCCCCAAGAATTGGGAAAGAAGGCGGACCATTGGGTCAAGACTAGGGTGACCAAGACTTCCACAGGGGGTGACCAAAAGAAAGGGGTCACAAAGACTCCCCAGGGGAAGAGTGTTGAGACATCCAAGGGTAAAAGTAAAAAGTCTTCTACAGGGCCCCACAAAGCTGCTCAGGAGGGAGGGTCCAAAGCCTCTTCACAATCCAATTTTGGGTACAAGGGTAAAAACTTTGATCCCAAAAAGGCCTGGTGTTGTAGCTGTTATCAGCAGGAACACCAAACTGGAGACAAGGCCTGTCCCAAGAAAGGTTCCACTTCAAACTCTACTCCAGTTAGCACTGGAATAGCCAGTCTCCAGGTGGGATCAACAGTGTGCCCAGAGCAAATCAGGGTTCACACTGAAGCTACATTAGTTTCTGAGGGTGGGGTGGATTTAGCCACACTGGCTGCCTGGCCCCCTAATATGCAAAAATACAGGCAGCAACTCTTAATTAATAGGACTAGTGTAGAAGGCCTGAGGGATACATGTGCCAGTGTCACCATGGTGACAGAGAAACTGGTTTCCCCAGGACAATACCTGACTGGACAAACTTATCCAGTCACCAACGCTGACAATCAGACTAAAGTACATCCCATGGCTATTGTAACTTTAGAATGGGGAGGGGTCACTGGCCTGAAACAGGTGGTAGTCTCCTCAAATATCCCAGTAGACTGTTTGCTTGGAAATGACCTGGAGTCCTCAGCATGGGCTGAGTTAGAACTCAAGACCCATGCAGCCATGCTGGGTATCCCTGAACTGGTGTGTGTCAAGACACGGGCACAGTGCAAGGCTCAGGGTGAAAAAGTGGTGTTGGAGCCTGGAATAATGGCCCAACCCTCCAAGAGAAAAGGAAAGAAGACTGGGGAACCAGCTTCAACACAACAAAAGAAAAAGAACCTCTCTTCCCAGGAAGAAGTTCTGCCCTCTGAGGGAACTGAGCCCATGGAGTTGGAACCTTATCAGGTTGAACTCTTAGGCCCAGGATGACCCACAAGGGAACAGTTGTGTAAGAGGAAAGAAACCTGTCCCTCTCTTGAAGGCCTTAGGCAGAAAGCTGCTAAAGAGACCAAAGGAAAAATCATTGGAACACACTGGTGGTCATTACAACCCTGGCGGTCGGTGTTAAAAATTTTTGCAATTACGACTGTGGCGGAAACCGCCAACAAAGACAGCCACTTTAACACTCCGACCGCCACGGCGGTACAAACAGCGGTCACCGCCAACAGAAAGGCAGAGGACAATGTACCGCCCACAGTATCACAACCTACCAATCCGCCACCTTTTCCGGGGCGGATTCACTGCGGATAAAAACACGGTGGAAACAGTATTCCGAAGGGAAAACGCTCACCTCTACACACCCCATGAGAAACTAGGACACCATGGACCCGGAACTCCAAATTCTCCCTGCGATAGTCTTCCTGCTCCTCTACCAGGAGCACGAAAGGCGGTGGTGAAGACCAAGGTGAGTACTGCACCTACGACACAGGGGAGGGGGAGGGAAAAAACAGGGACACACACACGCAATACCCAACACCCCCACCTTCACCCACGACAACACACACACACTAATACATATTGATACATCACAGTTACACCCTCCAACCCCCCGGAAGAATGCAAAGGCAATAGAAAATGAGTGTAACCATTGTAATATATTAAAATCAAGTACACAAAAATATTTATATACACCATTAACAAAATATACACCAATTAAGTCAGTGGGACACTGGGACCACACGGTATGGACGAGGCCCACACAAGACACCCGACCATCATGGAGAGAACACTGCAGGGGCATCAGAGAGCAAGAAAACAGGCACCTCAGGGGGAGGGAAAGGGGGGGCACCTCAGCCGCTTGAGTGCCCGATGCCAAATCCACGAGAGGCCCACATGCCCACTGTTCAATCCTGGGGAGTGCAAAGCCACAGTCTCTCAAGTCTCACAAGTGGGTGGTCTGCCCACTGCCATATCCTGGGGAGTGCAAAGCCACAGTCTCTCAAGTCTTTCCAGTGGGTGGGTTGCCCACTGCCATATCCTGGGGAGTGCAAAGCCACAGTCTCTCAAGTCTCTACAGTGGGTGGGTTGCCCACTGCCATATCCTGGGGAGTGCAAAGCCACAGTCTCTCAAGTCTCTACAGTGGGTGGGTTGCCCACTGCTTTATCCTGGGGAGTGCAAAGCCACAGTCTCTCAAGTCTATACAGTGGGTGGGTTGTCCACTGTTCCATCCTGGGGAGTGCAAAGCCACAGTCTCTCAAGTGGATAACAGTCTCCACTGGTTCTGGAGGGGGCATGGTGTCCAGAGTGCTTCATCCTGCTAAGGACAGAGGTACTGGATGGATCTCTCCACTGGTTCTGGAGGGGGCATGGTGCCCAGAGTGCTTCATCCTGCTAAGGACAGAGGTAGTGGATGTAGCACTCCACTGGTTCTGGAGGGGGCATTGTGCCCATTGTGCTTCATCCTGCTAAGGACAGAGTTAGTGGATGGATCTCTCCACTGTTTCTGGAGGGGGCCTGGTGCCCAGAGTGCTTCATTCTGCCCATGACGGACTCAGTAGCGTCAGTGCCCTTGGCGTCCATGGGCCAGCGGTGCTTGATACGGTGGTGCCCTGTTCAGCGGTGCTTGAGACGGCGGTGCCCTGTTCAGCGGTGCTTGAGACGCCGGTGCCCTGTTCAGCCGTGCTTGAGACGGCGGTGCCCTGTTCAGCCGTGCTTGAGACGGCGGTGCCCTGTTCAGCGGTGCTTGAGACGGCAGTGCCCTGTTCAGCGGTGGTTAAGACGGCGGTGCCCTGTTCAGCGATGCTTGGAGCGGCGGGCTCCTTTGCAGTGACTCAGCTACTGGTGGTCTTTCATGGCCCAGCGGGGCTTGTGCTGGCGGTCCTCTCTAGCCTAGAGGGCAGAGGGGCTAGTTCAGGACCTAGGAGACGGACGGGGTTGGGGAGGTGTGGGAAAGAGGTCAAGGTTGGACAGGAAAAGTTTTTTGGAGACACTGGGACGGGTAGCTGTAGGGGGTTTGGGAGTGGAGGAAGAGTTTGTGGTTGTAAGAGGTGTTCGTTTGCTGACTTTGGGTGAAGGTGCATGCACTGGAGGCTGTTGTGAGGTGGATGGCTGTTGGGTGTGTGTGTGCCTGCGTTTGTGTATCTTGGGATGTGGCGTCACAGACACACTGGGAGAGGACACAGGGGATGTGTGAATGGTAGTGGGGGTGGTGACTGCACGTGAGCGGGGTGTGGTGGTGGGTGTGCTGGTGATAGCAGTAGTGGCTGTAGAGGTAGTGCATGCAGGTGTTAGTGTAGACGAGACTGGGAGGAAGGAGGGAGGTGAGGAGGAGGGGGACACAGTGGAGGCATGGGTATGATGCTTGGGTATGATGCTTGAGTGAGTGCCTGTGGGATGTGTGGTGCTTATGTTTGCCTGAGCTTCCCTTGTGTGTTGATGTGTATGCATGCAGGTCTAGAGGTGTGCTTGGGATAGGATGGGGGACAGGGGATTGGGTCTGGGTGGAGGAAGTTGGAGGGGGGAGGCTAGAGACAGGGTAAATGGCTGTCATCAGTGCGGAGGCCAGAGTCTGAAAAGCTCGCTGAAGGGCCGCCTGACCAGAATGAATGCCCTCCAGGAATGCATTGGTTTGTTGCAACTGCCTTTCTACACCCTGGATGGCATTCAAAATGGTAGACTGCCCAACAGTGAGGGACCTGAGGAGGTGAATGGCCTCCTCACTGAGGGCAGCAGCGGTGACTGGGGCAAGGCCTGAGGTGCCTGGGGCAAAGGTGATGCCCACCCTCCGGGGTGAGCGGGCACGGGGAAAAGGCTGAGGGGCTGCTGGGAGGGCGGTGCTGGAAGGGGGGGTGGCGGCTGTACCTGTAGATGGGGGTGGCACAGATGTTGCCGCCACCACAAAGGAGCTCCCATCAGAGGACGAGTCCGTGTCACTGGTCTCAGCTCCTGTCCCCACCGTGGAGCTCCCCTCGCCCTCCGTCCCACTGGTGAAGTCCGATTCCGTAGTGTGGCCCTCCATGGCCATGTGGGATGCAGCCCCCTCGTGCTCCGGTGCCACTGCTCCTCCGCCTGATGATGCTAATGCACACAAGAACAGGGAGACCACAAAAAGGGGGGGGGGACGACAGAAGAAAGACATGTTGAGTGCATGCATTACCGCTACCGTTGGCGGACCCGACAGACACAGAAGCCCCCTGCATTACACCGTGCTCTTGGGCTCCTATGTTCAATTCCTGGGAAATGGCCTACTAGGCTATGGATGACATCTGCACACATGGATGACACAGGGGCATGACTAGGTGTAGTTGGCACTCTACAGAGGTGCGGTGGGGTGCCACATGGCCTGCCTTATGGAGGGACCTTGCTTACGGAACTCGTCCTGGCCTAGGGAAACCCACAGCCCACCTCCCCCACCCAGACCCCTCCACTGCGCGCTATATCAGCAGAATGAGAGTGTACTCACCCCCTTGTGGCTGCTGTGATGCCCTCAAGCGCCCATCCAACTCCGGGTACGCCACTGCCAGGATCCTGAACATCAGTGGGGTAATGGTGCAACGAGTGCCCCTCCCACGTTGGGATGCCATCCCCAGCTGAGCCTCCGCAGTCTTCTTGCTCCAGCGGCGAATGTCCTCCCATCTTTTCCGGCAGTGGGTGCTCCGTCTGTGGTAGACCCCCAGGGTCCGGACGTCCTTGGCGATGGCACGCCAAATATCTTTTAACTTAATAAACTAAAACTTATTACCAACTGCATCGTCAAAGTGATTGGCCCCCATCCCTACCCTTGCCATGTGGTACATGCACTCACCGTCGTTTCATGCACGCAGCACTCTCCCCCCTTCCTTCTTACATCCACCCCTCTCCACACAGGCATAGGCCATAGAGCATGCTCCCAGTGTACTTACCTGTTTGTCTGGAGGACCGTAGAGTAGCATGTACTGGGGGAGGACCCCATCCACGAGTTTCTCCAACTCCTCCGATGTGAAGGCAGGGGCCCTTTCCCCAGACACTCGAGCCATTGTCTCTTCCAGACTGAGGTCACAGCAGCACTTGCAGTGTAGGTCCTCTCCTGTCGAAGATCAGGTATTGAGTAATGGAACAGATCGAAAATGGCGGTCACGTCCGCGGCGGTGCGTACCATCACCGCCGGCATACATCGTCATTGGCTCCTGGGACCCATAGGGTCCAATGTTAACCAATGCAGCATTGTGCTGCAGTCTTCGACCGCCTACCGCGACGGTGTAGACGCCGGCGCAGTTACCTCACATCCCATTGTCCCACTTTACAGGTCAGGCAGCCGCCATTTCAGGGGCCCACATGGCTTCATTTTCAACTGCGTCACACATACCTATGCCTAGACTCAACACACATACAGGCCACTTTTTAGATTATGATTGGTGTTCTGTGTAAGCTGTGGTACGTACCTCTGAGTTGTTTGACTCTGTGCTCGCTGTTGTCCTTCATAGGCACCGTCCGCTGGGACATTTGAGGAGATGGCGGCATCCTCTGGTGTACTGACCTTTGGTGGACCTATTGACAATAGAGGAAAGACATGTGATCATCACATACAGGCTTGACCGTGCCACAATCCAGGAACTGTGTGCCCAGTTGGAGCCAGACCTGATGTCAGCTATCCGCCATCCCACAGGAATCCCCCCTCAAGTGCAGGTGCTGTCAGTACTCCATTTCCTTGCAAGTGGGTAATTTCAAACAACAGTGGCCATAGCATCAGGGATGTCCCAGCCCATGTTTTCCATTGTGTTGTCCAGAGTGTTGTCTGCCCTGCTGAAACACATGCGGAGCTACATCGTTTTCCCTCAGGTGGAGGATTTGCCTACAGTGAAAGGTGATTTCTATGCCCAGGGACATATCCCCAACATCATAGTTGCCATTGATGGGACACATGTGGCTTTGGTACCCCCCCCACAGGAGTGAACAGGTGTACAGAAACCAGAAGAGTTATCATTCGATGAATGTACAGATGGTATGTTTGGCCGACCAGTACATCTCCCATGTGAATGCCAAGTTCCCTGGCTCAGTGCATGACGTCTACATCCTGCGGAATAGCAGCATCCCTTTTGTGATGGGTCAACTCCAGAGGCACCGTGTGTGGCTATTAGGTGGGCACCTGGAAGCTAGTCAGTGGGAATGGTTGTCTGGGTATGGGGATATCCCTCCAGATTAGTGTGTGTCTAACAGTTGTCCCTCGCCATTTGCAGGTGACTCTGGTTACCCCAACCTGTCATGGCTACTGACCCCAGTGATGAATCCCAGGACAAGGGTAGAGGAACGCTACAATGAGGCCCATGGGTGAACTAGGAGGGTGATCGAGCGGACCTTCGGCCTCCTGAAGGCTAGGTTCAGGGGCCTCCATATGACAGGTGGATCCCTATTCTACTTACCAAAGAAGGTGTGCCAGATCATCGTGGCCTGCTGTATGCTTCACAACTTGGCTTTGCGATGACAGGTGCCTTTTCTGCAGGAGGATGGTCCAGTTGGCGGTGTTATTGCAGCTGTGGAGCCTGTGGACAGTGAAGACGAGGAAGCAGAGGAAGAAGACATGGACAACAGGGACTCAGTGATCCAGCAATATTTCCAGTGAAACACATGAAAGAATACAAACCTGCCTTCTACATGTACTTAAAAACTACTACCTCTCTGCTGTCTGTCGTTTTCACCCAGTGTATGGTCACTGAGTTGTCACTTTCCCTTACGATTTCACAGATCTGGGTCCCACAGTGTGACATCTGCTTTGATTCCTCATGGACTAGAGCTGTGTGACATAGGTATGTTGACATTACAAATGAAAGAGCTTTTTGCCACAGTAATTGCTAATACAGTATTCCGAAATCACAGACTGACTCCAGATTGTTTTGTGCTTTAAGGGTGTTTATTTTACTGCTCAAAATTGGAGGAGGTAGCAAAATGGTGAGGGGTAATGGCGGAGGAATGTCCATGGCAGAGTCCAGTCTATTAGTCTCACAGGTGCATTGCCCAAATGGGCATAGGAAGTGAGGTGGATGGCTGTTGGGTGTGTGTGTGCCTGCGTTTGTGTATCTTGGGATGTGGCGTCACAGACACACTGGGAGAGGACACAGGGGACGTGTGAATGGTAGTGGGGGTGGTGACTGCACGTGAGCGGGGTGTGGTGGTGGGTGTGCTGGTGATAGCAGTAGTGGCTGTAGAGGTAGTGCATGCAGGTGTTAGTGTAGACGAGACTGGGAGGAAGGAGGGAGGCGAGGAGGAGGGGGACACAGTGGAGGCATGGGTATGATGCTTGGGTATGATGCTTGAGTGAGTGCCTGTGGGATGTGTGGTGCTTATGTTTGCCTGAGCTTCCCTTGTGTGTTGATGTGTATGCATGCAGGTCTAGAGGTGTGCTTGGGATAGGCTGGGGGACAGGGGATTGGGTCTGGGTGGAGGAAGTTGGAGGGGGGAGGCTAGAGACAGGGTAAATGGCTGTCATCAGTGCGGAGGCCAGAGTCTGAAAAGCTCGCTGAAGGGCCGCCTGACCAGAATGAATGCCCTCCAGGAATGCATTGGTTTGTTGCAACTGCCTTTCTACACCCTGGATGGCATTCAAAATGGTAGACTGCCCAACAGTGAGGGACCTGAGGAGGTGAATGGCCTCCTCACTGAGGGCAGCAGCGGTGACTGGGGCAAGGCCTGAGGTGCCTGGGTTAAAGGTGATGCCCACCCTCCGGGGTGAGCGGGCACGGGGAAAAGGCTGAGGGGCTGCTGGGAGGGCGGTGCTGGAAGGGGGGGAGGCGGCTGTACCTGTAGATGGGGGTGGCACAGTTGTTGCCGCCACCACAAAGGAGCTCCCATCAGAGGACGAGTCCGTGTCACTGGTCTCAGCTCCTGTCCCCACCGTGGAGCTCCCCTCGCCCTCCGTCCCACTGGTGAAGTCCGATTCCGTAGTGTGGCCCTCCATGGCCATGTGGGATGCAGCCCCCTCGTGCTCCGGTGCCACTGCTCCTCCGCCTGATGATGCTAATGCACACAAGAACAGGGAGACCACAAAAAGGGGGGGGGGGGACGACAGAAGAAAGACATGTTGAGTGCATGCATTACCGCTACCGTTGGCGGACACGACAGACACAGAAGCCCCCTGCATTACACCGCGCTCTTGGGCTCCTATGTTCAATTCCTGGGAAATGGCCTACTAGGCTATGGATGACATCTGCACACATGGATGACACAGGGGCATGACTAGGTGTAGTTGGCACTCTACAGAGGTGCGGTGGGGTGCCACATGGCCTGCCTTATGGAGGGACCTTGCTTACGGAACTCGTCCTGGCCTAGGGAAACCCACAGCCCACCTCCCCCACCCAGACCCCTCCACTGCGCGCTATATCAGCAGAATGAGAGTGTACTCACCCCCTTGTGGCTGCTGTGATGCCCTCAAGCGCCCATCCAACTCCGGGTACGCCACTGCCAGGATCCTGAACATCAGTGGGGTAATGGTGCAACGAGTGCCCCTCCCACGTTGGGATGCCATCCCCAGCTGAGCCTCCGCAGTCTTCTTGCTCCAGCGGCGAATGTCCTCCCATCTTTTCCGGCAGTGGGTGCTCCGTCTGTGGTAGACCCCCAGGGTCCGGACGTCCTTGGCGATGGCACGCCAAATATCTTTTAACTTAATAAACTAAAACTTATTACCAACTGCATCATCAAAGTGATTGGCCCCCATCCCTACCCTTGCCATGTGGTACATGCACTCACCGTCGTTTCATGCACGCAGCACTCTCCCCCCTTCCTTCTTACATCCACCCCTCTCCACACAGGCATAGGCCATAGAGCATGCTCCCAGTGTACTTACCTGTTTGTCTGGAGGACCGTAGAGTAGCATGTACTGGGGGAGGACCCCATCCACGAGTTTCTCCAACTCCTCCGATGTGAAGGCAGGGGCCCTTTCCCCAGACACTCGAGCCATTGTCTCTTCCAGACTGAGGTCACAGCAGCACTTGCAGTGTAGGTCCTCTCCTGTCGAAGATCAGGTATTGAGTAATGGAACAGATCGAAAATGGCGGTCACGTCCGCGGCGGTGCGTACCATCACCGCCGGCATACATCGTCATTGGCTCCTGGGACCCATAGGGTCCAATGTTAACCAATGCAGCATTGTGCTGCAGTCTTCGACCGCCTACCGCGACGGTGTAGACGCCGGCGCAGTTACCTCACATCCCATTGTCCCACTTTACAGGTCAGGCAGCCGCCATTTCAGGGGCCCACATGGCTTCATTTTCAACTGAGTCACACATACCTATGCCTAGACTCAACACACATACAGGCCACTTTTTAGATTATGATTGGTGTTCTGTGTAAGCTGTGGGTACGTACCTCTGAGTTGTTTGACTCTGTGCTCGCTGTTGTCCTTCATAGGCACCGTCCGCTGGGACATTTGAGGAGATGGCGGCATCCTCTGGTGTACTGACCTTTGGTGGACCTATTGACAATGGAGGAAAGACATGTGATCATCACATACAGGCTTGACCGTGCCACAATCCAGGAACTGTGTGCCCAGTTGGAGCCAGACCTGATGTCAGCTATCCGCCATCCCACAGGAATCCCCCCTCACGTGCAGGTGCTGTCAGTACTCCATTTCCTTGCAAGTGGGTAATTTTAAACAACAGTGGCCATAGCATCAGGGATGTCCCAGCCCATGTTTTCCATTGTGTTGTCCAGAGTGTTGTCTGCCCTGCTGAAACACATGCGGAGCTACATCGTTTTCCCTCAGGTGGAGGATTTGCCTACAGTGAAAGGTGATTTCTATGCCCAGGGACATATCCCCAACATCATAGTTGCCATTGATGGGACACATGTGGCTTTGGTACCCCCCCCACAGGAGTGAACAGGTGTACAGAAACCAGAAGAGTTATCATTCGATGAATGTACAGATGGTATGTTTGGCCGACCAGTACATCTCCCATGTGAATGCCAAGTTCCCTGGCTCAGTGCATGACGTCTACATCCTGCGGAATAGCAGCATCCCTTATGTGATGGGTCAACTCCAGAGGCACCGTGTGTGGCTATTAGGTGGGCACCTGGAAGCTAGTCAGTGGGAATGGTTGTCTGGGTATGGGGATATCCCTCCAGGTTAGTGTGTGTCTAACAGTTGTCCCTCGCCATTTGCAGGTGACTCTGGTTACCCCAACCTGTCATGGCTACTGACCCCAGTGATGAATCCCAGGACAAGGGTAGAGGAACGCTACAATGAGGCCCATGGGTGAACTAGGATGGTGATCGAGCGGACCTTCGGCCTCCTGAAGGCTAGGTTCAGGTGCCTCCATATGACAGGTGGATCCCTATTCTACTTACCAAAGAAGGTGTGCCAGATCATCGTGGCCTGCTGTATGCTTCACAACTTGGCTTTGCGATGACAGGTGCCTTTTCTGCAGGAGGATGGTCCAGATGGCGGTGTTATTGCAGCTGTGGAGCCTGTGGACAGTGAAGACGAGGAAGCAGAGGAAGAAGACATGGACAACAGGGACTCAGTGATCCAGCAATATTTCCAGTGAAACACATGAAAGAATACAAACCTGCCTTCTACATGTACTTAAAAACTACTACCTCTCTACTGTCTGTCGTTTTCACCCAGTGTATGGTCACTGAGTTGTCACTTTCCCTTACGATTTCACAGATCTGGGTCCCACAGTGTGACATCTGCTTTGATTCCTCATGGACTAGAGCTGTGTGACATAGGTATGTTGACATTACAAATTAAAGAGCTTTTTGCCACAGTAATTGCTAATACAGTATTCCGAAATCACAGACTGACTCCAGATTGTTTTGTGCTTTAAGGGTGTTTATTTTACTGCTCAAAATTGGAGGAGGTAGCAAAATGGTGAGGGGTAATGGCGGAGGAATGTCCATGGCAGAGTCCAGTCTATTAGTCTCACAGGTGCATTGCCCAAATGGGCATAGGAAGTGGAGCTGGGGCAGTTTAAGGATGGACTGGGTGACAAAGTGGGACAGTAGGATGACAATCAGGGTGGTCTCATTTCTTGGCAGGGGTCTTGGCATCGTTCTCTGTCTTGTTCCTGGATCTCAGGGACCATTTGCAGGGTGGTTCTCCCTCTGCAGAGGGTGGGGTGCTGGAGTGGTGGTCCTGTGGCGGTGCCTCCTGTCCACTAGGCCGGCAGAGGTGGTGGGCAGTTCATCGTCCAGGCTAGTGTCAAGGGCCCCTTGTCGTGCCACAGTGTCCCTCCTGGTGTTGAGTATTTCCTTCAGCACCCCTACGATGGTGCCCAAGGTGGAATTGATGGTTCTGAGTTCCTCCCTGAAGCCCATATACTGTTCCTCCTGCAGGCGCTGGGTCTCCTGAAACTTGGCCAGTACCGTTGCCAACATCTCCTGGGAGTGGTGGTAGGCTCCCATGATGAAGGAGAGGGCCTCATGGAGAGTGGGTTTCCTGGGCCTGTCCGCCCCCTGTCGCACAGCAGCCCTCCCAGTTCCCCTCTGTTCCTGGGCCTGCGTCCCCTGGACTGTGTGCCCACTACCACTGCCTCCAGGTCCCTGTTGTTGTTGGGGTGGTGGGTTAGCCTGGGCTCCCTGTAGTGGTGGACACACTGCTGATTGACGTGTCCTGGGGACAGAGGTATGGTCCCTCTGGGTGGGTGCTGTGCTGCTGTTTCCAGAGGGGGGAAGCTCTGTGGTGGCCTGTGACTGGGTGTGGGGAACCAACTGTCCAGAGGTCCCCGATGGGCCGGGCTGGTCATCTAAATCCAGTTGGACAGAGGTGCTGTCATCACTGTGGGCCTCTTCGGTTGGTGGTGTGGACATGTGTGGACCCTCCTGTCCGGTGACGTTGGGTAGGGGTCTTGCAGGGGTATAAAAGGATGTTTATTACATCTGTGTGTGCCATGGTGTGCAATGGGTGGGTGACCGTGTACCCCAGTGCTTGCATTGCTCTGTGGGACCTTGTGTGATGATGGTTTAGGGGGGTGTATGGGTTTGTGCAGTGGGCATACTTTGGTGATGGGTGTCCATGCTTTGTTGTTGCATGTAGGGCTTGGTGTTGGGATGTGTGGTTTGTGATGTTGGGACATTTGTGAGGAGTTGGAGTGATGGGGGTGAGGGTGAGGGTGGGGGTATGTGATGGCATGCAGGTAGGGTGAGGGATGTAATAGTTAAGATTTGACTTACCAGAGTCCATTCCTCCACCTACTCCAGCGAGGCCCTCAGGATGCAGAATCGTCAAGACCTGCTCCTCCCATGTTGCAAGTTGTGGGGGAGGAGGTGGGGGTCCGCCGCCAGTCGGCTGAACCGCCAGGTGGTGTCTTGAGACCACGGAACGCACCTTCCCTCGTAGGTTGTTCCACCTCTTCCTGATGTCCTCCCGATTTCTTGGGTGCTGTCCCACTGCGTTTACCCTGTTCACTATTCTTTGCCATAGCTCCATCTTCCTTGCAATTGAGGTGTGCTGCAGCTGTGATCCGAATAGCTGTGGCTCTACCCAGATGATTTTCTCCACCATGACCCAGAGCTCCTCCTCCGAGAACCTAGGGTGTCTTTGCCGTGCCATGGGGTGGTGTAGGTGATGTGTGGAGTGGTATGTGGGGTGTTAAGTGTGCTGATATGTAGTGGTGTGTAGTGTGAGGTGCGTGGAAGTTATGTGGGTGATGGTGTTGTGTGCCTGTGGATGCTAGTATTGTTGATGGTGGTGTCTCTCTCTGACCTTCGTTCGTGATTTTTGGTCGTAGGGGTTTGTGGGTGATGTGGGTGTGTGTTATATATTTTATTGGGTGTGTGGGAGGGGTGTGTGTATGTGTATCAGGTGTGTGTTTTCCGAATTGTCCAATGTGGCTGTGTTTTGTAAATGTGTGTGTATTTTGAGCGCAGCGGTTTGTAGCGCCAATGAAATACCGTTGTTGAAAGACCGCCGCTTGGATTTGTGCGTCGTGATAGTGTGGGCGTATTTCTGTTGGCATGATGGTGTCAGTTTTGTTTTCGCCAGTTTATCACTGACCTTTGGTGTGGCGGACTTGTGTGGGTGTCTGAATTTTGGCGGATTCCGTGCTGTGGGTCATAATGGCTGTGCGAGTTTTCCGCGGCCACGGTTGTGTGTTGGCGGTCGTCTGCACGGCGGTATGCAGCTTTTACCACCAATGTTGTAATGAACGCCATAGAGTCTATTGGGAAGAAGGACTCCTCTACACTGAGGCAAAAGATCCCAAACCTGGTGCCACTAGGAGAGTGGTAGTGCCTCAGGAGTTTAGGAAGTTCATTCTGACCTTAGCTCATAATATTCCACTTGCTGGGCATTCGTGACAAACCAAGACTTGGGAGAGGTTAGTCAACCATTTTTATTCGCCCAACATGTCCCAGAAAGTAAAGGAGTTTTGTGTCTCCTGTGCCACCTGTCCAGCTAGTGGTAAGACATGTGGCCATCCAAAGTCCCCCCTCATTCCACTTCCAGTGGCGGGGGTCCCCTTTGAAAGAGTGGGTGTGGACATAGTTGGTCCACTTGAACCTCCCACAGCCTCAATACATACTAGTAGTAGAGGATCATGCTACTAGATACCCTGAAGCAATTCCCCATAGGTCCACTACTGCCCTTGCAGTAGCTAAAGCACTCATTGGTATCTTTACCAGAGTGGGATTTCCTAAGCAGGTGGTGTCTGACAGGGGTACCAACTTCATGTCAGCATACCTGAAGCACATGTGGAATGAGTGTGGGGTGACTTACAAATTCACCACACCATACCGTCCACAACCCAATGGTCTTGTGGAAAGATTCAACAAGATATTGAAGGGCATGATCATGGGGCTCCCTGAAAAACTCAAAAGGAGATGGGATGTCCTCTTCACATGTCTGCTTTTCACCTACAGAGAGGTGCCACAGAAGGGAGTAGAGTTTTCCCCCTTTGAACTTCTGTTTGGCCATCCTGTAAGGCGACCACTAGCTCTTGTAAAAGAAGGCTGGGAGAGACCTCTTCATGAGCCTAAACAAGATATAGTAGACTATGTACTAGGCCTACGTTCCAGAATGGCAGAGTACATGGAAAAGGCAAGCAAAAACCTTGAGGCCAGCCAGCAACTCAAGAAGATGTGGTATGACCAAAAGGCTGCTATGGTTGAATTTCGGCCAGGGCAGAAAGTCTGGGTTCTGGAGCCTGTGGCTCCCAGGGCACTCCAGGACAGATGGAGTGGCCCTTACCCAGTGCTAGAGAGAAAGAGGCAGGTCACCTACCTGGTAGACCTAGGCACTAGCAGGACCCCTAAAAGGGTGATCCATGTGAACCGCCTCAAACTCTTTCATGACAGGGCAGATGTGAACCTGTTGATGGTTACAGATGAGGACCAGGAAGCTGAGAGTGAACCTCTCCCTGATCTCATCTCCACTGACCCTAAAGATGGCTCAGTAGATGGAGTGATCTATTCAGACACCCTCTCTGGCCAACAGCAAGCTGACTGTAGGAAGGTCTTAAAACAGTTTGCTGAGCTCTTTTCCCTAACCCCTGGTCAGACACACCTGTGTACCCATGATGTGGACACAGTAGACAGCATGCCTGTCAAAAACAAGATTTTCAGTCTGACCAAGTTAAGGAAAGCATCAAAGTGGAAGTCCACAAGATGCTGGAATTGGGAATCATTAAGCACTCTGACAGCCCCTGGACTAGCCCAGTGGTCTTAGTCCCCAAACCTCACACCAAAGATGGTAAGAGAGAGATGAGGTTTTGTGTGGACTACAGAAGACTTAATTCTGTCACCAACACAGTTGCCCATCCCATTCCAAGGGCAGATGAGTTAATTGACAAACTAGGTGCTGCCAGATACTTAAGTACCTTTGACTTGACAGCAGGGTACTGGCAAATCAAAATGGCACCAGGAGCAAAAGAAAAGACAGCATTCTCCACACCTGATGGGCATTATCAGTTTACTGTAAAGCCCTTTGGCTTAAGGAATGTCCCTGCCACCTTCCAAAGGTTGGTGAATGAAGTCCTTGCTGGCTTGGAGTCCTTTAGTGCAGCTTATCTTGACGATATTGCTGTCTTTAGCTCCAGCTGGCAAGATCACCTGGTCCATCTGAAGAAGGTTTTGAAGGCCCTGCAAGCAGCAAGCCTCTCTATCAAGGGATCCAAATGTCAGATAGGGCAGGGAACTGTGGCTTACTTGGGACACCTTGTAGGTGAAGGCCAAGTTCAGCCACTCCAACCCAAGATCCAGACTATTCTGGACTGGGTAGCTCCAAAAACCCAGACTCAAGTCAGGGCATTCCTTGGCTTGACTGGCTACTACAGGAGGTTAGTGAAGGATATGGATCAATAGTGACACCCCTCACAGAACTTACCGCCAAGAAAATGCCTGAGAAGGTAAACTTGACTATAGAATGCCAACAGGCCTTTGACACCCTGAAACAAGCTATGTGCCCTGCACCAGTTCTAAAAGCTCCAGATTACTCCAAGCAGTTCATTGTGCAGACTGATGCTTCTGAACATGGGATAGGGGCAGTTTTGTCCCAGACAAATGATGATGGCCTTGACCAGCCTGTTGCTTTCATTAGCAGGGTGTTACTCCCCGGGGAGCAGCGTTGGAGTGCCATTGAGAAGAAGGCCTTTGCTGTGGTTTGGTCCCTGAAGAAGCTGAGACCATACCTCTTTGATACTCACTTTGTAGTTCAAACTGACCAGATACCTCTCAGATGGCTAATGCAAATGAAAGGTGAAAATCCAAAACTGTTGAAGTGGTCCATCTCCCTACAGGGAATGAACTTTAGAGTGGAACACAGACCTGGGACTGCCCATGCCAATGCAGATGGCCTTTCCAGGTTCTTCTACTTAGAAAATGAAGACTCTCTTGGGAAAGGTTAGTCTCATTCTCTTTCGTTTGGGGGTGGGGGGTTGTGTAAGTAAATGCCTCCTTGGTGTGGTTACCCCTTGACATTTTGCCTTTGCTGATGCCAAGTTATGATTTGAAAGTGTGCTGAGGCCTGCTAACCAGGCCCCAGCACCAGTGTTCTTTCCCTAACCTGTACCTTTGTTTCCACAATGGCACACCCCTGGCACCCAGATAAGTCCCTTGTAACTGGTACCCGTGGTACCAAGGGCCCTGATGCCAGGGAAGGTCTCTAAGGGCTGCAGCATGTCTTATGCCACCCTGGGGACCCCTCACTCAGCACAGACACGCTGCTTGCCAGCTTGTGTGTGCTGTGGGGAGAAAACGACTACATCGACATGGCACTCCCCTCAGACTGCCATGCCAACCGCACACTGCCTATGGCATAGATAAGTCACCCCTCTAGCAGGTCTTACAGCCCTAAGGCAGGGTGCACTATACCACAGGTGAGGGCATAGGTGCATGAGCACTATGCCCCTACAGTGTCTAAGCAAAACCTTAGACATTGTAAGTGCAGGGTAGCCATAAGAGTATATGGTCTGGGAGTCTGTCATACACGAACTCCACAGCACCATAATGGCTACACTGAAAACTGGGAAGTTTGGTATCAGCACAATAAATGCACACTGATGCCAGTGTACATTTTATTGTGAAATACACCCAGAGGGCATCTTAGAGATGCCCCCTGAAAACATACCCGACTTCCAGTGTGGGCTGACTAGTTTTACCAGCCTGCCACACACCAGACATGTTGCCGGCCACATGGGGAGAGTGCCTTTGTCACTCTGTGGCCAGGAACAAAGCCTGTACTGGGTGGAGGTGCTTCTCACCTCCCCCTGCAGGAACTGTAACACCTGGCGGTGAGCCTCAAAGGCTCACCCCCTTTGTTACAGCACCACAGGGCATCCCAGCTAGTGGAGATGCCCACCCCTCCGGCCACAGCCCCACTTTTGGCGGCAAGCCCGGAGGAGATAATGAGAAAAACAAGGAGGAGTCACTGGCCAGTCAGGACAACCCCTAATGTGTCCTGAGCTGAGGTGTCTCTGACTTTTAGAAATCCTCTACCTGCATCTAAAAGGACCAGGAAACTCCAGAGGACAGCAGCCCTGTTCCACAAAGACTGCAACTTTGCAACAAAGAAGCAACTTTTAAAGACCACACGTTTCCCGCCGGAAGTGTGAGACTTTCCACTCTGCACCCGATGCCCCTGGCTCGACCTGCGGAAAACTAACTCTACAAGGAGGACTCCCCAGCGACTGCGAGCCCGTGAGTAGCCAGAGTTGACCCCCCTGAGCCCCCACAGTGACGCCTGCAGAGGGAATACAGAGGCTCCCCCTGACCATGACTGCCTGCTTCAAAGAACACGACGTCTGGGAAACACACTGCACCCGCAGCCCCCAGGACCTGAAGGATCCGAACTCCAGTGCAGGAGCGACCCCCAGGCAGCCCTCTTCCTAGCCCAGGTGGTGGCTACCCTGAGGAGCCCCCCCCTTGCCTGCATCGCTGAAGAGACCCCCGGGTCTCCCCATTGAATCCTATTACGAACACGACACCTGTTTGCACTCTGCAGCCGGCCGCCCCTGTGCCTCTGAGGGTGTACTTTCTGTGCCTGCTTGTGTCCCCCCCAGTGCCTTACAAAACCCCCCTGGTCTGACCTCCGAAGTCGCGGGTACTTACCTGCTGGCAGACTGGAACCGGGGCACCCCTATTTCCATTGAAGCCTATGTGTTTTGGGCACCACTTTGACCTCTGCACCTGTCTGACCTTGAGCTGCTGGTGTGGTAACTTTGGGGTTGCCTTCAACCCCCAACGGTGGGCTACCTTGGACCCAACTTTGAACCTTGTAAGTGCTTTACTTACCTGTGAAACTAACAAATATTTACCTCCCCCAGGAACTGTTGATTTATGCACTGTGTCCAATTTTAAAATAGCTTATTGCCATTTTTGCCAAAACTGTACATGCTATTGTGATGATTCAAAGTTCCTAAGATACCTGTGTGAAATACCTTTCATTTAAAGTATTGTTTGTAAATCTTGAACCTGTGGTTCTTAAAATAAACTAAGAAAAGCTGTTCTTAAAATAAACTAAGAAAAGCTATTTTTCTATATAAAAACCTATTGGCCTGGAATTGTCTTTGAGTGTGTGTTCCTCATTTATTGCCTGTGTGTGTACAACAAATGCTATCACCATTGCATCACAAAAAGTGACGTAATGGAAGCGCCAGGTGCTCATAAATATGCCCCTAATTGTTTTTTAATAAAGTTCTGAGTTGCAAGCCGGTGATTGCATACACTCATTCAGCTTTTTAAGTTTCAACTAACAGACAGAGTGGCACCCGTTCTTACCCCAACATCATATTTGATCCACTTTACTACTTTAAGATGAAGGAAACCCTGATATTTTTGGTATTGTGTATTGCCACTGAAATAGTATTGCAGATAAATCCAAACCACTTGCAGAAAAATGGTAACAGGTGTAAACGGCAAAAGCCCATATCACTTTTTCAAAGATGATCTGTTTGGAAGATCACAAGCTTAGCATCATCACAATCACTACTATGAATCAAGGTTTAACAAGAAACAATATCACTGTCACCAGAAAAGTATTGATAGCCTCTCTATATCTGACAAGGAAGCTTCAGAACAATAAAGAAAATCCATCATTATCACTAGACATGTCGTTGGTAATGGTGAGTATGTTAAATGGCCTGAACCTTACACATCATAGACATCCTCTTGACCACAAATGAAGATGACCATACCTCTTGACATTCCTGGACCTCGTAGCTGCTTTCAACACAGTTGAGCATGCCATTGACCACTACACCCTCCTAACCCTGGAGTCTTGAATGAGATTCATTGGCGATATCCTTCATGGGTTCTTCTACCTTCCAATTTATACTGTGAGCAAGTCTTACTATTAGGGTTGGGCAAAATTAATATTGTGATGGTGTAATCCACGCAAAATTCCTGAAATTACACAATTAGTCTACTTTGCCTAATTATTTGCCATTTGCAATAAACTTACTGCGAAAATGAAATTTTAGGTAGAAGTTTACCACAAACAGGAACAGCAGAGCAAAAACTGCTGTTTTTCCAGGTGAATTTGTTCAGTGAGTCTTCCAAAAATTGGTGAAAAAAGTATGTATTACCCACTCAAATGTGGTGCAAAATGATGGATTTGAAGTTACAGGAATTTCACACACCTCTGCTCACAACTTGAGCCTCCCTCAGAGTAAATGGAGTACGAGTGCTAATCATCAGTGTCCACCTTTTCAGATAAGTCCCCTGCTGTAGGTTTCATAGTTTTAATTTAATGAACATGACTTCAGGTGTATCACACGTTTTGTCATAAATGCAGAATGTTAAAGCTCTAGTTGTTCATTAAAAAACTGTGGGGAGGGAGGCTGCAAGGGCATAGACTCAGACTGCGGAGGGCAGTGGGGAGGGAGCAGGAGCAGAGGCAGCAAGCTGACCTTGCTCAGGAAGCCGGAGGGGCAGTGACAGCGCAAAAGATCATGCAGGGCAAGCAGGAGGGACATTGGCAGGATATTGGGACACGGAGGCACAGAGGTGGGTACGGTTGCAGCACAAGAGACTATGGAGGTCTTAATGGATGGGGTAGGGTCACAGATTTGGAAAACAGCACAATGGACCATGGAGAGAAGGAGTGAGGGGGCTGGCATACAGACAATGGAGGGTAGGGAGGCAAGGATAGGAAGCTAACTACGGAGGACAAGCAGGAGAGGCAGTTGCAGCACAACAGATCATGGAAGGCAGATGGGAGGGGCAGGGACATGTCACTGAACTAAGAAAGACCAAAGGACAAGGATAGGGGCATAGACTCAAGCATTAGATGTCATGGGGGAGGGAGGTGGGGCAGAGGCAACAAGCTGGCCACACAGGAAATTCATGGGGCACTGGCAGCACAATGTGCACTGCATGGCAAGTTGAAGATGGAGTGGCAACACAGATGAAAATGGGGGGTTGGAGGGAGGGGCAGTGGCAGTGGCAACACAATAGACCATGGAGGGTAGGAGGGAGGTGCTATGGGCACAGACTCAGACAACAGAGAGCAGATGGAGTAAACTTTACCTTACTAATAGACCATTGAGACCATTGAGATCCTCCCATGCCAACCTATTGAAACAATTCTATTTCAGGTTAAAAACTAAAGGAGGTAAGTCATTTACAGCGCTAGGAGCGAAGGCTTGGAACTAGTCAACTAAGGTCTATTGAGTCTGAATCAGTATTCAGAATCACTTGAAGACCTGGGTCTTCGGAGTCTCAGACTCAGTCTGTTATTATTTTATTTTGTAAAGTTGACATAGGTCACTCCTTCTAGGAACGTTGCAGATGAGAGCTTTTTCTGCCTTACCGTACCTTATCCGTTTTTAGTGCCAGGATACTCCCTAGGGAGTGACATGCTCTATAAGTATCAATTCATAATCACAATCATGGAAGGGACAGGGGCACAAAGCTTGTGACATAGGGTGGGCAGGAGAGGCAACAGATGCTCTATGGACATCAGAGGGCTGAGCGAACGTGGGAAGGGGCAGCTAGCTGACCAGACAGAGCAAGCCGGAGGGACAGTGCAACAGCCTAAGCAATTCAGGCAAGAGGGGCAGACACAACACAACAGACCATGGAGGCCAGGAGGAAAGGAATAAGGACAAGGACTCAGATGATTGAAGGCAGTAGGGTGGGGGCAGGCACAGCAAGCTAACCATGCTGGGCAGATAGGAAATGTAGTAGCAATACAATGGACTGTGCAAGGCAAGAAAGAGGGGCAGTGGCAGTTCAGTGCACCTTGGAGGACATGTGGGAGGAGGCAGGGGCATGCACAGATGAAAGAGAGCAAGAGGAGAAAGGCAGGGACAGGAAGCTAATCATGGGGGCAGGTGGAAAGGGCAGTGGCAACAGCATAGACCACATAGAGATGGAATGAGAGGACAAGGGCCTGGAGAAAAGAGGGCATGGAGGAGATATACAGTGACAAGGCTGCAGTCACCTGAAACTCCGAGAGTCTGCAGGAATGAAGAGAACCTGCCTAATAGCCCATAACCAGAGTCTAGCACACTAAATGACCAGAGTACTAGTGATTTATTACAGGGGAAAAGAGGGTCCTGGGTTCTTAGCTAATTGTTCATCTCTGGTGCAGTGATCTCAGAAGGTTCCTAGCTGTGTATTGAAGCAGAGTATCCAATTACAATCAAGGAAATGCATGTTGTTTCAGCCTTAAGCACCCCTGGCACACAATCACAGTTCCCTTCCTTCACACTACTACCCTTGCTCAGCTGCAAACTTAGCATTGAACTCCTTTAATCTCTCACGCATTAGTTTTGTGTCTCAATTTTGTCATTGCTTGCTCACAGCACAAGATGGTTCAAGAGTGTTTCTGTTGTTAGTTTAATATGTGTGATACAAATCCAAGCACAGAGTTCTTGAGTATTCAGTCTGTTTTGTCCCTGAACAAAAAATTGTCTACGGTTTTAAGGTGTTGTACACTTGAGTTCTGACGGAACGGGGGGAGGTGCAATGCACTTTTGTTTCCAGTTGAGGGTGTTGTGGGAGTCAAAGAAAGACTTGTGAGTCTTTTTCAGAGTTTCTTTCATTCTTTGTTTGCAGGAGCATCAAGGGTGTGGCACTCAGGAAGAGCTGATACCAACTGAATCAGAGAAGCCGCTGGCTCATGGGAGGTTAGTCGGGAAGATGGAGACAAGTATGTAAGCTCCGAGATCATCAAGAGTCTTGAAGTCAGTGGAGTCCTCATGGGATGGACATGGTATTTATAACATTGCACCCAAGATGACTGCCAAATCTCGGGGAATTTGAAATGTTGTGAGATTTCTTCTGTGAATGTGAAAGTGGGCTAAAAATGGAAGGGTACCAAGACTAACTTTTATATGTGTTCCAGTCTTTTGGCTACAAGGCACTTTCCCCCTCTTGGCAGAACATGACTACATGACTTGTGCCACGAAACTGGGTGAGGCAGGAGAGGCCTAAGCAGTCAATTTTGAAGATACTTTTGGGCACTTTTAGGGTGAGGCGGCCTAGAGGTTCATCCCTACTGTTGTAGTTTAGCAGCGATTAGATTAAGCATTAGCAGAAGACATCTTGTATTTAGTAACTATTGTGAACATTTCGCGAAATCCATTTTTTGTATTCATGGCAGCCATTTTCTCTGCCACATGCTGCCATGTGCTCACCATGTGCTCTGTCCTACCTTTCTGTTAACTACTCTTGAAAATCTGCCTAGTGACAAGTTATATTTAGCATCTCCCACTTTCGCACATGCTCAGTAAGGTCTGCAGCTGTTAGTCCTTGAAAACTGTCAGCCCCTCCTACCTGTCGACTGTGCATTTCCACATGACCTTACATGTATGCAAGCCTTGCTTCTATAATTGTACCACCTCCTTTTAGCCCCTGCGTGGGTATAAAAGGACCATGCTCTCTCAGTTCAGTGTGCTACTTCAAACATTACCGAAGGGTGCTGTTTGAACTGCAGTACCACCTCATGAGGTTTAATAAACTTTGTCTTTTATTTCAGTTTCTGTGCCAACTTCTTCCTACATGGTCTGAGAACTTTGTGCAGAGAAAGGTGAACCCCTTGCACTAGTAGGCCTTGCTGAGGCTTACTTCAACACTATAACCAAGGAAAAGAGGAGGAATTGAATGGGCTTAATCTCAGGAAGGGACTGGAGAGGTCTTTAGGGGCCAATGGGTAGCCACCCATGTTCAATATTTGGCACACTGAGTCTGATGAATGGACCGGAGTCTAACATGTAGGACCAGTAAGTTAAGCAAGTGCGAGGGCCAATGGCAGTACAAAAGACCACACAGTGACGGAGAGAGTGGGCAGGACACAGACTAAGACAATGGAGGGCAGGGAGAAAGCAAGCTGACCACAGAGGAAGTATCTGCATGGGCAGAGTCATCACAATGGACTATGGAGGGGATTAAGGTGGGGACGGGCAGGCACACAGAGAAAGAAGGACAGGGAGGAGATTTGCAGGGGCAGCAAGCTGACAAGGTAATGCTAACTGGATGGGGCAGGGGCACGCAGATGGTGAACAGAGTGCAGGTGGGGGAGGGGCAGAAATCTGAAATAGACTATGGAGGGCACGAGGGTGCAACAGACACAGGAATGGCATGGAGAGGGTTGGGACATGCAGATGGAAAATGAAGGTCTCTGGGGGGAGAAGGGAATGGGCAGCAAGCTGATCACAGAGGTCAGGTGGGAGGGGCCAGGACATGCAGAGTGCAAATAGAGGGCAAGCAGGAGGGGACAGAAGCAACAATCTGACCACAGATGGAAGGAGTTGGGCAAGGGCACACATATGGAGAATGGAGAGCAAGCAGGAAGGGAGCAAAGGGATAAAGCTGACCCATGAGGGCAGGCTGCGGTGAACTGGCCACCACCAAAGGTGTGCCTGTGTCAACCACCATTTGCGAATGGATGAAGACTGTGCACAGTGGGGGTGTAAGAATTGTTGGCTGAATTTATTCAAAAACCCGTAGAAATTCACTGAAAAAACAAAGGTTAACTGTACACGTCATTGTCTTGAATTGCAACATTAAAAAGCTTCCGATTAGAATAAAAAAGACCCTGGGAATTCATTGAAGAAAACAAATGTTAAAATAATGTTAAAATAACGCTGAAATTGGTCAGTCATAGTTTAGGGAGCAAACTATAACTTGCAATCCTTCCTGGCAAAAGTTTAAGTAAAAACATGTCTATATGTAAACAAGGTAGAGATTGAGTGCAGTTAGTGTGAGTTGTAGATGTACGTTTCAGATATGCTGTGGTTAAGTCAAAGTAAAAAAATATGAGGTATACTAAATGTTATGTTTACAACATATTATTCACCTGTAGATTTATGTGCACAGGTTGACATTAAATATTTGTTATGTATTGCTATTGATAATTTTTCCATAAACTCGAGATGTATAAGGTACATGTATTATTTTTCAGACATTCAGTGAAAATTCTAAGACTTTATACATTGCTGGAGAATTTATAATATATTGGTGACTCATAAATGGTTCAAGTCACAGAATGATTGTAAACGTTGTAAGTGTTGTTGTAATGGTGTATGAAGTTCTACTCATTCCAAGAATTTGTGTAAAGTACTTTTACAAAAATCCATTATCAGTGGCTAAAGCATAGATGAGAAAAGGCTAAAAATACTATGTCAAATTAGGAGGTTGAACACCTCATTAATGTAAATAATAACCAAATACTATTTTGAGTGGTAGTTAAGATTTAATAAATTGCTGATTTTATATTGATGTCTACCAAGACATTATTGGGCAGATTTATGGAAAGTGGAGCTGCACTGAGTGCGGCACCACTTTCTCTGCGCCCATTAGCGCCCCTTGGTGCCCCCCTACCACCACCATGTGTGCGCTGTATTTAAAATGCAGGGTAGGGGGCAATAGCGTAATTTAATGTGACGCCATTGATGTACTATGGAGGAGTAGCACCAAACTCTTGGCGCTACTCTGCAGAGTACTTAGGAGTCCATTCTAAAGAATGGAAGCCCCCTTTTAATGCCTGGTCTGAACAGGCGTTAAAAGTGCAGTAAAAAAATGGTGGAAGGAAATCTCATAGATTTCCTTGCAGCATGTTTTTGTCCACCCTAATGGGGGAACGCCCCCTTTGCATTACATTATGCCTGGTGCAGGCATAATGTAGCGCAAATAGTTACAGAGCGGCGCAATGCATGCATTGTGCCACTTGTTAAATACAGCACAGGGAATTCAGCCTTGTTGGGCCACATTAACATAAAAAATAATGACGTCAATGTGGCGCACAGTGGCAATAGGGGACTATAAATATGCCCCTATGTTTCTTACGCACTTGAGTACCAGTAACATAGAGCAAAATCTCTACTAAATGTTTTGAGAGATATGCTTCATGTCCTGAATGTTGCAAAAGGTTACCCCCATTAGCCCTAGAGTGGTGGTAAAGAATTGGCTCTAGGTGTAGCTCTCTGATACCTTCTAGTATGAAAAACCCATGTTCATTGGATGATTTAATCAGTGATGTCACCCATGATGTCATCAGTGATTTAACAGGTCATTAATAATGTGATATCCTAAGCAGTGCATGGCGGGGGTTCAAGTTTTCGTTAGCTCACTTAACTACAACTGTAAAAAGTTCAATGTTTTTTAACTGTTAACTATAACCATAATGTTATTGTAAACAATATACATGCATACTACTTACTCAGTGGCCTTCCCCACTGAGCACTGAGTAGTTATAGTTAGGACCATGTTTCTATAGGATGTTTATTTTTTCATCCACCTCAGCTCCTTCCTGGAGAGTTTTGGGGTGATCGCTCAAGTGGGGGCTGAAAAGAAGTGGGTTTCCAAAACCCATTTTCCCCAGGAATTGTTCAACAGGAATTTGACTAGAATCTGGATGCACAAAGTATGACTTTTAAGATTTAGGCGGTCATTCTAACCCTGGCGGTCGGTGATAAAGCGGCGGCCAACCCGCCAACAGGCAGGCGGTCCAAAAAATGGAATTCTGACCCTGGCGGGAACCGCCAACACAGCCCGCCACTTTAACACTCCGACCGCCACGGCGGGACAGACAAACAGTGCGGCGGTCACCGCCAACAGGCAGGCGGCAGACAATGTACCGCCCACAGTATCACAACTCACCAATCCGCCACCTTTTCCGGGGCGGGAGCCCCGCCGATAAAAACATGGCGGAAACAGACCCTGAACGGGAAAACGCTCACCTCTATACACTCCACGAGGACGGAGGACAGCATGGAACCCGAATTAAACATCCTACCAGCTCTTGTCTACCTGCTCATCTACCACGAGTACGAACTCCGGCACAGAAGACAACGGTGAGTACTGCACCTACGACACAGGGGAGGGGGGAGGACGAAAGGTTACGGGCACACACATACGCCACCCCCCAACTATCAACATACCAATGCAGAGCAACGACTGAGTGACACCCCCCAAACCCCCCTGAAAAATGCATAGACATAATAAAAATGTTAACTTAAATTTATGTATAAATTAGGTTCATTGAAGTCATGGAAAATTATCGATATGAAATATCAAAGCAAAAATAATGAACAGTGCGAAAGCTATGTACATAGTCAATAAGTCCTGCTCAGTGTGTCAAATATCCACAGTCCGTGGGCCAATGTCTACCAAACTCATGGGCAAAGCCCACACAGGAGACCTGAGTCCGTTGGAGAGAACACTGCTGGGGCATCAGATGACAAAACTACAGGCACCTCAGGGGGAAGGGAAGGGGGGTCACCTCAGCCACAGGAGTCCACGACGGCAGAACCACGAAGGGGCCACCATGCCCACTGTGCCATCCTGGGGAGTGCAAAGCCACAGTCTCTCAAGTCCCTACAGTGGGTGGTTTGCCCACTGTGCCATCCTGGGGAGTGCAAAGCCACAGTCTCACAAGTCTCCACAGTGGGTGGTTTGCCCACTGTGCCATCCTGGGGAGTGCAAAGCCACAGTCCATCAGGTGGATTACAGACTCCACTGGTCATGGAGGAGGCAGGGTGCCCAGAGTGCAGCGTGAACACAGAACCGGCACTGTCAATGGGCCAGCGGTGCTTGACAGGAAGGGCCCAGCGGAGCGGTGCTTGAGACGGCGGGGCCCAGCGGAGCGGTGCTTGACAGGAAGGGCCCAGCGGAGCGGTGCTTGACAGGAAGGGCCCAGCGGAGCGGTGCTTGAGAGGAAGCACCCAGCGGAGCGGTGCTTGAGAGGAAGGGCCCAGCGGAGCGGTGCTTGAGACGGCGGGGCCCAGCGGAGCGGTGCTTGACAGGAAGGGCCCAGCGGAGCGGTGCTTGAGACGGCGGGGCCCTGTTCAGTGGGGCCTTTCTTCACGGCGGGGCCCTGTTCAGCGGTGCCTTTCTTCATGGCGGGGCCCTGTTCAGCAGTGCCTGTCTTCACGGCGGGGCCCTGTTCAACGGTGTCTGTCTTCTCGGCGGGGCCCTGTTCAGCGGTGCCTGTCTTCACGGCAGGGCCCTGTTCAGCGGTGCCTTTCTTCACGGCGGGGCCCTGTTCAGCGGTGCCTGTCTTCACGGCGGGGCCCTGTTCAGCGGTGCCTGTCTTCACAGCGGGGCCCTGTTCAGCGGTGCCTGTCTTCTCGGCGGGGCCCTGTTCAGCGGTGCCTGTCTTCACGGCGGGGCCCTGTTCAGCGGTGCCTTTCTTCACGGCGGGGCCCTGTTCAGCGGTGCCTTTCTTCACGGCGGGGCCCTGTTCAGCGGTGCCTGTCTTCACGGTGGGGCCCTGTTCAGCTGTGCCTGTCTTCTTGGCGGGGCCCTGTTCGGCGGGGCCTTTCTTCACGGCGGGGCCCTGTTCAGCGGGGCCTTTCTTCACGGCGGGGCCCTGTTCAGCGGTGCCTGTCTTCACGGCGGGGCCCTGTTCAGCGGTGCCTGTCTTCTCGGTGGGGCCCTGTTCAGCGGTGCCTTTCTTCACGGCGGGGCCCTGTTTAGCGGTGCCTGTCTTCACGGCGGGGCCCTGTTCAGCGGTGCCTGTCTTCTCGGCAGGGCCCTGTTCAGCGGGGCCTTTCTTCACGGCGGAGCCCTGTTCAGCGGTGCCTGTCTTCACGGCGGGGCCCTGTTCAGCGGTGCCTGTCTTGTCTATCAAGGGAGCCAGACCTGTCCAGGACTCCCTGCTTAGTCGCCCTCCGACCGTGCAGTTGCTGGACCCTCCTGTGACGGAGTCCTGGGCCCGTGGGTGTCCTCCGTCACACCCGGGATGGGGCTTGTGGGGCCCTCCTGGTCCGCGCCCCTGTTGGCTGACTTCTCCGCCCTGCTGCCCTTGCCCTCCTTCGATGAGGCTCTCTGGCCCTTGCCTCCCCTTGATGTTGTGGCAGGTGACAGGCCACGACTTTGCTCCTTGGGGGCAGCCGTGTCAGCCTTCTCGCGGCGGGCCTTGGTTTTATGGGTTCTCTTTCCAGGGGGGGGCTGGCTGTCCCCTTGCTGCTGGCCGATGTATCTGTGCTGGGAAAGGGTGGACTCCAAAACCCGTGCACAATGGTCAGACTTGATGCTGGGCTGGTGGTGGCTGAGGTGCTCTTCGGACTCTTACCAGATGGAGGGGGTGGGTCAGGTGGTGCAAAGAGGTCAACTTTGGAGAGGAAAAGTTTTTTCGGAGCAATGGGAAGGGTAGGTGCAGTGGGTATGGGAGTGGAGGGAGAGGATGTGGTTGCAGGAGAGTCAGGTGTGCTGTCTATGGGTGCAGGTGCTTGTGACGTAGGCTGTCGTGTGGTGGTTGGCTGTTGTGTGGGTGGCTGCCTGCGTTTGTGTGTTTTGGAAGAGGGGGTGACAGAGACAGTGGGAGAGGACACAGGGGACGTGTAAATGGCAGTGGGGGTGGTGACTGTACGTGTGCGGACTGTACTGGAGGGTGTGGTGGTGATGGAAGTACTGGCTGATGGTGGTGTGCATGCAGGTGTGAGTGGAGACGTCACAGGGAGGGAGGAGGGAGACGAGGAGGAGGGGGACCCAGAGGTGGTAGTGACTGTTGCCATGGCTGCATCTGGATGTTGCTTGGGTGAATGCTTGTGGGATCTGTGGTGCTTATGTCTGGATGAGCTGCCCTTGGGTGTTGAGGTGTGTGTAGGCTGGTCTGATGGTGTGGATGGGATAGGCTGAGGAACAGGAGACTGGGAGACGGTGGAGGCAGTTAGAAGAGGGAGGCTGGAAACAGGGACAATGGCTGCCGTCAGTGCTGAGGCCAGAGCATTGAACGATCGTTGATGGGCAGCCTGACCCGAATGAATGCCCTCCAGGTATGCATTGCTCCGATGCACCTCCCTCTCTACCCCCTGGATGGCATTCAAAAGGGTAGACTGCCCAACAATGATGGTCTGTAGGAGGTCAATGACCTCCTCACTGAGGGCAGCAGGGGTAACTGGGGCAGGGCCTGAGGTGCCTGGGGCGAAGGAGATGCCCGCCTTCTTGGGCGAGCGGGCACGGAGCGAAGGCTGAGGGGCTGCTGGGAGGGCGGAGCTGGTGCGTTGGGTGGCGGCTGTACCTGTTGAGGCGGGGGGCACGGATGTTGCCGCCACCGCTAGGGAGCTCCCTTCCGAGGACGTGTCGGTGTCGCTGGTGTCACCACGGGTCCCCGTTCTGGAGCTCCCCTCGCCCTCCGTATCACTGGTGACCTCGGTGTCTGTAGCATGGCCCACCGGGGCCTTGTGAGTTGCAGCTCCCTCGTGCTCCGATGCCAATTCTCCTCCGCCTGATGATGCTAATGCACACATGCACAAGAAGATAAAGAAAAAGGGTGGGGGGAGAAATAAAGACAGGTTGAGTGCATGCATTGTCAACACCGTTGTCGGAGAGGACACACACAGGAGCCTCCAGCACTACGCCGCGCAATCGGGGTACACTACTCAGGACTTGTGACTAGGCCTACAGGTCTATGGACAACAAATGCACACATGGGTGATGCTGGACCATGGATTGCTGTACTTGGCACCCTACAGAGGTGGGGGGCGGGGGCACAGGGCCATGCCTAAAGGAGGGGACTACACTACAGAAAGCGCCCTGGCCTAATGTCACCCACAGCCCTCCTCCCCCACCCAGACACCTCCACTGCGCGCAAAGATAGCAGATTGTGCTGGTACTCACCCCCTTGTGTCTGCTGTGATGTCCTCACACGCCCATCCAAATCGGGGTAGGCCACCGCCAGGATCCGGGACATCAGGGGGGTCAAGGTACCCCTCCTACATTGGGAGGCCATCCCCAGCAGTGACTCGGCGGTCTTCCTGGTCCCGCGGCGGATGTCCTCCCACCTCTTTCGGCAGTGGGTGCCCCGTCTGTTGTGAACCCCCAGGGCCCGGACTTCCTTGGCGATGGCACGGCAAATGTCGACTTTCTGATGGGCGCTGACCTATTTGACATGTACAGGGTGGGAAAGGAAATTTTTACATTTTTCTGCATGTTAGATGTGATTGCCCCCCCCTCCCCAACCTTGCCATGTGGCACATGCTCTCATCTGTCGTGCCTTGCACTCCTCATTCGCTCCCCACCCCACCACCTTACATCCACCATACACAACCCAGGCATAGCCCATTCAACGTGCACCCAGTGTACTTACCTGTTGGTCTGGAGGACCGTAGAGTAGCGCATACTGGGGCAGGACCCCATCCACAAGTTTCTCCAACTCTTCTGAAGTGAAGGCAGGGGCCCTTTCCCCAGTCGCAGCAGCCATTGTCTCTTCCAGACCGAGGTCACAGCAGCACTTGCAGTATAGGTCCTCTCCTGTGGATGATCAGGTCTCGAGTGATTAAGCAGATAGAAAATGGCGGACACGCCCGCGGCGGTGCGTACCGCCGCGGTGCGTAGCGCGACCGCCGGCGCACATCGTCATTGGCTCCTGAAACCCATAGGGTGCAATGTTAACCAATGCGCCTTCGCACTGCGGTCTTCAACTGACTACCGCCACGGTGTGCCACGCCAGCGCGTTGACCTCACATCCCACTGTCACACTTCTCAGGTCAGGCAGCCGCCATTACAACGGCCCACATGGCTTAATTACTACTGCGTCACACAGGCCTAGGCCTTGCATTGCCACTCATACAAGCCTTTCAATGCATAGCGATTCGTGTACTGTGCAAGCTGTGTGAACGTACCTGTGGGTTGCTTGACTCAGTACTCCATGTTGTCCTTCCTAGGCACCGTCCGCTGGGACTTGCGAGGAGAAGGATGAATCCTCCCGTGTACCGACCGCTGGTGGACCTGTCGACAATGGAAGAACGACATATTATCCTTCGATACCGACTTGACCGAGCCACTATACATGAACTGTGTGCCCAGCTGGAGCCAGACCTGATGTCCCCCATCCGCCAACCCACAGGAATTCCCCCTCTGGTGCAGGTGCTGTCAGTACTCCATTTTTTGGCAAGTGGGTCTTTTCAGACAACAGTGGCCATGTCATCAGGGATGTCTCTGCCTATGTTTTCTAAGGTTTTGTCCAGAGTGTTGTCTGCCCTGATGAAATACATGCGGAGCTACATTGTTTTCCCTGAGGAGGGTGATTTGGCCACTGTGAAGGGTGATTTCTATGCCCTTGGACATATCCCCAACATCATTGGTGCCATTGATGGGACCCATGTGGCTTTAGTACCCCCAAAAGACAATGAGCAGGTGTACAGAAATAGAAAAAATTACCATTCTATGAATGTCCAGGTGGTCTGTTTGGCTGACCAGTACATCTCCCATCTAAATGCCAAGTTCCCTGGGTCAGTGCATTACGCGTATGTCATGCGAAATAGCAGCATCCCTTATGTGATGGAACAGCTACAGAGACACCGTGTGTGGCTAATAGGTGACTCTGGTTACCCCAACCTGCCTTGGCTATTGACCCCAGTGAGGAATCCCCGGACCAGGGCAGAGGAACGGTACAATGAGGCCCATGGGCGAACTCGGAGGATTATAGAACGGACCTTCGGGGTCCTGAAGGCCAGGTTTAGGTGCCTGCATATGACAGGAGGATCCCTAATGTACTCACCAAAGAAGGTGTGTCATATCATCGTGGCCTGCTGTGTGCTTCACAATCTTGCATTGCGACGCCAGGTGCCTTTCCTGCAAGAGGATGGTCCAGATGGTGGTGTTGTAGCAGCTGTGGAGCCTGTGGAGAGTGAAGAGGAGGAAGACGACGGGGACGACACGGACAACAGGGACACAGTTATACAACAGTATTTTCAGTAGCACACAGGTAAGAATCACCCACGCCATTTTACATTTACTTCTGGCCTCCTGCATCTCTACTTTCTGTGTTTCCCCCTAGTTCCTTTTAACTGATTTTTGACTTTCCCTTCCCTTTTCTGAGCTGTATGACCCACAGCGTGACTTCTGCTTTGTATGCCCATGGACTAATGCTTATTGACATTGGTATGTTGTCATCACAATGTAACTGAACATTATTGCACCGTTATGTGTAATACATTTGTTAAGAATACAAGCAGACTCCTGATTTTTGAAGTGCCATTGGTGATTTATTTTAAGTGCTACATAAAGGTCCATGATAGTAAAACGGTGATGGGTGGGGATGGAGTAATGTCCATGGCAGAGTCCAGTTCGCAGTCTCACAGGTGCATTGTCCATATGCCTGTGGAAGGATGGAGCAGGGGCTGTTTAAGGTTTGACAGGGTGACAATGTGGGACAGTGGGATGACACCAGGGGGTATCTTATGCTGGCGGGGGTCTTGACATCCTACTCTGTCTTCTTGTGTGATCTCAGGTTCCGCTTGCGGGGTGGTTGATCTTCAGCAGGAGGTGGGGTTCTGGTGGCCTGTCGTTGTGTGGGGGCCTCCTGTCCACTAGCGCTGGCGGAGGTGGTAGGCTGTTCGTGGTCCGGGCTAGTGACAGGGGCTCTTTGGGGTGCCACATGGTCCCACAATGTGGTGACTATCTGGTTGAGGGCCAGGACGATGGTCCCCATTGCGGAACCAATGTTCCTGAGTTCGTCTCTGAACCCCATGTACCATTCCTCCTGCTGTGCCTGGATCTCCTGGAACCTGGCCAGTACCGTCGCCATCGTCTCCTGCGAGTGGTGGTATGCTCCCATGATGGTGGTGAGGGTCTCTTGG
The DNA here is from genome assembly GCF_031143425.1 of Pleurodeles waltl. Classification (NCBI taxonomy): domain Eukaryota; kingdom Metazoa; phylum Chordata; class Amphibia; order Caudata; family Salamandridae; genus Pleurodeles; species Pleurodeles waltl. The sequence continues at coordinate 412,432,412 of NC_090439.1, read as the reverse complement.
AGAGTGGGTTCCCTGGGCCTGTCCCCCCCCTCTCGCACAGCAGCCCTCCCAGTTCCCCTGTTTCCCCGGGCCTCTGTCCCCTGGACGGTGTGCCCACTACCACTGCCCCCAGGTCCCTGTTGTTGTTGGGGTGGTGGCTCAGCCTGGGTGCCCTGTAGTGGCGGACACACCGCTGATTGACGCGTCCTGGAGACAGAGGCATGGGCCCGCTGGGTGGGAGCTGTGCTGGTATTCCCAGAGGGGGTTGGGTCTGCTGTGGCCTGTGTCTGTGTGTGGGGAACCGACCGTCCAGAGGTCCCCGATGGTCCAGGCTGGTCATCAGGTTCTAGGTCGACAGAGCTGCTGTCATCACTGGGGGCCTGTTCTGGGGGTGGGATGGACAAATCTGGACCCTCCTGGCCGGTGTGTTGGCGTTCGGGCCCTGCAGGGGTAAAAGAGTATGGTTATTGCTTCTGTGTGTGCCATGGAGTGCGATTTGTGGGTGCCCTTGTCCCCCAGTGCTGGCATTCCCTTGTGGGAGGAGTTGTGAGGGTGGTTTGTGGGGGGGGATGGGTATGTGCAGTGGTCATGCTTAGGTAATGGGTGTCCATGGTTTGTGTTGGCATTCAGGGATTGGTGTTGGGTTGGGTGGGTTGTGCTGGTGAGACATTGGCAGGGAGGATGTGTGCTGGGGGGTTGGGGTGAGGGTGGGGGTGTGGGTTGGCATGCTGGTGGTTGGGGGGGGTGAAGTAGTTGAGATTAGACTTACCAGAGTCCATTCCTCCGGCTACTCCAGCGAGGCCCTCAGGATGCAGGATGTTCAAGACCTCTTGCTCCCATGCTGTGAATTCGGGTGGAGTGGGTGGGGGTCCGCCGCCAGTCTTCTGCACAGCGATGTTGTGTCTTGACACCATCGACCGCACCTTCCCCCGTAGGTCGTTCCAGCGCTTTCGGATGTCTTCCTGATTTCTGGGATGCTGTCCCACAGCGTTGACCCTGTCGACGATCCTTTCCCATAGCTCCGCCTTCCTGGCTATTGTGGTGTGCTGCACCTGTGTGCCGAAGAGCTGGGGCTCTACCCTAATTATTTCCTCCACCATGACCCTGAGTTCTTGGTCCGAGAACCTGGGGTGTCTTTGGGGTGCCATGGGGTGGTGTGGATGAGGTGTGGGGTGGTGTTTGTGGTGATGTGAGTGGTGGTGTGTGGTGATGTGTGCGTAGATGTGGTGTGGGTGATGATGTTGGGTTCCTGTGTGTGTTGTGGTTTGCGTTCCCTGTGCTCTCTCTCTGTGTATTGCGCCTTGTCTCTGAAATTCGATTTGGGGGGGTTTGTGGGTGATGTGGGTGTGTGTTTTATATGGTGATGGGTGTGTGGGAGTGTTGTGTGTATGTGTATCAGGTGTGTGTATTTTGAATTGTCCAATGTGGCTGTGTTTTGTATGGGTGTGTGTATTTTGAGCGCAGCGGTGTGTACCGCCAATGGAATACCGCGGTTGAAAGACCGCCGCGTGGATTCGTGGGTCATAATGGCATGGGCGTGTTTGTGTTGGCGTGACGGTGGAGGTTTGGTCATCTCCAGTTTATCGCTGACCGCTGATGAGGCGGCCTTCCGTGGATGTCGGGTTTTTGGCGGTTTGGCAGTTGTGGGTCAGAATGACCGTGGCGGTTTACCGCGGCGGTATAATGGCGGTCTTCTGACCGGCAGTAAGAGCCTTTTACCGCCGAGGTCAGAATGACCCCCTTAGTGTTTATATGTATAGTAGTTTTTAAGACATTAAGGTTCAAAATTTGAATCTGTGCACCCAATAGATCTAAAGATACAGATATGACCCCAGATGGTCCAAGGTCCCGGGGGTCAGTGCAATGTAAATTATTAAAAGGGGAGGAAGTGTGTATATGCCTACCTCCCTCGGCCAATTTCAACACTCTGGACTCCTTCCCCTGGGGACTGCCACTTTTACCCTGAGGAATAATGCAAGGACAAAACGAATAGATGAAAGTAAGTGTAATAATATAAATACAGTAGAAATACATACAGCCAATCTAAAACTATATACATATGTAGAAGTCAGGGGACACTGCCCAGTCCTCAATGTGCTTGGGCCACAGGGCCACATGAAAAAGTCCAAGGCCCCACTTGTCTCCTGTAACAACACGGAGAGAACACTGCTGGGGCATCAGTTGGAAAATAGGCAGGCACCTCAGGGGGACGGTGAATGGGGGGGGGGGGGGCACCTCAGCCATCAGATGAAACAACACCACTGGTCCTGGGGGGGCAACATGCCCATTGCTCTGTCCTGGGGAGTGCAAGGCCACAGTCTCTTAAGTGGGTGACTTGCCCACATGCACTAGAGGGGGAAAGATGCGCTGTGCTTTGTCCTGGGGAGTGCAAGGCCACAGTCTTTCAAGTGGGTGACTTGCCCACATGCTCTGGAGGGGGCAGCATGCCCTGTGCACTGTCCTGGGGAGTGCAAGGCCACAGTCCCTCGAGTGGGTGACTTGACCACTGGTTCTGGAGGGGGCATTGTGCCCTGTGATCTTCATCCTGGGGAGGATGGGGTGAGTGAGTGGCTTCCCCACTGGTTCTGGAGGGGGCATCGTGCCCTGTGATCTTCATCTTGGGTAGGATGGACTGAGTGGGTGGATTCCCCACTGGTCATGGAGGGGGTATCGTGCCTCTCGTGCCCTGTGATCTTCATCCTGGGGAGGATGGGGTGAGTGGGTGGCTTCCCCACTAGTTCTGGAGGGGGCATCGTGCCCTGTGATCTTCATCCTGGGGAGAGGCTCCTGCTCTCCCCTGTAGCCTTGGATGGCTGCCCACTGCTGGTGGTAATATCACCCTATTACTGTTGGGGTGGTGACTGCCAGTGAGGTGTGTGTTCTGATAGGTGTGCTGGTGGCGGCCGTAGTGGATGTGGATGAAGTGCATGCAGGTGTGAGTGTAGACGCAACTGGGAGAGAGGTGAAGGAGGACGGGGACACAGTGGACGCAGTGAATGTTGGTATGTCTGCACTTGGATGGTGTTTGTGTGAGTGCCTGTGGGATTAAGTGTGATGCTTATTTTTGCCTGTGCCACTCTTGTGTGTTGTCTTGTGTACATACACATCTGCCTGTGTGCTTGGGATAGGTTGGGGTTGAGGAGAATGGGATTGGGTAGAGGACGTTAGGACATTGGAGGTGGGAGGGTGGAAACAGGGACAATGGCTGCCATCAGAGAGGAGGCCAGAACGTGGGTTGATCTCTGTTGGGCCACCAAGGCAGTGTGAATGCCTCCCAGAAATGCATTGGTCTGTTGCATTTGCGCTGCCAGCCCCTGGATGGCATTCACAATGGTTGACTTTCCAACAGAGATGGATATCAGGAGGTCAATAGTCTCCTCACTCAGGGTAGCAGGATTAACTCGGGCAGGGCCTGAGGTGCCTGGGGAGAAGGAGATGCCCACCCTCCTGGGTGAGCAGCACGGGCAACTCGATGAGGGGCTGCTGGGAGGGCGGTGCTGGTACAGGTGGTGGTGGCTGTACCTGTAGCTGGGGTGGGCAAAGAGGTGTCCACCACGACCAGGGAGCTTCCATCAGCAGAGGTATCTGTGTCTGAACTTTCCCCTCCAGTCTCCTCTGTGGCGCTCCCCTCGCCCTCCGTCCCACTGGTGCCCTCATCGTCAGTGGACTCTGCCTCAAGGGTCCTGTGGGATGCAGTACCCTCCATCGCCGGTGTCTTTGCTCCTTCACCAGATGATGTTAATTCACATAAGGACAGGATGACAGAACAAAAAAGGGGGGGAGACAAAGGATATACTTGTTCAATGGCTGCACCAACACCTCAGTTGGTGTACACAGCACCCTCACACACAGGGAACAGGCCTACGCACTATGCAATGCACTACCAGTAACAATGCGAGTCACCAGGGCATCGGGAGTGACAGATACCGCCAACTGCAGCATACCTGGGACCCACACAGTCCTGCCCAGTAGTGGATGCCTACAAGCTATGTAGGAGGACTATCACATCAGAACCCTGGCCAACATAAGACATACTCTGCATTGTCAGGCCTGGCCTAGGGGCACCAACAGACACACATCCCCCACCCGAATACCACCCCACTAGGCGTAAGTAGAAATGATGGTCACTGTATTCACCCCCTTGTGGCTGCTGTGATGTCATCAAGCGCCCTTCCAGGTCCGGATAGGCCACCGAAAGTACGTGGGCCATCAGGGGGTCAGGGTTCGACAGGCACCCCTTCTTCTTTGGGAGGCCATCATGTAGGAAAGTAGCCTCTTTCTAGCATGTTTACTCCCACTTTTGGCCTGTTTGTGAGTGTGTGTCAGTGTGTTTTTACTGTGTCACTGTGATACTGCTAGCCAGGACCACAGTGCTCATAGATAAAAACCTATATGTCAGTATGTTCTGGCTGTCTCACTGGGATCCTGCTAGCCAGGACCGCAGTACTCATAGTTTGTGGCCTAATGTGTGTGCCTATGTAGTACCTAACTGTGTCACTGAGGCTCTGCTAACCAGAACCTCAGTGTTTATGCTCTCTCTGCTTTTAAATTTGTCACTGTAAGCCAGTGACTTAATTTACCAATTTCAGATGGCATACTGGACCCCCTTAATAAGTCCCTAGTATATGGTACCTATGTACCCAGGGCATTGGGGTTCTAGGAGATCCATATGGGCTGCAGCATTTCTTTTGCCACCCATAGGGAGATCAGACAAACCCTTACACAGGACTGCCATTGCAGCCTGAGTGAAATAGTGCACACACTATTTCACAGCCATTTTCACTGCACTTAAGTAACTTATAAGTCAACTATATGTCTAACCTTTACTTGCTGAAGGTTAGGTGCAAAGTTACTAAGTGTGAGGGCACCCTTGCACTAGAAAAGGTGTCTCCACATAGTTCAGGGCCATTTCCCCGTACTTTGTGAGTGCGGGGACGCCATTACATGAGTGCACTACATATAGATCAATACCCATATGTAGCTTCACAACGGTAACTCTGAATATGGCCATGTAACATGCCTAAGATCATGGAATTGTCCCCCCATTCCAAATCTGGTATTGGGGAGCCAATTCCATGCATCCTGGGGGCTCCACCATGGACCCCCAGTACTGCCAAACCAGCTCTCTGAGGCTTGCACTGCAGCTACAACTGCTGCCACCTCACAGACAGGGTTCTGCCCTTCTAGGGTCTGGGCAGCCCAGTCCCAGGAAGGCAGAACAAAGCATTACCTCTGAGAGCAGGGTGTTACACCCTCTCCCTTTGGAAATAGGTGTTACAGGCTGGGGAGGGGCAGCCTCTCCCAGCCTCTGGAAATGCTTTGAAGGGCACAGATGGTGCTCTCCTTGCATAAACCAGTCTACACCAGTTCAGGGGCCCCTTCTCCCCTGCTCTGGCAGGAAACTGGACAAAGGAAAGGGGAGTGACCACTCCCCTGTCTGTCACCACCCCAGGGGTGGTGCCCAGAACTCCTTCAGTGTGTCCCAGACTTCAGCCATCTTGCTTTGCAAGGTGTGGGGGCACTCTGGAGGGCTCTGAGAGGCCAGTCGCAGCAGGTGACGTCAGAGATAGGCCCATACCTGATAAGGTAGCCAATCCCCTTCTCAGGGCTATTTAGGGTCTCTCTTGTGGGTTCTCTTCAGATTCTGCTTGCAAGTTTCCTTCAGGGATCCTCTGCAACAACTTCAGGCTCTTCTGACCTCGGATCAACGGCAGCCTGCTCCAAGAAACACTGTAACTGAAACAAAGTGTCTACAAGAGACACTTTTCTTCAGCAACCTCAGCTCCAAGTCAGCAACTGCAACAGTTTCCATGGTGTGCATGCTCTGGGGACTCCCTGTCTTCATCCCGCACCAGAAGGACTGAAGAAAAATCTTCTGTGGAGTGACGGAGTCATTCCCCTGCTCTAAGCAGGTACCTTCCAAGGCACCAACCAGTTCCCTGGGACTCCTCTCACGGCAACGAGCATGCTTCTAAGGACACAGAGGGTGAACATCATCAACATAGACTGTCCTGAGGTCCTGCTGATGCAATTTGGAGGCGGTAAGACCTTGCCTTCCCCGAGAACGATGGTACCCATGTGTATTGTGTCTTCTTCACCTCCTGAGGCCTCTGTGCACTCTTTGAAAAATTCCTTCATGCACACCCTGGCCCAGATCCCCAGCACTCCTCCCTGTGATGCTCAACTCGCTGAGTTGTTCTCTCGCGGCGTGGGACCTTCTTTTCTTGTGCTGCATCAACTGCATTTTGCCCCTCTTTTGAACCTAGATCCTGTGGCTTCTGGGGGTGCTGGCTGGCATCCTGAGGGCTCTCTAAAGCGCTGAGAGCCCCCTCTTCCTCCTCACATTGATAGAAGGCCCCCAGGTCCCTCCTGGGTCCATCCAGCACCATTTTGATGAAAAACACACTTTTATTGTAACCTAGGTTTGTTGGTGCCTTCCAACACAAAATCTCATCTGCAATGATCTTTACACCGTAGGACATCTTTTGCATCATGCAGGAACCTACTGGCATCTTCCTTGGGTGCCTTTCTGCAGTCTTCTACTAACCAGGGACTCTGCTTTTGCACCCTTTTCTGGGTTGGCAGGGGCTCCTGTCCTTCCTTGAACTTCTTTTGACTTCTGTACTTGGTCCCCTTCCTTTGCAGGTCTTCAGGTCCAAAAATCCAGCAGTTGTTCTTTGCAGACTTGGTTGGCTGCTGCAAAATCCCCAAAATGAGGTGTAGTGTGTCCTAAAGAAACTTGCAGTACTTTACTCCTGCTTTTCTGGGCTCTGGGGTAGGGTAATTTACTTACCTTTACTGTATTATTACTCTCCCAGTAATTCTGCACACACTACACTTTTCCAAGGGGGAATTCGTGATTAACTTTCCACTTTTTTAGTATATGGTTTGTGTTGCCCCTAGACCTATTTTCTCCCATTGCATTGTACAGGATTCCCTACTGTTTGCATTGTTCTATGACTATTTACTTGTCTAATTTTGGTGTCTAGTGTATATATTGTGTATAATACTTACCTCTAGAAGGAGTATTGTTTCTAAGATATTTTTGGTACTGTATCACACAAATAAATACCTTTATTGTTGGTAACAATGAGTATTGTCTTTACTTGTGTATAAGTACTGTGTAACTATAAGTGGTATTGCAGGAGCTTTGCATGTCTCCTAATTCAGCCTCAGCTGCTTTGCTATAGCTACCTCTGTCAGCCTAAGCTGCTAGAACACTACTACATTCACTAACAAGGGATAACTGGACCTGGTGTAAGGTGTAAGTGCCCAAGGTACCCTCTACAAACCAGGCCAGCCTCCTACACATACCCCGCTGGGCCTCCGCTGTCTTCCATGCCCAGCATCTCACGTCCTCCCACCGTTTCCGACAGTGGGTGCTCCCCCTGCTGTAGACCCCCACAGTCCACACGTCCTTGGCGATGGCACACCATATACCCTTCGCTTGATGGGTGCTGACCTCCAGAGGAAATACACACATGGAAAGGTATTAGTCAGACGGTCCTGCCTGTTACACTCATGGCCCATCATACCCCTTCCCATCCCCATTTGCACAGAGCTGGCCCACCACACTAGCTGCACGCCGCCCAGGGGACATCCACCAAACCCCCTACATGAGGCCTTCACACACACCACTCCATACATTCATGCCCTATGCATCGTGCTCACAGTGTACTCAACTGTTGGGCTGGAGGCCCATACAGCAGTCGGTACTAGGGTAGGACTCCATCCACCAGTCTCTCTAACTCCACTGAGTGGAAGGCAGGGGCCCTTTCCCCAGTCGCACGCGCCATGGTAGGTGCCAGGCACAGGTCTCAGCAGCACATGAAGTGTAGGTCCTCTCCTGTTGAAGGGCAGGTAGCAAGTGAGTGAACAAATAAGAAATAGCGGTGATGTCCGTGGCGGTGCATACCGTCACCTCTGGCGTACATCACCATTGGCCACTCCCCCCCATAGGGCCCAATATTATCCAATGAGGCGTTGCATGGTGGTTCCCGACTGCCTCTCGCAACGGCGCACAGTGTCAGCGGAATTACCTCCCTTCCACCTGTCCCTCCACAAAGGACAGGCGATATTATAACTGCGTCACAGTTCACAATTTTACATACAGGACAGATGCCAATTATACATTTCAAATTAACATTATGCATTGTACTGTTGTGGCTACAATGTACAGTTTGTGACCAGCTCCTCACTCTGGTAGACTTAGGGACAGATGTAGCAAAAAACCAAATTGCGAGTTGCAATTTGCGAGTCCTTCCGACTCGCAAATTGCAACTCGCAATTTGGTATGCAGAACTGTGTCTCAGACACCGTCTGCGAGTCACTATGGGGTCGCAAAGACCCACCTCATTAATATTCACGAGGTGGGTCGCAAATTGCGGCCCCATAGCGACTATGGGCACTCGCTAACATGGAGGCCTGCTGTAGTCAGCAGACCTCTATGTTCGTGACTGCTTATCAATAAAGCAGTTTTTTTTTTTAAGTGTAGCCCGTTTTCCTTAAAGGAAAACGAGCTGCACTTAAAAAAAAATCCGAAAACTTTAGTTTCTGAATTTTTTCAGGGCAGCCCTGAAAAAATATTTTGTGGTCCATTCACAAAGGGGAAGGGGTCCCATGGGGACCCCTTCCAATTTGCGAGTGGGTTACCATCCACTTCAAGTGGATGGTAACTGCGACTCCATTTGCGACTGCATACGCGGTCGCAAATGGATTTGCATACCACTGCGAATCGCAAATAGGAAGGGAACTCCCCTTCCTATTTGCGATTCGGAAATGCATTTTGCGAGTCGGTCCCGACTCGCAAAATGCATTTCTGCATAGGAAACTCCGGTTAGCGACTCGCAAACAGCATTTTTTGCCGTTTGCGAGTCGCAAACGGTTTCCTACATCTGGCCCTTGGAAACAATGGAGGACAGGCACATTATCCTCAACTACAGACTTGACAGGGCCACAACCACAGAGCTGTGTGCCCAACTGGAACCTGACCTGATATCTGCTATCCGTCACCCCACTGAGATCCCCCTTCTTGTGCTAGTCCAATCTGTGCTCCATTTATTGGCAACTGGTTCTTTCCAAGTGACAGTGGGCTTGGCAGCAGGAATGTAACAGCCAGTGTTCTCATTAGGGATGACAAGAGTGCTGGATGCCCTGATTAAACACATGTGCAGCTACATTGTTTTCCCCCAGGTAGAGAATTTACCCACATTGAAAGTTGCCTTCTATGCAATGGGACATACCCCTAACATAATTGGGGCAGTTGATGGCACACATATTGCATTTGTCCCCCCGTGAAAATGAACAGGTGTTCAGAAATCGAAAGAGTTTTCACTCATTGAATGTCCAGATGGTGCGCCTGGCGGACAAGTACATCTCCCACATCATTGCTAAGTATCCTGGGTCTGTGCATGATGCCTTTATCCTGAGGAATAGCAGCATCCCAAATGTGATGGTACTACTGCAGAGGCAAAGGGTGTGGCTAATAGGTGAGCCCTGGTTCCCACTAAGTGGATGTTGGTATATGGTTACGGTGTGGGCCATATGGCATAGTGTGTGGCTAAATGTTGTCCCTCAATATTTGCAGGTGACACAGGCTACCTCAACCTATCATGGCTACTGACCCCTGTGAGGAATCCCAGGACAAGGGATAGAGGAACGTTACGATGAGGCATATGGGCGAACAAGAAGGATAATTGAACATACCTTTGGACTCCTCAAGACCAGGTTTTGGTACCTCCATCTAACAGGTGGATCCCTGTGCTACTCACCCAAGAAGGTTTGCCAGATAATCATAGCATGCTGCATGTTGCATAACCTTGCTTTGAGACGCCATGTGCCTTTTCTGTAGGAGGAGGAGGCTGGAGATGGCAGCAGAGGGACCTGTGGACAGTAAAGATGTGGAGGCAGAGGATGAGGACAACAGAATTGCAGTGATTTAACCAATACTTCGAATGACACACAGGTAAGTCAGTGTAACTTCACATTTCATTGTCATTTGTTTGTTTCATATTGTCATTGGCAGGCTGTGATTTCCCACTTCAATGCCCACTCACTGTACCCTTTGGCAACTCTTTTTGCAGATGTTGGTGCCCCACTATCGCTCCTGGTGTGTTCACTGCAGCCAACTACAGGTATATCCTATGTGCACATTGCTGTACAGTTGATTTGCAATGTTTGAACCTTGTTAAACGAATACATTCATAAATCATTTGACATACTCCATACTTGTATTTTTTCAAAGTGTGTTTATTGAAGTGCTATAAAGAAAAGAGGGTAGTGCAATGGGCTGGGGTGATGATGGAGGAAAGTTCAGGGTATTGTTCCATTCTATTTGTAGCACAGGTTAATTATCCAAGGGGACATAGGAAGGGGAGCAATGGCAGTTCAAGGTGGACAGGGTGACAGATTGGGACACAATTGTGACAATCAGGAGAGTCTTATTTCCTGGTGGGGGTCTTGGCAATAGTCTCTGGCTTCTGCCTGGATCGCAGGGAGAATTTGTGGGGTGGTTCTCCTTCTGCAGGGGAAGGGGTGCTGGTGGCCTGTTGGTCCTGTGGCAGGGCCTCCTGTCCACTATTGGCAGGGGAGGTAGGGGCCAGTTCAGCAGTCTGGGTAGTGGCAGGGGCCCGCTGTTGTAAGACTGCCTCCCTCATAATGTTGGCCATGTCTGCCAGCACCCCTGCTAAGGAGACCATGGTGGTGTTGATGGCCTGCAAGTCCTCCCTGATCCCCTGGTACTGTCCATCCAGCAGCCACCTGTTCTCCTGCACATTGTCCAGGATCTGGCCCAGCGTATCCTGGGAATGTTGGTATGCCCTCACGATCTCAGTGAGTGCCTCCCGGAGAGTCGGTTCCCTGGGCATGTCCTCTACAGGCACATAGCAGTCCTCCCAGTTTCCCTGTTGTCCTGTGCCTCTGTCCCCTGAACCATGTGCCTGTAGCAACTGACCCAGGTCCCTGATAGTTTTGGATGAGAGGTGTTCCCTGGGGTACCTGTAGTGGTGGACACACTGCTGATTGATGTGTCCTGAGGATAGAGGCATGGATATGCTGGGTGGGTGCTGTGGTGGTGTTTCCTGAAGGGGGAGGCTCTGTGGTGGTGTGTGACTGTGGCTCGGTAACCAACTGTCCAGAGGTCTCTGATGGGCCAGGTTGGCCATCCATATCCAGGCAACCAGAGTCGTTGTCATCACTGTGGGCCTCTTCTGTGAGGGGACTGGAAATTGTTGGCACCTCTTCTCTGCTGACATTGGCTGGGATACCTGTGGGGATGTAAATGCAGTGTTAGTGTTTCTGTGTGTGACATATGGTGCATGGGTGGGTTGCCCTCTTTGGGTGTATTTGCCCTCGCAGCTTTCACTTGTGTACGTAGATATATGGTGGGCTAGCTGATTCTCTCTAGTGTGCATGCTTTAGTGATAGGTGTCCATGCAGGTCTGTGAGTGGTGCCTATGCATTGGTATGGCATGCAAGGCTTGGCTTTGGGATGAGTGAGATGTGATGGCGGGGTGTGTGGGAAGTGGTGGAGTGATGGAAGTGAGGGTAAGGGTATGTAAAGACATGCAGGTAGGATGGTGATAGTAGTAAAGAGTTTACTTACCAGAATCCAGTCCTCCTCCTAATCCTGCCAGGCCCTCTGGATGCATGATTGCCAACACTTGCTCCTCCCATTTTGTTAGATGTCGGGGACGAGGTGGGGTTTTCACTGCCAGTCCTCTGCACAGCGAGTTGGTGTCTTGCTGCAATGGAACGTGCCTTCCCCTGTAAGTCGTTCCACCACTTCCTGATGTCATCCCTTGTTCTGGGATGCTGTCCCTCAGCGTTGACCCTGTCCGCGATCCTCTGCCATAGCTCCATCTTCCTAGCAATGGATATCTGCTGCACCTGTACTCCAACTAGCTGTGGCTCTAACCAGATGATTTCCTCCACCATGACCATTAGCTCCTCTTCAGAGAATCTGCGGGGTCGTTGTGGTGCCATGGGTGTTGTGTGAGCAGTGTGGGTGTGGTTGTGTAGGGTGATGTGTTGGGATGTGTTTTGTGAGGTGTGTGGGTGGTCTATTGGTGATGGTGGTATGTGGCTTTTGTCTTGTCTGTGGTCTTGCTGTCTCTCTCTGGTGTCAATGGTTTGTAATGGTAAAGACTTGTGGGTAATGTGGGTGGGTGATTTTTAGTGGTGTGGGTGGGGTGTGTGTCTGGGTGTCAGGTGTGTGTTGTTTGAATTGTCCAATGTGGTGTTCTTTTTGTATATGTGTGTGTGTATTTTGAGAGCGGCAGTATGTACCGCCAATGGTTTACCACCATTGAATGTCCGCCGTGGTTATTCTTGGGACATACTGTGATGGGCATAGTACTGTTTGCGTAACAGTGTGGGTTTCATACCGCCAGTTTATCACTGACCTTTGGTGTGGTGGAATTGTGTATATGGCTGAATAGTGACGGATTGGTGTCTGTGTGTCAAAATATGGTGAGCGGATATCCGCCGCAGTGGCAGTAGGTTTGCGGCAGTCAGCATGGCAGTAAGTGGGATTTACTGCCAATGTCATAATGAGGGCCTTTGTGTGGCTTAATGCCATCTTGTAAATACGACCCCTTCACATGCATTCCTTTGCATGGAAGGGTGTGCAGTGAGTTTTCGTAAACCTGAGGCAGTAACCAAATCTAATGCCACCCCAGGGGTGGCGATAGCAAGGCGCAAGGAGTAGGAATACTTTTAGTCCTCCTCATTTTCTGCTTTTTCTATGTGTGCTGCAGAAGGATCACAATGCCACACATGATTGTTAATGTGCAGGAAGGTGTCTCTTCCTGCACATAAACAATAATTTCAAAATTATGCTTTGGCACTTCTGTGTGTGCTGCATTCTGCATGTCTCCTAGATCAGCCTTGGCTGCTGTGCTACAGCTACCTCTAGAGAGCCTAAGCTGCTAGAACACTGCCTACATTTCACTAATAAGGGATAACTGGACCTGGTGTAAGGTGTAAGTACCTGAGGTACCCACTACAAACCAGGCCAGCCTCCTGCACTCGGCAGCAGCTCTGAGAGATTCCACGCTTGGAACAGGAGAAACAGCTACTGAGAATAATTTCTGACACCTATACCAGTATGGGGTAGGATAGTTTTGGAGCAGAGCCGAAAAATCTAGAAATATAGAGTACCACCCCTAAGGAAGGTACTAAACAAGCACAGGAGGGTTCTAAAAAGTGCTCGGATAAACTAAAGCAATCTAAAGACAGACAAAATCAGAGAGCAGATTCTCCACACCCAGAGAACTCTGACAGGAGATATAGGTGGTCATTACAACCCTGGCAGACGGTGTTAAAGCGGCGGTAAGACTGCCAACAGGCCGGCGGTAAAAAGTTTGGAATTACTACCGTGGCGGAAACCGCCAACAAAGACAGCCACTTCAACACTTCAACCGCCACGGTGGTACAAACAAACAGCGCAGCGGTCACCGCCAACAGACAGGTGGAGGACAATGTACCGCCCACACTATTATGACAGGCCAATCTGCCACCTTTTCTGGGGCAGATACACCATGGATAAAAAAACGGCGGAAACAGGAATTTCGAAGGGAAAACGCTCACCTCTACACACTCCACGAGGAAGGAGGACACCATGGACCCGGAACTCCAAATCCTACCTGCGATAGTCTTCCTGCTCCTGTACCAGGAGCACCAACGCCGGTGGCGAAGACCACGGTGAGTACTGCACCTACGACACAGGGGAGGGAAAAAACAAGGACACACACACACGCAGCACGCAACACCCCCACCCTCACCCACTACAACACACACACTAATACATATCTATACATTATAGTTACACCCCCAACCCCCCTGGAAGAATGCAAAGACAAAAGGAAATGAGTGTAACCATTGTAATATATCAAAATGCAGTATGCAAAAATGTACATATATACACTATCAACAAAATATACACCAAGAATAGTAGTCCAGGTATTGCACCACTCATAGTCCGTGGACCACTGGGCCCAAAATGCATGGGCGAGGCCCACACACGATACCAGATCAAAACAGAGAGAACACTGCAGGGGCATCAGATAGAAATACAACAGACACCTCAGGGGGAAGGGAAGGGGGGGCACCTCGGCCGGATGAGTGCACAATGCCAGATCAACGACGGGGCTCCATGCCCATTGATGTGTCCTGGGGAGTGCAAAGCCACAGTCTCTCAAGTCTATACAGTGGGTGGTTTGCCCACTGCTGCATCCTGGGGAGTGCAAAGTCACAGTCTCTCAAGTCTATACAGTGGGTGGTTGGCCCACTGCTGCATCCTGGGGAGTGCAAAGTCACAGTCTCTCAAGTGGATAACAGTCTCCACTGGTTCTGGAGGGGGACCGATGCCCAGAGTGCTTCATCCTGTGAAGGACAGAGGTAGTGGATGCATGTCTCCACTGGTTCTGGAGGGGGACTGGTGCCCAGAGTGTATCACACACCCCTTGCCGGTCCCAGTTGCGTCAGTGCCCCTGCCTCTCATGGGCTACTGGTGCCTGATTTGGCGGTGCCCTGTTCAGCGGTGCTTGACTTGGCGGTGCCCTGTTCAGTGGTGCTTGAGTTGGCGGTGCCCTGTTCAGTGGTGCTTGAGTTGGCGGTGCCATGTTCAGCGGTGCTTGATTTGGCGGTGCCCTGTTCAGCGGTGCTTGATTTGGTGGTGCCCTGTTCAGCGGTGCCTGATTTTACGGTGCCCTGTTCAGCGGTGCTTGAGTTGGAGGTGCCCGGTTCAGCGGTGCTTGATTTGGCGTTACCATGTTCAGCGGTGCTTGATTTGGCGGTGCCCTATTCAGCGGTACTTGATTTGGCGGTGCCCTATTCAGCGGTGCTTGATTTGGCGGTGCCCTGTTCAGCAGTGCTTGAGTTGGCAGTGCCCTGTTCAGCTGTGCTTGAGTTGGCGGTCCTTCATTGCCCAGCTGGGCTGGGGCTGGCGGGCCTTCATTGGTCAGCTGGGCTGTGGCTGGCGGGGCCCTCCTGGGCAGCTGGGCTGTGGCTGGCGGGGCCCTCCTGGGAAGCTGGGCTGTGGCTGGCGGGGGCCTCCTGGGCAGCTGGGCTGTGGCTGGTGGGGCCCTCCTGGGCAGATGGGCTGTGGCTGGCGAGGGCCTCCTGTGCAGCTGGGCTGTGGCAGGTGGGGGCCTCCTGGGCAGCGAGGATGGGGCTGGCGGTGGCCTCTTGGGCAGCGAGGATGGGGCTGGCAGTGGCCTCCTGGGCAGGCCTCCTGGGCAGCGAGGATGGGGCTGGCGGTGGCCTCCTGGGCAGCGAGGATGGGGCTGTTGGGGCCCTCCTGGGCATATGGGCTGTGACTGGCGAGGGCCTCCTGTGCAGCTGGGCTGTGGCAGGTGGGGGCCTCCTGGGCAGCGAGGATGGGGCTGGCGGTGGCCTCTTGGGCAGCGAGGATGGGGCTGGCAGTGGCCTCCTGGGCAGGCCTCCTGGGCAGCGAGGATGGGGCTGGCGGTGGCCTCCTGGGCAGCGAGGATGGGGCTGGCGGGGCCCTCCTGGGCACCGGGGATGATGGCGGTCTTCTCCGCCGTGCTGCTCCTCCCAGACTTGCCGGGTTTCTTATGGCCCTTCCCCACCTTGGGAGGTGTCACAGCTGAGTCCACACTCCCACCTGGACCCCTGGGAGCGGCGTTGGTGGCTGGAGTCTTCCCCCTCTCCTGCCGGGCACTGGCCAACTTCTGGTGCTTCACAGGGGAGGGACTGGCTGTGCTGTGGCTCCGTGCCAAACTGGCTGTCCTGGTGGCAGATGCACTCCACATACCTGTGAATACAGGCACCACTGGTCCCGGAGATGTTGTGGCTGAGGTGCTAGTTCAGGACCTATGAGATGGACGGGGGGAGGTGTGGGAAAAAAGGTCAAGGCTGGAGAGGAAAGGTTTTTGGGACACACTGGGACGGGTATCTGGAGGGGGTTTGGGAATGGAGGAAGAGTTGGTGGTAGTAGGAGGTGCACGTTTGGTGACTTTGGGTGCAGGTGCATGGGCTGGAGGCAGTTGTGAGGTGGATGGCTGTTGGGTGGGTGTTTGCCTGCGTTTGTGAATCTTCGGAGGGGACATCACAGACACACTGGGAGAGGACACAGGGGATGTGTGAATGGTAGTGGGGGTGGTGACTGCACGTGAGCGGGGTGTGCTGGTGGGTGTGTTGGTGAGGGACGTAGCGGCTGTAGAGGTAGTGCATGCAGGTGTGTGTGTAGACGAGACTGGGAGGGAGGAGGGAGATGACGAGGAGGGGGACACAGTGGAGGCAGTGGATGTTGGTGTGTCTGCATGTGTGTGATGCTTGTGTGAGTGCCTGTGGGATGTGTGGTGCTTAAGTTTGCCTGAGCTTCCCTTGTGTGGTGAGGTGTGTGCAGGCTGGAATGATGGTGTGTTTGGGATAGGCAGAAGTACAGGGGATTGGGTCTGGATGGAGGAAGTTGGAGGGGGGAGGCTAGACACAGGGACAATGGCTGCCATCAGTGCTGAGACCAGAGTTTGAAAGGCTCGGTGAAGGGCCGCCTGACCAGAATGAATGCCCTCCAGGAATGCATTTCTTTGTTTCAACTGCCTTTCTACACCCTGGATAGCATTCAAAATGGCAGACTGTTGGCAGACTGCCCAACATTGAGTGAACTGAGGAGGTCAATGGCCTCCTCACTGAGGGCAGCAGGGGTGACTGGGGCAGGGCCTGAAGTGCCTGGGGCGAAGGTGATGCCCAACATCCTGGGTGAGCGGGCACGGGGCGAAGGCTGAGGGGCTGCTGGGAGGGCGGTGCTGTTGGGGGGGTGGCGGCTGTACCTGTAGATGTGGGGGGCACAGATGTTGCCGCCACCACAAGGGAGCTCCCATCAGAGGACGAGTCCGTATCGCTGGTCTCAGCTCCTGTCCCCGCCGTGGAGCTCCCCTCGCCCTCCGTCCCACTGGTGAATTCTGAGTCCTCTAGTGTGGCCCTCCATGGCCATGTGGGATGCAGCTCCCTCGTGTTCCGGTGCCACTGCACCTCCGCCTGATGATGCTAATGCACACAAGAACAGGGAGACCACAAAAAAGGGGGGGGGGAAACAGAAGAAAGACATGTTGAGTGCATGGATTACCACTACCGTTGGCGGACAAGACAGACACAGAAGCCCCCTGCACTACGCCGCGCTCTTGGGCTCTACAGTGCAATTCCTGGGAAATGGCCTACAAGGTTATGGACGACATCTGCACACATAGATGACACAGGGGCATGAATAGGTGTACTTGGCACTCTACAGAGGTGGGCTGGGGGACCACAGGGCCATGCCTTATGGAGGGTCCTAGCCTACGGAACTCGCCCTGGCCTAGGGAAACCAACAGCCCTCCTCCCCCACCCAGACTCCTTCACTGCGCGTAAAGACAGCAGAATGATAGTGTACTCACCCCCTTCTGTTTGCTGTGATGCCCTCAAGCACCCATCCAACTCCGGGTAGGCCATCGCCAGGATCCTGAACATCAGTGGGATCATGGTTCGACGGGCACCCCTCCCACGTTGGGAGGCCATCCCCAGCTGAGCCTCCGCCATCTTCTTGCTCCAGCGGCGAATGTCCTCCCATCTTTTCCGGCAGTGGGTGCTCCGTCTGTGGTAGACCCCCAGGGTCCGGACGTCCTTGGCGATGGCACGCCAAATATCTTTCTTCTGGTGGGCGCTGACTTACATGAAATGTACAGGGGAAGAAGAGAAGTCATTACCAACTGCACCGTCAAAATGAGTGGCCCCCATCCCTACCCTTGCCATGTGGCAAATGCACCCACTGTCTTTCATTCAAGCAGAACTCTGCCCCCTTCCTTCTTACAACCGGCCCTCTCCACACAGGCATAGCCCATACAACATGCTCCCTATGTACTTACCTGTTTGTCTGGAGGACCGCAGAGTAGCGTGTACTGGGGGAGGACCCCATCAACGAGCTTCTCCAACTCCTCCAATGTGAAGGCAGGGGCCCTTTCCCCAGACGCACGAGCCATTGTCTCTTCCAGATCGAGGTCACAGCAGTACTTGCAGTGTAGGTCCTCTCCTGTCGAAGATCAGGTATCGAGTGATTCTACAGATAGAAAATGGCGGTCACGTCCGCGGCGGTCACGTCCGCGGCAGTGCGTACCATCACCGCAGGCGTAGATCATCATTGGCTCCTAGGACCCATTAGGTCCAATGTTAACCAATGAATCATTGCGCCGCGGTCTTCGACCACCTACCGCGACGGTGTACAACGCCAGTGCAGTTACCTCACATCCCATTGTCAGGCAGCCGCCATTTCAGGGGCCCACATGGCCTAATTTCCAACTGCGTCACACATACCTACGCCTAGTCTCACCACACATACAGGCCACATTTTGTGTATGATTGGTGTTCTGTGTAAACTGTGGGTACATACCTATGAGTTGTTTGACTCTCTGGTTGCTGTTGCCCTTCATAGGCACCGTCCGCTGGGACATGTGAGGAGATTGCGGAATCCTCCGGTGTACCGACCGCTGGTGGACCTGTCGACAATGGAGGAAAGAAATTTGATAATCACCTACAGGTCTGACCGTGCCACAATCCAGGAACTGTGTACCCAGTTGGAGCCAGACCTGATGTCAGCAATCCGCCATCCCACAGGAATCCCCCCTCAAGTGCAGGTGCTATCAGTGCTCCATTTCCTTGCAAGTGGGTCTTTTCAAACAACTGTGGCCATGGCATCAGGGATGTCCTAGCCTATGTTTTCCAAAGTGTTGTCCAGAGTGTTGTCTGCACTTCTGAAACACATGCGGAGCTACATCGTTTTCCCTCAGGTGAAGGACTTGCCTACAGTGAAAGGTGACTTCTATGCCCAGGGACACATCCCCAACATCATAGGTGCCATTGATGGGACCCATGTGGCTTTAGTCCCCCCCACAGGAGTGAACAGGTGTACAGAAACCGGAAGAGTTATCATTCCATGAATGTACAGATGGTATGTTTGGCAGACCAGTACATCTCCCATGTGAATGCCATGTTCCCTGACTCAGTGCATGATGCTTACATCCTGCGGAACAGCAGCATCCATTATGTGATGGGTCAACTCCAGAGGCACCGTGTGTGGCTATTAGGTGAGCCCCTGGAAGCAAGACAGTGGGAATGGTTGTCTGGGTCTGGGGATATCCCTCCAGGTTAGTGCGTGTCTAACAGTTGTCCCTCGCCATTTGCAGGTGACTGCAACCTGTCATGGCTACTGACCCCAGTGAGGAATCCCAGGACCAGGGCAGAGGAACGCTACAATGAGGCCCATGGGCGAACTAGGAGGGTGATCGAACGGACCTTCGGCCTCCTGAAGGCCAGGTGCCTGCATATGACAGGTGGATCCCTATTCTACTCACCAAAGAAGGTGTGCCGGATCATTGTGGCCTGCTGTATGCTTCACAACTTGGCTTTGCAATGACAGGTGCCTTTTCTGCCGGAAGATGGTCCGGATGGCGGTGTTGTGGCAGCTGTGGAGCCTGTGGACAGTGATGAGGATGAAGCACAGGAAGAAGACATACAGAACAGGGACTCAGTGATCCTGCAATATTTCCAGTGAAACACAGGTGAGAATACGTTCCTGCCTCCCACATGTATTTTTACACTACTACCTCTATCCTGTCCGTCGTTTTCACCCAGTGTATGGTCACTGAGTTGTCATTTTCCGTACGGTTTCACAGATGTGGGTCCCAACATGTTTCATCTGCTTAGATTGCTCATGGACTAGAGCTGTGTGACATAGGTATGTTGACATTACAATTTAATGAACATTTTGTCACTGTAATGGCAAATACACTATTTCGAACTCACAGACAGACTCCAGATCTTTTTGTGCTTTAGGTGTGTTTAGTTAAATGCAAAATATTGGAGGGGGAAGTTAAATGGTGAGGGGTGATAGCGGAGGATTGTCCATGGCAGAGTCCAGTCTATTAGTCTCACAGGTGCATTGCCCATATGGGCATAGGAAGTGGAGCTGGGGCAGTTTAAATATGGACAGGGTGACAAAGTGGGACAGTGGGATGACAATCAGGGTGGTCTCATTCTTGGCGGGGGTCTTGGTATTGTGCTCTGTCTTGTTCCTGGATCTCAGGGACCGTTTGCGGGGTGGTTCTCCCTCTTCAGGGGGTGGGGTGCTGGTGTGGTGGTCCTGTGGCGGGGCGTCCTGTCCACTAGCACCGGTGGAGGTGGTGGGCAGTTCATTCTCCATGCTAGTGTCAGGGGCCCCTTGTAGTGCCACAGTGTCCCTCCTGGTGTTGAGTACTTCCTTCAACACCCCTACGATGGTGCCCAGGGTGGAGCTGATGGTTCTGAGTTCCTCCCTGAAGCCCAAATACTATTCCTCCTGCAGGCGCTGGGTCTCCTGAAACTTGGCCAGTACCGTTGCCATCGTCTCCTGGGAGTGGTGGTATGCTCCCATGATGGAGGAGAGGGCCTTGTGGAGAGTGGGTTCCCTTGGCCAGTCCGCCCCCTGTCGCACAGCAGCCCTCCCAGTTCCCCTGTGTTCCCGGGCCTCCGTCCCCTGAACTGTGTGCCCACTGCCACTGCCCCCAGGTCCATGTTGTTGTTGGGGTGATGGGTTATCCTGGGTTCCCTGTAGTGGTGGACACACAGCTGATTGACGTGTCCTGGGGACAGAGGTATGGGCCCGCTGGGTGGGTGCTGTGCTGGTGTTTCCAGAAGGGGGAGGCTCTGTTGTGGCTTGTGCCAGTGTGAGGGGAACCAACTGTCCCGAGGCCCACGATGGTCCGGGCTGGTCATATAGATCCAGTTCGACAGAGGTGCTGTCATCACTGTGGGCCTCTTCTGTGGGTGGAGTGGACATGTCTGGACCCTCCTGTCTGGTGACGTTGGGTAGTGGTCCTGCAGGGGTGGAAAGGCATGATTATTGCATCTGTGTGTTATGGTGTGCAATGGGTGGATGACCGTGTACCCCAGTTCTAGCATTCCTGTGTGGGACCTTGTGTGATGATGGTTTAGGGAGGTGTATGGGTATGGGTATGTGCAGTGCTTTGGTGATGGGTGTCCAAGCTTTGTTGTTGCATACAGGGCTTGGTGTTAAGATGTGTGGTTTGTGATATTGGTACATTTGTGAGGAGTTGGAGTGGTAGGGGTGAGGGCGAGGGTGGGGGTATGTGATAGCATGCAGGTAGGGTGGGGGATGTAATAGTTAAGATTTGACTTACCAGAGTCCATTCCACCACCAACTCCTGCGAGGCCCTCAGGATGCAGAATCGCCAAGACCTGCTCCTCCAATGTTGTTAGTTGTGGGTGGGGAGGTGGGATCCGCTGCCAATCCGCTGATCCGCCAGGTGGTGTCTTGAGACCACGGAACACACCTTCCCCCGTAGGTCGTTCCACCTTTTCCTGATGTCCTCCTGATTTCTTGGGTGCTGTCCCACTGCGTTGACCCTGTCGACTATTCTTCGCCATAGCTCCATCTTCCTTGCAATTGAGGTGTGCTGCACCTGTGATCCACATAGCTGTGGCTCTACCCGGAAAATTTCCTCCACCATGACCCTGAGCTCCTCCTCCAAGAACCTGGGCTGTCTTTGCCGTGCCATGGGGTGGTGTAGGTGATGTGTGGGGTGGGGTGTGTGGTGATAACTGTGGTGATATGTGGTGGTGTGTTGTGTGAGGTGCGTGGAAGTTATGTGGGTGATGGTGTTGTGTGCCTGTGGATGGTAGTTTTGTTGATGGTGGTGTCTCTCTCTGGCCTTCGGTCATGAATTTTGGTCGTAGGGCTTTGTGGGTGATGTGGGTGTGTGTTTTATATTGTATTGGGTGTGTGGGAGTAGTGTGTGTATGGGTATCAGGTGTGTGTATTTCAAATTGTCCAATGTGGCTGTGTTTTGTAGGAGTGTGTGTATTTTGAACGCGGCGGTGTGTACCACCAATGGAATACCGTGGTTGATTGACCGCGTGGATTCGTAGGTCGTGATAGTGTGGGCGTATTTCTGTTGGCGTGACAGTGGAGGTTTTGTTTTCGCCAGTTTATCACTGACCTTTGATGTGGCGGACTTGTGTGGGTGTCTGAATTTTGGCGGATTCCGAGCAGTGGGTCATAATGAACGTGGCGGAATTCAGCGGCCGTCGCGGTGTGATGGCCGTCTTCTGCACGACGGTAAGCGGCTTTTACCGCCAATGTTGTAATGACCCCCTTACTCTCTGATGTGTAGGCAGGGACACCTTTCCATACAGTAAACAATGAAACCCCTCAGTGCAGACATCCGTGCACAATGGTGCAGGGATGCCTGTATTTGCGCTAGGCAGTCCAATTTAGCACCAGTGCAAGGGGAAAACACAGAGGTGCACCATATTTAATTAAACAGCGGCGTGCCAATTTTGGCTCAGCGTCACACTCCGTCATTTTCCTTTAAATAGGGGCCTAAGTTTGTTGTTTCTGTGCTCCTGTGGTAGGATTTTGTGCCAAATTACTCATAATTATGCGAATAAGCGTAATCGCATAATTTTTGGTAGTCTCACATGAAAAGAGTAATACAAAATTACCAGAATTACGCTGATTATTCAGGCATAATGTAAATTTCACCAAAGCCTAGCTACTAGAAAACACATATGTCTTGCTTGAGGTTTGTTTGCCATGTTCAATCTATATCAAACCATGGCGGATGTTTTGTTTGCCATATGACAATTACATTACAGTTACAGCCGTGTACATAAGGGTGGACAGTGCAAATGCTCCATTGTCACAGAGTACCCTGTGCACCAAATCCTAAAGGCTTTAATAGTTTTGAAAGTACTCTTCAGGATATTTAGGACAGTCTGCTCCTGCATGCGTATCTTAGTTTTATAGGTAGTGCTCTGAAAAGCACAAAAATATGTCTTCCTGAGCCTCAGGTAGTTGCCATGAGGAGGTGTTAGTAATTCTTCACTAGGCAGCTCTACAGTATTAGACAGTACTCCAAACAACATGGGTAGTAGAAGATTAGGCTAGGTTTCTTTTCATTGGGATGTTTTAAAGTCTTTTGAGCCACTGACCCTCATATCTGGTGCTATGTGTGTAAAGGTCTTCTGGTCATCTGTTTGTTTGCAGGTTGGCTTATGCCTGGGTGAGTGGTGGTGTGATGGTTCTTTCAGTCCTGTTGAGCATGAATATGATGGGTCCTTGAATGACAATGGTAGGTTAATGTGAATGTTGTGTTGTGTAGGGTTCAGGGCTGGCATTATGAATAGCACTGGGTTGTGGCATGTGAAAGGTGTGTGAACGGACTATAAAGTGGTTGGTGCTTTCTTGAGGCTCTAATGATCAAATCCAGCAGTTGCAGCTTTAATATTGTGATACTGTTATTAGTATATGCTCTTTGACTCTAGCACTACTGGAGATGCTAAAATCAACAGAGTTTCTACTGAAGTAGTAGATAGCGTCTGAGGAAATCCTCCTTATTCAGTCATTTCCGAAACCTAACCACCCAGATGAGTACATGGTGATATGGCTTATGTTGATCCCATGACAATTTCCTACCCACAATGCTCTTCAAATCTGAAACTCTGACACAAAAGCACAGATTTTACTAATATTTTTGTGACAGAAAGTTCCAGAAACTGCTAGGATCCACATATTTCCTGCTGACCAGCATTCTTACAAATTTCCTGATAACAACGGTATCTGAACTGTGTGGCTCATACTAGTGCCTATAGCCTAATATGCCCCAAATCACAGCAAGAAGATAGTGAAGATAGGGGTAGCGTTGGAATTTGTGCATGGGCATGGCAGACACCAGAGAATCCTACCAAACTCAGACATTTTTGAGGACTATACATCCAGAGGAATCCATTTGGGGTGCCTTGCATGGATCATAGAAAGCTTTCTTACCCGCCATGCCATTTTCCCAAAAAAGGCCATAAAATCTTCACACTTTGCCTGGAATCATGCAATGTGATTGCATTTCCTGTAAGGGAAATGTCTGGATTCTGAAGGGATCCACAAAATCCCTAACAACACTTGACCTGATAAAATCGCAACCCCACTCGTGTGGCTGGTTCTAATGCCCACTATAGGAATGGGTCAAACCAAGGACAATAGGAACTTTCCATATTGTACCATACTAATCAACGACCATCAAAAATGGATCCCACTTGTCCCAGCAGTTATACTCATTCCACACATGTCTTAATACGACACATGGGCACATATCCACCAGGTACAAAAGCATTCAAAACACACACACATACAAACAGAATGTCAGTGTAAAGGCCTGAGTGTCATACCTCAGTTGAACTTTACATGAGTGGGGCAGTAGGTCTCACTCCATCTATAATAGAAAAAAGTCTGCTGAAGAATATGACTATCCAAAAACTAGTACTGTATACTGCCACCACAGTTTATGTCAACAACCAGGACTTGGAAGGTAGGTCCATGTTGGTACATAGGACACATTTGGTTAACCCCTCCAGTACAAAGAAGAAGTTTTGGTTACCATGGGCTGGCCCAGGCCTCAGAGCACATACTGGGTTAGGGTGCTAGCAGAGCCAGAAAATATATCAGGATTTCAGTTTTTTCATATACATTCAGGTCACTCAGGGCAGGGTAAATGCCTGTATACTTGAACGGGTCATTTCTGTCAAAAAATATTGCATAGACATCTCAGGCATGACAGCTCCAAGAGGAATGCTACAGGTGGTGTACAATAGAACTCTTTGATCTACTTGGATATTCTGGACAACTGATTTCTAACATTTTCTAGGAACCACCAAATCTGTTTATTGTGATTTTGTGGATGAATATCGTACTCATCTGTCCCGTAGAAAACATGCTTTCCATCTTCACTAGGTTTTGTGTCAGACTCCTTCCTCTACATTGTTTCATAAATCTTGCCACATCTTTTGCTCTTTCTTCCCTTTTTGGCCACCTCTGCTTGGTGTTAATTTTCTATGATTTTTAATTTCATTACTGTTAGAAATGGGGTCTTTGGTTGGCAGTCAGGTTACCCCCTGTCCAAGCAAGGACCCTCACTCTAGTCAGGGTAAGTCACACACAATCCAAATTATCCTGTGCCCACCCTCTGGTAGCTTAGCACTGAGCAGTCAGGCTTAACTTAGAAGGCAATGTATAAAGTATTTGTGCAATAAATCATACAATAACACCATATAGCACCACAAAAATACACCACACAGTGCTTAGAAAAATATATAATATTTATCTGTATAAATGCAGGTCAAAACGATTAAAATGTAATAAGTATATTTTGAGATATCACTAAAAAAGTGATATAAAGTTTCTTAAGTCTTTTAAAAGCCATCAAAGTCTCTTTCAAGCACAAAGTAACTGGTTTGCATGCAAAATCTCCGCAAAGAACCGCAGAGGAGAATATGCATGGAAACAAAGGGGTGTGCGTCGATTTCTCGGGCCGCACCCGACGATGCGTTGTTTATTTTTCACTCAGGGACGGCTGTGCTTTGATTTCCGGCACTCGGTCATGGATCCTCTTCGGGTTGCGGGGTTTTCAGACACACCGGGGACGATCCGTTGATTTCCTGCACTGGCAGGATGAAGTCACAGGAGCTGCGTCGATCCGGTGGGTGTTGCGTCTAATTTTCTATGGCATGGCAGGCGCTGCGTCGATTCCTCTATGGAAGTTGGGCTGCATTGTCCCGGCTCAGCTGTGTGTCGAGCCGGTGGGACATGCATTGAATATCCAGTCGCTCTGCTGGTGCTGCATCGATCTTCTCATTGCGTAGTCATGCTGCATCGTTCCGGTTTGGCGTACAGTGAAACTTTTACCACATTGCAGGCTGTGCATCGTTTCTGGCAGGCTGTGTGTCGAATTTTGCCACACAAGGAGTCCTTCTTGCAAAGATGAAACCTTTTTGGTCCTGAGACTTCAGGGAACAGGAGGCAAGCTCTATCCAAGCCCTTGGAGAGCACTTCTTCACAACAGCCAGAGAGCAGCAAGGCAGCAGGGCAACAGAAAGACAGCAGTCCTTCACAGAAAGCAGACAGGTGAGACCTTTGGGCAGTCAGGCAGTTCTTCTTGGCAGGATGTAGGTTCTGGTTCAAGTTTCTTCTCTAGGACGTGTCTGAGTTGATAGGGGCAGAGACCCTGTTTAAATACCTGTGTCTTTGAAGTAGGGGAGACTTCAAAGAGTGGCTTAGAAGTGCACAAGGTCAGCTTTCAGTTCAATCCTGTCTGCCAGGGTCCCAGTAGGGGGTGTGGCAGTCCTTTGTGTGAGGGCAGGCTACTGTCTTTTGACATGCAAGTGTCAGGCCTTCCACCCTCCCAGCCCAGTAAGACCCATTTAAAATACAGATGTATGCAAGTGAGGCAGAGAATCCTGTGTTTGGGGTGTGTCTGAGTGAATGCACAAGGGAGCTGTCAACTAAACCCAGCCAGATATGGATTGTAAGGCACAGAAAGATTTAAGTGTAGAGAAATGCTCACTTTCCAAAAGTGGCATTTCTAAAATAGTAATATTAAATCCAACTTCACCAGTCAGCAGGATTTTGTATCACTGTTCTGGCCATACCAAATATGACCTTCCTACTCCTTTCAGATCAGCAGCTACCACTCAAACAATGTATGAGGGCAGCATCAATGTTAGCCTATGAAGGGAGCAGGCCTCACAGCAGTGTAAAAACAAATTTAGGAGTTTTACACTAACAGAACATGTAAACTACACAGGTACATGTCCTGCCTTTTGCCTACACAGCACCCTGCCATATGGGTTACCTAGGGTGTGGCAGTCCTTTGTGTGAGGTCAGGCTACTGTCTTTTGACATGCAAGTGTCAGGCCTTCCACCCTCCCAGCCCAGTAAGACCCATTCAAAATACAGATGTATGCAAGTGAGGCAGAGTATCCTGTGTTTGGGGTGTGTCTGAGTGAATGCACAAGGGAGCTGTCAACTAAACCCAGCCAGATATGGATTGTAAGGCACAGAAAGATTTAAGTGTAGAGAAATGCTCACTTTCCAAAAGTGGCATTTCTAAAATAGTAATATTAAATCCAACTTCACCAGTCAGCAGGATTTTGTATCACTGTTCTGGCCATACCAAATATGACCTTCCTACTCCTTTCAGATCAGCAGCTACCACTCAAGCAATGTATGAGGGCAGCATCAATGTTAGCCTATGAAGGGAGCAGGCCTCACAGCAGTGTAAAAACAAATTTAGGAGTTTTACACTACCAGGACATGTAAACTACACAGGTACATGTCCTGCCTTTTGCCTACACAGCACCCTGCCATATGGGTTACCTAGGGCATACCTTAGGGGTGTCTTATGTGTAGAAAAAGGGGAGTTTTAGGCTTGGCAAGTACTTTCAAATGCCAAGTCGAATGGGCAATGAAACTGCACACACAGGCCTTGCAATGGCACGCCTGAGACAAGGTTAAGGGCTACTTAAGTGGGTGGCACAATCAGTGCTGCAGGCCCACTAGTAGCATTTAATCTACAGGCCCTAGGCACATATAGTGCACTCTACCAGGGACTTATAAGTAAATTAAATAGTCCAACTGGGTATGATCAAATGTTACCATGTTTAAAGGGACGAACACATGCACTTTAGCACTGGTTAGCAGTGGTAAAGTGTGCAGAGTCTAAAACCCAACAAAAACAGTATCCAAAAAGTGGAGGGAAGCAGGCAGAATGTTAGGGGTGACCATCCTAAGGCTGTCAGGTCTAACAATTACTTATAACAAGATTGTTTCAGCAGCTATTGTATAAATGTAATAGCTTGATTTGCAGTTAAACAACCTAACTCATTTTGGTTTATCAGCAACGTAGTCCACCAGTGTGGGAAATGGTGGAAGCTCCATATGGGGTTATGTGGTACGCACAATTGTGTTAATTACTGCAAACCACAATTCACATGCTGGAGCATTTTCATCCTTTGCAGTAGTCAATGCTCATTGAGGTCAACTGATCTTTGGACCCTGCATAGGATGTGGTAGAACTGTTGTGTAGCCATTTTATGTACAGCTCCATGCACGTATTTTAGCAAAACTAGGCCCGCCGCTGTGCACTTTAACCTAGATATATTTTGTTCAGCTTTGTTTATTATTTTAACAATAGCCACATTTGTGGTCATGTTTTATTTCTCTCTATCTAGCTGTTTCTTACCTAGGTCAGCACTGCGTTCTTAAACAAGACATCTTTGTTCACTCTGTGCTTCGTTCAAGGCTGCAGTAAGATAGGTTGCCGGTAAACGTGGTAACGCTTTATTTCTGGTCTTCATAGAAACATACACATCCTTATGCAGGGACATTTTCTCAGAACATCAGGGGCCATATTTATACTTTTTGACGCAAAACTGCGATAACGCAGTTATGCGCCAAAAAAATTAGCGCCGGCTAACGCCATTCTGAAGCGCCATGAGGGCGCCGTATTTATTGAATGGCGTTAGCCGGCCTTTGCCGACCGGCGCTGCCAGGGGTGCGTGAAAAAAAACGACGTACACCAGGCAGCGCCGGCGTAGGGAAAAATGGCGTTTGGGCGTCCCAAAATGGTGCAAGTCAGGCTGAGGCAAAAAAATCGTCTTAACCCGATTTGCGACATTTTTTTGGGGCGCCCAGACGCCATTAACATGACTCCTGTCTTAGCAAAGACAGGAGTCATGCCCCCTTGCCCAATGGCCATGCCCAGGTGACTTATGTCCCCTGGGCATGGTCATTGGGCATAGTGGCATGTAGGGGGGCACAAATCAGGCCCCCCTATGCCACAAAAAAAAAAAAAAAATACTTACCACAACTTACCTTTTCTTCCCTGGGATGGGTCCCTCCATCCTTGGGTGTCCTCCTGGGGTGGGCAAGGGTGGCAGGGGGTGTCCCTGGGGGCAGGGGAGGGCACCTCTGGGCTCATTCTGAGCCCACAGGTCCCTTAACGCCTGCCCTGACCCAGGCGTTAAAAAGAGGCGCAAATGCAGGGTTTTTTGCCCCGCCCACTCCCGGGCGTCATTTTTGCCCGGGAGTATAAATACCACGCACATGCCTGGGAGTCATTTTTTAAGACGGGAACGCCTACCTTGCATCTCATTAACGCAAGGAAGGTGTTCACGCCAAAAAATGACGCTAACTCCATGAACTTTGGCGCTAGACGCGTCTAACGCCAAAGTATAAATATGGAGTTAGTTTTGCGTCGAAAAAAACAACGCAAATTCGGCGCAAACGGAGTATAAATATGCCCCCAGATATTTTATTATAAAAACTCTTCCCTGTCCCATACACGTTAGAGGGAGATTCCAGCCAGAGGACCACAACTGTATGCTGATTGCTGAACGCTTTGCTACAGCTGCTTATGCAGACTTCAGGCCTTTGCTAAGGTATGGGGGATGGTCTTCCCAGGGGAACCTGCAGGGCAGAACTAGAGCTTAACAAGCTGTGCTCTAATATAGCCTAGGTAGGAATTAGTCTATTGACTCTAGTGACAATATGGTAGTGTTATTTCTATGCTTTACTCTCATTGTCACAACTTTAATCCTATCAAGTTTTACCGTCCTGGTTATTGCAGTACATGGGTCATTATCTAAGATGCAGATGCTTCATTAAAACCTTATTGAAACTTATACTGCCTCTGCTTGTCCTTGTATGTGTGAGACTAATGTAACTGAGAGAAACGGATGAGATCTGAGTGACCACGATTTCCCTGAGGAGTAAATTGTGTCATGTGCTTGGCTGCCCAGTCATCCCTGCTCTTGGGTGGAGATGAGGCACTGCTAGTTAGCTGAAGCAAAAAACCCAGATTAGGGCGACAGGTGTCACTGTATTGGGTTAAGACTCAGCCTCCCACACCGCAGGCGATTCTGCGGCTCAAATCCAGTAGTCTCATTAGAATAATAAGAGCCTACGTGACAGAAACAAACAATAAACTTTCAATATAAACCAATTAAGTTACACAGTGTGACCAATGTGGCCACACAAGGAAAACTCCAGTCAGGAATAAGTTACTGGGTTTATCACAAACTTAAGCTCAAAGTCATGTTGAAAATTCACAAGACAAAGTCATAGAGATATAGTATCACCAAAGGCTGAACAAGGTGAGGAAATAAGTTCACGCAGACTAACATTAAGAGAACTGGACACTCAGCAAAATCAATACAAAACATCAGTAAGATAACTTGATGAATGAAAAACAAACATTGTTTTGTTTTAAAAGTATTGAGACAATGCATATCATCAAAGTTCAATTTAGCTGAGCAAGAAGAAACCCTACAGTTTAGCCAATTAAGGAATAACATGTGCAGAGTGGAACACATGCAGGCAAAGGACAAAAAGAACAAAGGGGCAAAAAGAATTTGGGAAAAGGTAAGCTCAGGCAACAGGTTACTAACTAAGTTGGGCAAAAAGTAGGTAAAAAGGAAAGTGTCAGCTCTGTCAAGAGCCTTCTTCTTTGGTCTAGGGAGAAACCCTCTAGGTCTCAGCAAGGCATTTCAAAGAGGCAAAGCCATGGGTCTCAGCATTCAGTATAGAAAATAGAAAGGGGTTATGCTGCTAATCTTGGGGGATTCTTCATCTGATAGGATCTCTTGGAATTCTGAACTGAGTCCAGCTGTGTATTGACATAATAAAGTTTCTAAAGTAATCTGATTCATCAAAGCAATAGTTA
The DNA here is from genome assembly GCF_031143425.1 of Pleurodeles waltl. Lineage (NCBI taxonomy): Eukaryota > Metazoa > Chordata > Amphibia > Caudata > Salamandridae > Pleurodeles > Pleurodeles waltl. The sequence goes on along the minus strand of NC_090439.1, from coordinate 412,401,891 downwards.
ATTGAATGTTGAAGGGGCAACATCCAATAGAAATCAATCATACAACTCCAACTTGATAACATTTACATGCTTTCCCAGGTTTGTCATGAGAACAGCGTCCATCGGTATAATTCGCAACATTTAATTTTTTTTTAATTTGTCAGTCCATTGACCATGGTGTCCTACATCCAAGGTCATTTTCTCACAATTCTCTATGTGGAAAATAATAGACATCTATTACTAAACCAGTCTTCTCATGAGAACTAAAGTGAAAAAAAGGTGCACGTTTGCAAAATTACAAAATGTTTTGCACAGTCATTAATACAGGGCCTAACAGACGTCACTTAGACTAATGCAAATTAATTAATATATTCAAATCAAATACATTTTAGCATGCAAATTATAAACTTAGCATTAATTAATCATCATTAGCCTTCATGTTACAGTAACTTTAAACAAAATTACTGTTAATGCATTACAGTCAGTGTGATGCAGTACTCCTCCCTTCCAACTTTCATACAACACATTTGGAGCTCTTTTCAGACCTTTGTAGATTTGGGGCCAGATGTAGTAAGCCTTTTGCGCCTGGCAAGCTGTGAAAAACACTGTTTGTGAGGCGCAAAAGGCCTTACGCGATGCAGAATCACATTTTGAGAGTCGGTACCGACTTGCAAAATGTGATTCTGACTCCCAAATAGGAAGGGGTGTTCCCTTCCTATTTTCGACCGCATTGCGATGCAGAGTTGCTTTGAGACCGCGAAATTGGTCGCAAACCTACTCACAGTTACCATCCACTTGAAGTGGATGGTAACTCATTCGCAAACTGGAAGGGGTCCCCATGGGACCCCTTCCCCTTTGTGAATGCCCACACAAATATTTTTTCAGAGCAGGCAGTGGTCCTATGGACCACTGCCTACTCTGAAAAAACCGAAACCAAATGGTTTCGGAATTTTTTTCTTTTTGCAGCTCGTTTTCCTTTAAGGAAAACGGGCTGCAAAGAGAAAAAAAAAACAGCTTTAGTAAAAAAGCAGTCACGGACATGGTGGTCTGCTGTCTCCAGCAGGCCACCATCCCTGTGAGTGCCTAGACTCTCTATGGGGTCTCAAACTGCGACCCACCTCATGAATATTCATGAGGTGGGTCTTTGCGACCCCATAGCGAGTTGCAGAAGGTGTCTGCATCTGCAAATTGCAAGTTGCAATCTAATACCTACCTACATCTGGCCCTTGGTCTCCTACTGGGTGACAGTTTTAAGTGACTTTTATCCAGTTGGTGAATAGGCAGACTAAAGAAAGCTAATTTGAATTCCAAGGTGCAGTGTATTCCCTTATCAATATCTGACTCCTCATTTAGGAGTCTTGTGATGGATTCTGTGGTTTCTTCAATTGAAATGATCCATTCAGCAACCTCTCACTTTACGCATACATCTCTGACCTTGGAAAAAGCTCATTCACCCATTTCCCCAAATAGGAAACTTAAACAAGAACCCACCCCCCCCCCCCAAATTGGAAAAGTCACCAACTCCTATATCATTAGTGATCTTTTTAAAATAGATTTGAGCCCTTCATTCTTTTGTTGAGGAGACCAACAAATGGATCCAAAATCTTATCAATTAATGGTCAATTATGGAAGTATTTGTGTCTTTGGTGGAGCAAGAAATTAGTTACATGATAAAACCAATAAAATTGAAGTTTTGGAAAAGGAGATCCTTCAGTTAAAGAAACATTTGGACGACATGGAGAACAGAAACAGATGCAGTAGTCTACATATTTATGGTCTTCCTGGGAGTACAGACTGTGATAATCCTGTCTCTCTTTTTTATATCCGTTCTGCCACAATTATTGGATCTGCCACATTTAATGATTCTTAATACTTAGTGGATACATAGACTGGGCCCTTGTCTCTCTACTTTTCTACTTCTGAGTCACCTACTAAACCTTGAGGATTCATAATCTTCTTTTTGAAGTTTACTGACCTTTTGAAAGTCCTTCAGGTGGCTGCATCAAAGGGCAAAATCATTTTGTCAGACATAAAGATCTTCATTTCACAAAATGTCTTTTATGCTATGGCTAATAGAAGAAAAGATTTTCCGAGTCTTTGGCCTGCACTTTGCAACACAGGAGCTTATTTAGGTCTTTTTCATCTGTGTCTCTTTAAGGTTACTTTTCAAAACAAAACCATTTCATACGAAGAACTGGCTGAACTCAGTAAATGTATAAACTCTCAACTTGTGGACAAAATGGACATAGCTGTTTCCTATTTAAGTTAGTATTCTCTACAATGTTTTGTTGGTTCATCCTGCAGTTTTGAATCAAATGTGTCTTCTGACGATGCTTGTTTGATGTTATATTTATGTTAACTATTCTTTCCATTTTTCCTTACAGATACGCATCATTTGTTTCTTTTGTTTATTCCTTTCATCTTATGTTTTGTTCTTCTGCGGTGCGTAGGCCCTTTTCAGATGTGCCATTGTCATCGGTGTTGTCACCACCCCAATCTCATTCTTGTTCTGCCTTCAGGTATATGTTTTCAGCCGCACATTTTTGGTATGTACCTTCTCTTTTTGTATACCTTTTACCTCTTCTTTAATTTCCCTTTACTTATCCTCCTCTCTACCTTATCCCTTAATATCTATGTTTCTTTCCTTTTTATTCCTCTTCCTTTTTACTTTTTCTTCTTTCCTTATCACATTTATGTTGTTTACTTAATGGTTCTCATAGTTTATCCACTTTACCATCGCCATACTATTCAGGCTGGCCTCATGAAATTTCAAAGGATGTATTAGTCCTGTCAAATGACAGATTTTTATCCCACTTGACCAAGTATGCTCCAGATTTAGTCCTGCTTCCAGAAACTCACCTTACAGAATCTGAACATGGTTGGGTAGGCTATGTCTTTGTGTCTCCTACTTCTAATAAAAAGAAAGAGCTTTGATCTTGTCCACTTGAAAGAAATTGATGACATTGGTAGATAGATTATTGGCAAACTTCTCATCAACAAAATCCCTTTAACTGTTTTTAATATTTATGCCCCAACCTGATGACGCTTGTTGGCCCGCCATTTCACAAAATGTATGCAACATAAGAATACCTACTTCATTCTGAGGGGTGCGTGTAACCAAGTTAAATACCGCATTTGAATAGACAATCCTCGCTCAGATTTCTTCTATAAAAAAATCATATTTCCAATAGTGTTTTTATTGACTCTTCAAAAATCTCTAATCACACTTCACATGACTGCACTTTTTATTCTTTTTCAGATGGTACCCTTACAAGACTAGATCATGTTTCATTTCTAAACCTTTATCACAACAATATGGTTCGATCTTCCATTAGTACCATCGTGCTGTCAGATCACAAAATGATTATTACGGATTTGGATGTGGTTCCTACTCAATCTCATCTTCATAGGAGGAAGCTTAATAATTCTTTGCTAAGTGATGCCTAATTCTCTAGGTCCTTTTTAACGTTTCCTTCTGAATTTTCCCGATTAATGATTCTCCTTCTACTTCACCTCCCTTGGCATGGGACATATATAAAGCAGCTACTCGCAGTTTTAACACTGATTGTGTTCAAGAAAAATAAGTTTCAGAATAGAGAGCATAAATCTTTAATGTCTTCCATTAAGACCTTGGAACAAAATTATTTTTATTCTAAGTTAAGTAGTAATCTTCAAATCTGCTCAAAGCCAAATTAAATTTTAATACTCTCTTGCCTAACACATGTACTTCGATCTTGCTGAAAAGTAATGCACTATGGTGGTGGCAATAAAGTTGGTAAATCACTGCCTAATTATCTTAAATTGAAGAAACAATGATTTAAGAAAGACTAACTGCTTAACTCACAGAGAGTTCCATTAACTAAAGATAAAGCTATCCTGGAAGAATTTGTCAATTTCAATAGGACTTTATATGCTCCTGAATTTCCAGTGTATTCCTCCTCTATTGACACCTATTTACATTAAACTCCTAAATCTATTACTTCTCACTTATACTTTGGCTCGTTGGAAATGGAACTTACTTTCAGTGAGACTCTCCAATCGCTTAACTCATTGAAGAAAGGAAAATCACCAAGGCCTGATGTGTTTATTGTTGATTTTTCCCTTGATTTCACAAGTATTATTCTTCCTTGCTTGTTGCACTTGTTTCATTATTTTATGAAATCTGGTTCCACTTCTGATATTTTCCAAGAGACCACAATGTGCCTTGTACATAAAGAAGGCAAAGACCCCACCTTATGTTAAAACTATAGGCCCATATCTTTAGTAAACATAGATGACAATATTTTTGCAAAACTTTTAGCTCTCCCTTTACAATTCTTTCTTCCACAGCTTTTTGGGAAGGAACAGTCAGGATTCATAAAAGATAGATTAGCATCAGATAATATGAGATTATTTCTTAATGTTCTCAGTGAAGCCCCTTTCCTTAAAACTCCACTTGCAGCATTAACTATTGATGCACAGAAAGCTTTTTATATAATTAACTGGGATTGGGATTATATATGAAAATATTTAGCCTGGCATAGTTTCAGCCCTACGATAATTGTCCTAATCTCCCTCCTATATGAATCTCCATGAATATCAGTCCTAGTCAACAGTGTAGTCTCACCATATTACTCTCCAATGTGGTGTTTAATAGGGTTGCCCTCTTGCTCTGTTATTATTTGTTCTTCCACTTAAACCTTTCCTCTTTCACCTATCAATTAATTTGTTGCTATCTGGTTTTCAATAAGGTGATCACCATCTAAAACTGGAACTATATGAGGATGACAATCTTTTCTTTGGTGCCAGGAGAGGTCCTTACCAGCACTCTTTAATGAAATAGCTTTCTTCTCTGAAGTTTCAGGTTATAAAGTCAATAGGGATAAAACTGAAATCCTTCCTTTAAATAAATACACCTATAAACATTCTTTTGTGAAGGCTGGATTTCAGTGGTTATGAACGTCTAAGGTTAAATACCTAGGTATTTGGGCCCAGTTCTAAGAATATCCTAGTGTCTCCTTGCTTCACATTAGCATAATTGTTTATGATGCTAATGTGGCTCAACATGGCCAAGTTCACTGTGTCAGATTTACAAAGTGGCACAATGCAACATTGCACCACTTTGTAACCCCTTGCACCACATAATGCCTGTGCCAAGCATAATGTATGCAAGGGGGCATTCCCCCATTAGGGGGACCGCAAAAATGGTGCAGCATTGTTAGCTGCTATTTGTGTTACCTGCACACAGCAGGCATTAAAAGGGGGCATACAATTATTCTTAATGGGCCCCTGTCTATCTTCCAGGATTAGCGTCAACATTTTTGGTGATGATCCTGCAATGTACTACAGTAGTGTCAACAATTTTGATGCTATTGTCCCTAACCTGCGCCATGGTGCACTGTATGTTCAATACAGCACATACATGGTGGCGTTAGAGGGCCTCTGATGGGTGCAAGAAAAGTGGCGCTGCATTTAATGCAGCACTATTTTTCTTAAATTTAGGCCCTGATTTCCTAATTCATAACAAGATACTGTTACTATTAACATTAAGGATTTACTTGCTGAAATTGAGAGCATACTTTCTGGGGTTGGGGTTGTTTAGTCTACATTAAAATGGTGATTTCTCCATTTTTGCAGTATATCATTTCTATGCAATCGGTATATGTTCTTAAAGCTACTTTTAAGAAATAGTTTTATGTGGAAATCTAAAAGCCAGGGTTTTCTTTCTCCCCGCAACAAAATCAAAACCCGAAGGTGGTGTAAGCTCTCCAGATTTTAGTCAATATCATAAAGCGTACCGTTTGCGCCAAGCTTATTTTTGGATTTCTGATTCGGCTTCACCTTTCTCTTCTCTGTGAGTTGATATTGAGTCAGCTCTCCTTCATAATGTTTCCTCAAAGGAGGTAATCTCTTCCTCTTCTAAAACCTCTATTGTTAACATCCCCTGTTTTAAACACTCTTGTTTTTTGATAAGCTCAACTGACAGCCCTATAAAGTTTTTTTTTTTTTTTCTTAATATGTCTATATGTTAGATTAGTGAAAATTCATAACTGACATATTTTCTGGAGCTCTTGAATGAATAAAGGTATTATGTGGAAAGCACATTTATTTGATAATGATGCTCCTATCTCTTTTCCTTGATTCAAACAATTATTTAATTGTCCTCAATCCTCCCAAAACTGTTTTTCATTACTAATAAATTCTGTTCTGGACGTTCTTTTCTCTTTACAAGATACTCCACAGTCTGTATCATATACTTCTGACTTCACTACATTTCTTACGTCCTGTCCTAAGGCTTTCATTATTTATCCATTTATTGCATCCTCTGTTCCTCTTCAACACAAGTCCAAAGATCAATGTTTTGGGAAAATTACCTTGCATGTTGCCTTTTGGAATAATGCTTTGTCACATATTTAAAAAATCTCTAGAACAGCAAGTATAACTCAAACTCTATTCTTTATTTACCATAGACTTTATTTTATTCCCTTGCCAATGTTCAGAATTTTCAACAAATACCTCTTCCCAATGCTGGTCTTGTGAGTGTCCTAAATGTGATATTATGCATATGTTATTCTGGTGTTCTAATACTCTTTTTTTGAAACAAAGTCTGATCTCAACAAAAAGATATATCAGAAATAACAGCATTCCTTTAACATTCTCCATCTCTTGCTAGGATCCTTTAACACATTAATTTTCCCCTACTATCCCTAAATGTAAACTACTTGATGTTTTCTTAGCATTTGCCTTTCAACAAATTGCCTTTAATTGGAAGTGTTCACCTAAGCTATAATTTAGGATTTGGTGGGCTAGTGTCTGTTCCCATCATCAATTGGATACTACTCATATGTCTCAAATTCCTGCTTCTCATAATACTTACTTTTTATGGTTTCCTTTGACCTCTTTCCTTAACAATGTTGAAAACTGTATGTCATATGCAGGTTGACCACTGGTGGGCAATTTCCAACCGCTATGAAAATTTATCTCTCTGCTATTTCCTTTTTTTAGATTATTATTATATGATATTACCACTTGATTTTATCATCATAATGTCCGTAGGTAAATTATATTGTTGTACAATTTGTGAGGTCAGATTTATTATATTTTTTACAAACAACGTTTCTCTTATATAAATCCTTTCCTTCTTCTCTTCGCAAATTATAAAGTTTTTGTCGTTTAGCTGATTTTATTTTTCATTATATTAGAAGTATGCATTACTTGCTAATTCCTGTATGTTTGTATTGTTATTTAAATAAAGTGCTTTAAACTTGATAAATGTTCTGGCAGTGAATGTGATCCCCCGTGGGAGTGGTGCTCCCTCCATTCACATGAAAAAGGCAACCAAGCTTTTGCAGATAAGAGAGGTAACAGGGAACATCCCTGTCAGGTTCTCCTGCTGATTGGGAAACATCCAGATAGACAACAATTGAAATGCATCTTATCCATGGTTATGTGAGAGTACAGGAGGCTTATGAAGCCAGCAAGAAGGTTCATATGAACATCCTCTGAAGGATCCTGAAGAGTAAGGGCTATTCTAAGGAAACAAAAGTAATTTTCCCTTCCAAAAGGGCAGACACAATGTTTGCCTCAGGTCTAATCTGGTGCATCACAGCAAAGAATGTACACAGGTAATCCACTTCAGATCTGCCAGAAATAAAAACCCACTTGATCCGACAGGACCAGCTTGTCCATTAGTGGGAGGTGACTACTATCTTGCCTAGAATTTTATTACAGGGTACAACAAAAAAAGTGAGGAATAAAAAGAACGTAATGTGGCATCTATTTGGGGCTTCAAGAATGTTGGTATGACAATGTGCAAGATAGTGGATTATTAGTTGGGCAGGAGATGGGTCTTTCACGATAATTAGTCCCCAGTCTTCCATCTTCTTGAAGCCAACTATCTGGTTGTTGTACTTGACTATCTCAAGGTAGCGAGGCAGACCAGTTCAGGCCTAGCCAAAGGAGGTGGTGTGGGCTAGTGCTCCAGTCATCAGACGCTCAAAAAACAACACCCAATACATCATTGCCTATTCAGTGGTCTTACTTATGAAATGAGAGTACTTTATTTTGAATACATTACACAGTACTAGGCATTAATTTACAAATACACTTAGGGGCAGATTTAAGAGCCCCTAGCGCCTACTTGCGCCACATAAGTGTCATTTGTTTATGCTAATGTGGCCCAGTGAGGCCCAAATCATTCATCAAATTTACAAAGTGGTCCAATGCATGAATTATGCCACTTTGTAACTTGCTGCACTACATTATGCCTGCACCAGGCATAATGTAAGCAAAGGTTGTGTTCCCCCATTAGGGGGGCTGAAAAAATGTCTCAAAGAAATATAAGAGAGGCGTTAAAAGAAGGCACACCAATTTATTTACAATGGGCTTTGCATGATTAGCTTTAAAAAAATTCACATTAATCCTGCAATGTTCCGAACTAGTGTCAAAAATGTTTACGCTAGTTCCTTAACTACCGCCATGGTGTGTAGTATCTTAGATACAGCGCACACATGGTGGTGTTAGGGGTGTGCTAAGGGGAGCAGGATAGTGGTGCTACACTGGGTGCAACACCACTTTCCTTAAATCAGGCCCTTAATTCGGCAGGTGGAAATACTTTTGGTGACACTGTCCTAACAGTCCACTCCTCTGGCAAGCTCTAAACATATTCACTGCAGTGCACCCCCCACCTACTCTAGATATAATACAAAAAGGGATGCACAGGTAAAAAGGGAGGCCTACTGACATCAGGGTGTCCCTAAATTAATAAAAGCAGCAAAATGTCATAAGCCTTTACAAAACCAGCAAAAATCCCTGAGGATGGAACTATCTTACAATGATACAAATAAGGACATGTAATGACTCATTGTTAACTTTGTGGTTGCCAAAAAAGCATTTTAAAACAATATGCTGAATTCTTTTTGTAAACTACTGCAATGTCAATAAAGCCTTTCGATGACCATCAGCGTTACATGTAATGATTCCTGTGTTAACTTTGTCAATAAAGCATTGTAATTTTCAACAAATTGTGTGTCAGAGACATTTTATTTTTAATATGCTACAGTGCACCCTTAGGACCCACCCAAAATTGGTCTCCAAGCTTTAGCCTCTTTGTGCAAAATACATAGTTCAGAAGTGCTTATAAAATGAATAAAGTTCTCCTGGGTTCATTGATTTGCAAGAGCGGCTTGCTGCAAGTAGAAGGGGTGGGGCGGCATTCAGGGGAGGGGCCGGGGGAATTAAAATAAAATGAAAAATGAAAAAAAAAAACACTTACCTTAACATCCCGCTCCACTCCGCTCCTCCGTCTCCCTGCTGCAGGCACAGACTCCCAGCCTGCCCTGCGGCTAATCCTGATGCTGCTCAAAGCAGCTACAGGATTGGCTAGGAGCACCCAGTCAGGGCACACCCAGGCAGACTGGGAGCCTGTGCAGGCTCTCTCCAGCCCGGCAGCTGTGTTGCTGACCTGGAGAGAGCTTATTTGTGTTTGGCCGGCCTGAGATGGCCGGCGAAACACACATGTGCTCTGAAGAGGAGTGCTGAGCACTGCTCGTCATCCCACGGCCCGCCCCTTTTACCAACACAGTTTATTGTTTTCTGGCAAAAGGTTTGCAGTTGCCGCAGCTGCCAGGGGTAACGCTCCTCCGCCCTACTGGAGGAGCAGCCCCTGTTGATTTGATGCCCTAGGAGATTTAGGTTGCTATTCTAGAATCTTTTGGGGATTCTCTTCTGCTGCACTCCGGAAGCTGTCAAACCTTGTGCTCAAAGGTTGGTTGTGTTTCTCCTGTCTTTGGGGCACCAGATGAAAAAAAAAAAAAAGGCCCCTTTTCCCAAGAGCTTGCATGTTTTATGAGCACTGCAAGAAACTGATTAATATTTGGAGTGGATAAGAATCCACCTTAAGTAATAATTTACATTTGTCAGGGTGAAAAATTAACGTGAATAAGTTTACCTGAGCTCAACATGCACGCAGCTATAGCACAGAGGTGACACATGTATACTAGAAGCGATTTGTAAAGTTTTTATTCAGTAACGAAACAGAAATAAAGTGCAAATGCAGAACAATAAAAATCCGAAACTGAATTGGATAGTTAGAGTAAAATGTAATAAACAAAATGAGACCAAAATGACAAACATCCAATACTGGACTGGGAACAGGAGATATGAATTTTCTAATTTGTAAGTGGAAATAGTGTCAACAAGCAAAAAGCACCAATGATAGTCACTGGTCACGGTGGGTGCCCAGACACCTCCCTTCTATTACAGGGGGAATGTGACCTCGCTTGCCCTTCTGACTCATGTTGGTGTCTGTCTCCTTCCATTTTTTATGTTCGCTGCTTGTTCTGCTCTTTCTTTTTGGGCTGTCTATTCTATCTGCCCCTGTCTGTGTTTAACTGTTCCTTTTTGCCTCATTTGTTCCTCTTAACTGCCCCTTTTTTAATCTTTTGTTCCTCTTACTGCTCTGTCTTGCATCTTGGTCTTTTCTGTCATTTTTTGTCCCACGACTAGCTCTGTCAATCACATTTTCCCAACTTTCTGCTCCCACTGGACTTTCCTGCTCTCCCAACTGGACTTTTCTGCACTTGCTAAAACTTGGGACCATTGACAACAACGCACTAGACTTCCTCTTCTACACTGAAACCTTGCTCAACCCCACATCAGCACCTGATTTTGCCACAAACATCCCTACTGAATGCAAACTCCTGCACCAGGACCTACCTCATAAACCAGGAGGAGGATTCGCCATTATAAGGTGTATGTCATACACTGACCCAAAAGCCCCTTTTATGTAACACATGCACTTCAAGCTTCAGACGGACAGTAGTACCACTATCAAAGTCACCTTTGCCTACCAGTTCCCAGGTCCTCGCACCCACTTTAGCAAACTCTTACTCAACCTTACCACACCCCTTTCCATTAGCACCAAAGACTTCATACTCATAGGTTTTTCAACTTTTACCTAGTCAACCCCATGGACTCCAACTTCAATGTCTTACTTGAAAGTCTACAGAACATTGGCCTTATCTGTCTCATACAAGACCCTACCCACATTGCCAGACACACTCTGGACCCCATCTTCTCCTCAAATGACAAGGTTAAAGTCAGCCACTTCACTCCACTCACATGGCCACTCCACCATCTGCTTCCACATAACAGGGCCACATATCACCCATAAAGAGTCCAACAACACTCCAAGTGCTGCTTGAAGAAATTTACAGACACGAAAAGGCTCAACGCCTTCCAACTAAACTACCCAGATCCAGGTTTGACTGAGTCCCTGTCCTGTGAGCTGGAGGGGGCTTGTGTAGGAAACCGGCCCCTTACTGCAATACCCCCTCCCTTTTTGTCTGCTATTTGATGCTAACTTGAATAAGTTTGTTCTAGAATCCTGCTTACCAGGCCCCAGCAACTGTGTTCTTTCCCTAACCTGTACCATTGCTTCCACAATTGGCACACCTTTGACACACAGTTAAGTCCCCTTTGAAAGGTAATACTAGTACCAAGGGCCCTGTGGCCATGGAAGGTCTCCTCTAAGGGCTGCAGCATGTATAGTGCCACCCTAAGGGACCCTATACTATACACATGCACACTGCCATTGCACATTTTGTGTGTTGGTGGCTAGAAAAAGGTTAAGTCAACATGGCTTCCCTCTCCGGGTGCCATACTCTCAAACCACTGCCTGTGGCATAGGTAAGTCACCACTCTAGCAGACCTTATAGCCCTAAGGCAGGATGCACCATGCCACAGGTGAAAGCACAGCTCCATGAGCAATATGTCCCTACAGTGTCTAATTCATTCTTAGACCCTATAGGTCCAGTGTAGCCATATTGAGTTCATTGTCACTACAAACTCCACAGCACCATGATGGCACTGAATGCTGGGAAGTGTTGGTATCATACTTCTCAGCTCAATAAACCCACACTGATGTCAGTGTTGGATTTATGGAAAAATGCACACAGAAGGCATCTTAGAGATGCCTCCTGTATTTCACCCAACCCTCTAGAGTGAGGCTGACCTGTAGTACCAGCCTGCCACTAGCAGACAAGTTTCTGACCCCATGCGGTGCAAGCCTTTGCGCTCTCTTGTGTCAGGGATAAAGCCTGCTCTGTGTGGAGGTACTTCACATCCCCTCCTGCAGGAGCTGTAACACTTGGCTGTGAGCCTCAAAGGCTCCTGCCTTTTGTTACTCTGATCCAGGGCACTCCAGATAGTGGAGATGCCTTCCCACCCCCAACCAAGCCCCACTTTTGGCAGCAGGTCAGGTGGAGAAACTAATAAACACAAGGAGGAGTGACCACCTCAGCTGGGACCACCCCTAAGGTGCCCAGAGCTGAGGTGAACCCCTCCCTGCAGAATCCTCAATCTTGTTTTGGAGGAGGATAGCCAATAGGGTCCCAAAGGGAGTGAGCACAGGCTACTGCCCACTGTCCTCTGTAACACCCCTAAATCCAGTATTTAGGGGTATCCCTGAGCCTTGTTCTTCAGATTCCTGGCAACCTAAAAAGTAGAAGGACTGAAGAGCCATACCAGCGGAGAAGACTCCAGATGACAACTGACTTGTCCCCAGTCCTACCGGCCTGTCTGCAGCTTCAAGCCTCCTGCTACAAGAAGACAACTCTTCCTGTAGGACCAATGACCTGTACGAACCCCCAGAGGACTGCCTAACTACCCATGGACCAAGATATCCTGAGGACAGCGGCCCTGTCCACAAACAAACCTCCAAGAATGACTCCAAAGCCACCCTGGATCCGCGAGTCCTGCTCACTCTGCAACCAACGCCCACTGCCCATGTCCAGTTGGCCTACAAGTCCAGAGAAGGTCCCCAGGTGTGTCTGACCTCAAGTCCCCCCCCCAGGGTTGCCCCCTCCTGACCAACACGATGACTCCTGCAGCCTAAATCAAGAGGACCCACCTGACAACGGCCGGATCTGGTGAAGATTTCCCATTCCTAAAGCCACCCCTCCACCCGCAGCCCCCTGGCCTTGAGCAAACCAAGCGATGGTCCAGCAATGTCCAGTGTGCTCTCTACTTATCTGTCAAGCTGACTTGCTGGACCAAGCCTGCAGCATCTTTGTGACCACTGGGGTTCCCTCTTTGAAAAGCATTGGGATCCAGACACTGTGTTTGCACCCTGCACCTGGTCGCTCCCATGCCACTGAGGAAGTGTGTTTGGTGCTGACCTGTGCCCCCCCTGTGCTGATCTAAACCCCCCATCTCTTTGCCCTGAAGTCATGGGTGAGAACCTGCAAGCTGTTCCTTTCTAAGTGCCCCTGTCTCCACAGGATTTCATTGGGCACCTGACACCAACTTTGACCTCTGCACCCAGCCGGCTCTGTGTTGCTGGTTGTGCACCCTTGGTGTCGTCCTAAACTTTGCTCTGTGGACACTCTAACTCTCGAAGATTGGAATTGTAAGTTGAGTATTTTTCTGCAAATGGTGTTGTTACTTTTCCTCCCATAGGACTGCATTGCTTTCTGTGAGAAACAGCACTGTGTCTACTTTTGAAATTGAAAAGTATTACTTACCCGAAAACTGTTTTACCTATGAATTCTAAACAAAGTGCATTTGATACTTGGAAGTGATAGATTCTTGAAACTGTATTTACCTGCGACACAGATACTATTAGTTCTAAAAATAAAGTAACAAAGTATATTTTTTGATATATAAACATTGGCCTGGAGTTAGTCTTTGAGAGTGTGTCTCATTTCTGGACTGTGTTTGTACAACAAATGCTTATCACTACCCTCTGATAAGCCTAGCAGCTCGACCACACTACCACAAAAGAGAGCATTAGTACTATCTATTTTAGCCTCGGCAAAGCCTCTGGAGATCCACTGAACTACAGTATGCCGTTTTGGGTATTGGACAGCTCAGTAAGCACAACCCATGTGCCTCTTCTTGAGTCTCGACTATCACTATGAGAGAGGTAGGAAAACAACCCTTAAGACCCCCACTCACTCCCAATCCACAATATAAGCACACTAATGTGGGGCAGGAGTCTTTTGCACTTCCGACACTTCTCAATCATTTGTTATATACCGACTACCTCTAGGAAGATGTCTCCCTTTTATGGATGGAAATGCTCACCAACCTTGTCATGGCATGCTTCATCATAGGCCAGTCCTTCACGCATGGTGAAGATATAACTAACCCTGCAGCCTCAACCGTAGCCCAAAGGGAGAACTAGTTCCCTTCGGGACAGGGAGATCAGAATAAAGGGGGTCATTCTGACCCTGGCGGTCATGGACCGCCAGGGCCAACGACCGCGGAAGCACCGCCAACAGGCTGGTGGTGCTTCAGGGGCCATTCTGACCGCGGCGGTAAAGCCGCGGTCAGAAAAGGGAAACCGGCGGTTTCCCGCCGGTTTTCCCCTGCCCCAGGGAATCCTCCACGGCGGCGCTGCAAGCAGCGCCGCCATGGGGATTCCGACCCACTTCCCGCCATCCTGTTTCTGGCGGTTTTCACCGCCAGAAACAGGATGGCAGGAACGGGTGTCGTGGGGCCCCTGAGGGCCCCTGCAGTGCCCATACCACTGGCATGGGCACTGCAGGGGCCCCCTAACAGGGCCCCATTAAGATTTTCAGTGTCTGCAAAGCAGACACTGAAAATCGCGACGGGTGCAACTGCACCCGTCGCACACCAGCAACTCTGCCGGCTCCATTCGGAGCCGGCTTCATCGTTGCTGGGGCTTTCCCGCTGGGCTGGCGGGCGGCCTTTTGGCGGTCGCCCGCCAGCCCAGCGGGAAAGTCAAAATGACCGCCGCGGTCTTATGACCGCGGTACGGTCTTCTGGCGGTTCCCGCCAGGCGGGCGGCTTCCGCCGCCTGCGGGGGTCAGAATGACCCCCAAAGTGTCTTCTGGTCAGTAGGGCACCAGTATCAATAAATAGTTAAAACTACCTCCCCATCTATCCAAAGACACTGTTTAATTCAGGATGATGTGGGGTAGGGTTAAAACAGATTTTATACTAATCCAGCATGTGTTCTTGGCTCTCAGTGTGCTCGGGATCTGTGATGAATCTACACACCTTCTCAAACGCCTGCCAACATGTTTCGGCCTACTGAGGCACCTGTCTGGATTATTTTATCCTCAGACCTATGGTCTTCCAGCCTATTTCAGGGCAGAAAATATGTCCAACATTCCTACTGCCAATCACATGTTTAGATAGTATACATGCAACAATTTAAGACTAGTTCTTACCTGATTCTCTATGTTTTTCCTAAACCCGGATAACAAGAGATAATTAATATAGTGATATGATTTATTACATACTTAAATAGTAATTAGTGCCGTGTGGAATGGCCATTGTTAGACCTGACAGCCTTAGGGTGGTCATCCCCCAACTTTTTGCCTGCCTGCCTGCCTGCCTCCCTGCATTATTCTGACCCTGTTTTTGCTGGTTTTAGGACTCTGCACACTTTCCCACTGCTGACCAGTGCTAAAATGCATATGCTCGCTCCTGTAAACATAGTAACATCAGTTCCTACCCAATTGGCATATTTAAAGTACCTGTAAGTCCCTAGTAAAGGTTGCTACATGTGCCCAGGGCCTGTAAATTAAATGCTACTAGTGAGCCTGCACCACTGATTGTGCCACCCGCAAAAGCAGCCCCTTAACCATGTCTCAGGCCTGCCATTGCAAGGCCTGTGTGTGAAGTTTTACTGCCACTTCGACTTGGCATTTAAAACTACTTGCCAAGCCTTAATCTCCCATTTTTCTACATCTAAGTCACCCCAATGGTAGGCCCTAGGTAACCCATAGGGCAGGGTGCTTATGTAGGTAAAAGGCAGGACATGTACTTATGTGTTTTACATGTTATAGTAGTGAAAAACTCATAAATTTGTCTTCCACCACTGTGAGGCCTATTCCTCTCATAGACTAACATGAGAACTACCCTTGTGTACTTTTGAGTGGTAGATTCTGATCTGGAAGGTCTTGCCTTGTCATGTTTAGTATGGCCAAAATGGTAATAGAAAATCCCAATAACCGGTGAAGTTGGATTACATACTACTATTTTAGAAATGGCACTTTTAGAAAGTGGACATTTCTCTGCACTGACTGCAATCAGTGCCTTACAGCCTGTCTCCAATCCATGTCTGGTTTGTGCTGGTTGACAGCTCCCCTTGTGCACTCCACCCAGACAGCCATCAACACAGGACAGTCGATCACATCTGCATTCATCTGTATACCGAATCGGTCTCCCTGGGCAGAAAGGGTGGAGGAGCTCTCTCCTACATTTCAAAGACCAGTGGCCTGCCCTCACACAAAGGACTGATAACCCCCCACGGGGATCCTGGCAGACAGAACTGGGCTGAAAGGGGAGCTTGTGCACTTCAAAACCACTCTTTGAAGTTTCCTCCACTTCAAAGGCATTTTGGGTATATAAACTGGGTATCTGACCCCACCAGATCAGACCCTTCTGGATCTACATCTGAACTCTATAAGAGGAACTACCTGGCTGCCCAAAGGACTCATCTGGACTGATTTGCTGAGAAGGACTGATGCCCTGCTGTTGCCCTGTTGTCTACTATCCTTTGAACGTGTTGGAAGGACGCTGCCTTCCCAAAAAGTGCTCTATGAGGGCTTGGATTGAGCTTGTCTCCTGTTTTGAAGTCTCAGGGACAGCAAAGACTTCAAATACTAGCTTTTCGCTAGTTTTCCGACTTCAGAGATGCCAGGAACAACTTCAGCAATGCCAGCATCAATGCAAGTCCAACGTTTCTGCAAAACCGCTGATGTCACGCAGGGTCATCACGATACTGAGAAGTTGACCCATCACATCTTGACCGACTGGATCCATCGACCCCAGGAGTCACACGGAACCGATGAATCGCCACCGATGCTGCACCAGCTCCCTCCTGCACCGGACAGAACCAATGCCTCGCATCCCCCTGCCTCACAGTGTGAATCTGTGCAAAGCTACCAGAAGCTGAGCACAGGATAATTTGGGTTGTGTTGTGACTTACCCTGACTAGGAATGTGGTCACTACTTGGACAAGGGTGTATACCTCTGCCAACTATAGACCCGATTTCTAACAGTCACCCAATGTCATTCACACACAAGTGCATTAAAACTGAACACTGCACACAGTGTACAAAACCGTGAACCATTTGTTCCTCAACACCTAGTGCTAACTGTAGGGTTTTCCTTGCATGCATCTAAGGTCACATATTTACCCTGCAACTGTAAAGGAAAAACCTCATCAGTCACTAGGAGAGGGACTCTCCCTTATTGTCACACAGTACAGGTCAGAAACCATACAAAAGATGTACTTGTAATCAGGAAAGAGAGGCTACCATGTAATCTGTTTTTTTTTTTTTACTTTTACTTAGTGGTATTTAGCTTCATTACATGATTTCTGATCTCTCACAATGTCAGATTTCCTGGAATATTTATCTAGGTGCTTAATATGTAAAAACTAATCTTATACCTGCTCCCACTTCTATTATCCCATAGTGTTCAGACATGTATGTTCCAACTTCTCTTTGTCCCTTACTGAAGCTGAACAACACACGTCACATGACCACCACTTCACCAGTAGTCCTTGGCAGCTTTACTCATGTTTTTGGGCTTCTCATAAAGTAGTCACACACAGGATGGCAATCTGTTCATGTGTTATAATATCTTCATGTCTTCCGCACAAACCTTCATCAATGTAATGTAGACACTTCCTTTGCATATATACAGGAGCGGTAATTACTCCTGCAGTTAGCTCTGCAAAAGCCCGGTTCTACATATCAGAACTTAGAAAACACCATTCCATCACAAATTTTGCCCAGGACATCGGATTCCTGTGCCCCACTTCTGTGGGAGCTCACTACCACTATATCTCCACATTTGATGTGGTGAGCTCAGGATCCGCTTGAAAAATGTCATAGCCTGCCACCCTCCACACATCATCACTAGGAGTGCTCCTGATGTCCATTCTATTTCTCTGTTACTCTCAGCCGGCTTGGTACACCATGGCTACAGCCTCTTCTTGGGTCTCCCTGTCCATTGCTGAGGTCGTAACACTCCACTTATCAAGACTCTAGAAAGTGTAATTACAGTCTGGTTCTTTCTTACTTTTTATATCAGACAGTGCTTCCATATATTTTGTTAGTGTTGCTATTTATTTTAGCATTTCTTTTTATATTATTGCATAACTAACTCTTGCAGTAGCGCTCCATATAATGTAAAATTCTATCCTGCATGTAGTGTGGTACCTTTGTGTATGGCCCTGTTTGTAGCTTCTTGACCAATGATGCATAGACTTCTCAGTTAAGCTTTCCTAATCTTCAAATGCTTTACATTTGCTGGAGTTACACTTTGACTCCACATGCATGAAGCATTGATTCTGTACTTCATCAGCGACACACGTGGTAGGTGCAAACAGTTTGCTTGGGCCACAGCAAACTCTCAGGGAGAGCACAATCATTCTTTTGGTTACTTATCCCCTATCTCGTCACAGGTTAGAGTGTTCTCCCCTGCCTGGGTACCCACCAATGACTACGCCGCACATAGGGCTGAATATTACACGCCTTTACTCTTCTGTGTGTAACTGTGAACTCAACATTCTAAACTTTACTCTCATTGCATTTTGCTCTAACAATTATGTCACTCTGCTCCGAAATCTGGTCAGAACCAAAAAGGTTCAGTCATAAAACTGTCAAGACACTAACTACACCATTAGCACGGGGGGATTGTCCTAAACAACACGTAATCAACAACGTGGATGTTTCCCATGCAAGTGGGACAACACTTGCCTGAACAACAACTACCTTTTTCTCTGCCTTAACCACGCACGTGCCAAACTACGCATATTAATTATTAAGGATCAGGAGAGGACACAGTGAGTTAGGTGTGGCTGGGGCAGGGTTGTGGGTAGTCTTTAGAGGTGTGGTGGGGGTCAGTGTAGTTTATTTTTTAAGGGGCGGGGTAGTTTATTTTTTAGGGGTGGAGAAGGTTTAAGGAAGGGTGGGAGGAGAGGAGGAAGGATCGGTAGAGGACGCAATGAGGTAAGTGGGGCTTGGGCAAGGTTTAGAGAGGTAGTTTTTAGGGGTGGGGTGGATTTAGTGCTTAGGGTGGTGGAGGAGTTGGGGTAGTTTATTTTCTAGGGGTGTGGGAAGGTTTAAGGACAGGTGGGAGGAGGGAGGAGAAGAGAGGAGGAAGGATTGGGATTGGACACAGTGAGCTAAGTGGGGCTGGGGCAGGGTTTGGGGCAGGTTTTAGCAGTGGGGTGGCTTTACGGCTTTTTCGGGGTAGTTTATTTGTTTGGGGTGGGAATGGAGGAGGTCGGGTAGTTTATTTAATTGGGCTTAGTGTGGGTGGGGGATCAGGGCAGTTTATTTACCAGAGGTGGGGTAAGGTTTTAGAGTCATGGAGGGTAGAGGTGTCAGGGTAGTTTTGTTTTGGGGGTGAGAGGGTTGGGGTAGTTTTTTTAGGGGGTTAGGGTGGGTGGGGGGTCAGGGTAGTTTAGTTATTAGGGGTGGGGGAAGGCTTTAGAGCGCAGGGCAGGTGGGGGTGTTGGGGTAGTTTAGTTTTTTAAAGGGGCATGGCTGGGGATTGGGGTAGTTCTTTTTAAGGCTTAGGGTGGGTGGGGGGTCAGGGTAGTTTAGTTATTAGGGTGGGGGAAGGTTTTAGGGCTCAGGGCCAGTAGGGGAGTGTCTGGGTAGTTTACTCATTAGGGGTGGGGTAGTTTTGGGCCTTGGGGGGGCAGGGGGGCAGGGGGGCCGGGGTACTTTTTTAGGTTAAGAGGGGGCTTGTATTATACAACCACGCGTGCCGTCACCACATATGCCTTTACTAAGCATGCTTTTACAACAAAATTTGTTGTAAAGGCATGCATGGAAAAGACACGGTTGACTGCATTGTTAAGACATGTGTGGTTCCGGCGTTCGGGTTGTGTCATACAACCTTATCATGGCCTCTGGCGGTCAACACCACACTAACAGCTACCAGATTGCCATAATGGAAACTAAAACCTTTTTTAAAGAGATTCAAAATGAGGTGACCAGTCTCTATACCCCAAGGATCTGGATCAACATCACTGTCGGCACCAGAACAACTCTCCAGCTTTTGAGAACGGCTCTGAAGACCCCTTTCTGAAGAGAATGAGGGCAACACGTACAACTGTTAGTTTTACGACTAGCAATTTGCGACTCATTTGCAGATTGCGAGTCGCAAAAGCAAATGTACAACAGTGTAACACACATTGTTTGTGATTCCCCATGGGGTCGCAAACGACCTACCTCATCAATATTCATGAAGTATGTTGCAATTTGTGACCCCATTGGGAATGGCGGCACTCACAGGAATTGTGGCCTGCTGGAGACAGCAGGCCACCATGTCTGTGCCTGCTTATAAATAAAGCAGTTTTCTTTTTTAAATGCAGCCCGCTTTCCTTAAAGCATTTCAAACAAAAACATTGAAAATATTCTTTTTATTTTTTGAAGAGCAGGCAGTGGTCCATGGGACCACTGCCTCCTCTGAAAAAATATTTTAGCATCCATTCACAAAGGAGAAGGAGTCCCGTGGGGACCCCTTCCCTTTTGCAAATGGGTGACCACCAATTTGAAATTGGTATTAACTTTGATTGTTTTGCAACTACAAATGTGGTCACAAAACAATCATACATCCCCCAGTGATTCGCAAATTAGAAAGGGATGCCTTGGGGCGCCCCTTCCTAATTATGAGTTGCAATCCCTATTTTGCGAGTCGGCAATTGTGTACCAACTTGTAAGATAGGGATAGTACATCGTACATGCCCATTTTGCAGTCACAACCGTTGATTTTCACTGTTTGCGACTGCTAAATGACATCATGCATCAGGCCCCAATAGATCTCTAATTTATATTTGAGTTATTTTTATAGCACAAGAAGGAAGAACAACACTGCACATGGTCAGTGACACTAAACATTATGAATTTCCTCCTTGAAATACTGAACATCACATGCAAATGAACCTTTGATGACTACAGCCTTTATCCACAGCTTCTTTCCACTCTAGCCTGGTTTGTACTATATACATACTTACATGCGTAATGCAGTCTATCAGTCTATGCATTGACATTGTGTATGTGCAGAAACATGTATCAGCAGCAGAGCAATGATATTCTGGTGTGAACAGATGACCTACTGGAATCTATGCATTGTGTGCATGTGTAGGCACATACACATCTGCAGTAGTGACTACACATGTATGCACGTTTAAGAGTCGTCAAAAGAGCTCTGATAGTGATCTTGCACAGATGTGTTGGCAGAAGTTGCTGTAATGTGTGAACACACTTCTGCTGCAGTAAGAGCATGTATAATGCTCCCTTAAAGATCAGTGCCCATCTGCAACACTCACCTCCCAACACCGTCCTGTTGGAGGCATTCTGATTTTAATGCCATCCCTCATTGCAGAGCACCCCACAACATTGCACTCCCCTCAATTTAGAGCCGCTCCTTAGCCCTACCCTGACCTTAAAATAGGAACAACCCCGCCCCTTGCACGCTCCCTCCCCACAGGAAAACCATGCCATAACAAGGAAGTTCCTCAAATATACACAAACTAAACCTGCAGTTTTGCCTACATGCAAAAAGCATTTGTGGGGGTAGCGGTGTGTAAGGGGGGTTGGGGTGGTAGGAGTGTACTGTGCGAAGGTTATTAGACAAAATAAACATTTTCCTTGCACACTTCCGTGTGGACAGATCCCCTAGGGCAATCTTTTCTCTGTTTCCTTTCTGTTATTCATTCTCTTTCCCACTTTCTTTCATACATCCTTTTTCACTCTCTCTTCTTCCCTTCTGTCCATCCTCTCTTCCCACAAGTACTTCATTCATACACCCATGCAGCCAAACATCCATCTATGTACCCATCATCATTACTTTTTTACTCTTTTTTTCCACAAGGCTCGGTGGGAATCGCAACCTGCACATGGGTGTAGGAAGTGTGCGGGATGCAAGGGATGTAACCATCGCAG
The DNA here is from genome assembly GCF_031143425.1 of Pleurodeles waltl. Lineage (NCBI taxonomy): Eukaryota > Metazoa > Chordata > Amphibia > Caudata > Salamandridae > Pleurodeles > Pleurodeles waltl. Next base: position 412,379,989 of record NC_090439.1, on the reverse strand, counting down.
ATTCTGAAGGGTGGGGGACACAGGGAACGAGAGTTGGGGGACAAGGGGACAAAGGAATTTCCCCTCTCACTTCTATTATTCACAGGGCCATTAGCACACCAAAGCGCTACTGATAATAGCCATGCGCTTGAACTGTTTACCTGCTTCCAGTCACAGAATGTAGGTGAGTCAGGAGGCCCTCTACGCCCTCTGTCCTTTTGTTTTTCCTGTTTACAGCTGTGGGCATTAAGGGCACATGAGAACAAAGGGAGCAAGGAGAAGAAAAGAGTTTTTGATGATTGCTGTCTGCATCCTTGGCCCTACCCTCACATGCCACCTTGAAGAGGAGCACTGCAGGACAATGAGGAAGATCTAAAGAGGGAACAGAGTCCCACTAAGTCTGATGCCTGCAGGCTAGAAAGGAGACTGTGAAACACAGTATTTGTATTTACCTAAGATCATGCCAGTTGGTGAAACATAGAAGTCCAGATTGAGCCCAGATTTTACCTTTTCTCGCTACACAATTTAGCTATTAGAAGGGTATATTTTTCTAACATTTATGCTTAATGTTTTTTATCTAGGTCATGAAGGGTTTAATTACAGTGTGGCTAACAGGTAGAAGCTATATTTCATTTTGGGCCATTATGGCTAGCGTTATTATTTATGTTGTTGTTATTTGTTACATACTTAAGCATATTGAAGTATAATATCTTTTCTCTATCTGCCTTTTCTTCACTCTACTCTGAAACAATCTACGTTATGCCACTGCATCCTACACCACTTTTCGCTACTCTGCACCTCCGGATTCTACACCACTGCAACCTATGCTGTACCACTCCACTCTACTTTGAAGCACTCTACACTGCGCTACTGCAATCTATTTTATTCTACTCTAACCAATGTACATTACAACCCTGCACCCTAAGCCAGTGCACTCTTAACCACTTTACTCAAAACCAATGCACTCTAAATGACTGCACTCCATGCCAATCTATTCTGCAATACAGCACTCTATGCCACTGCTTTCTATGGCACTGTACTCTGCACCAAAGTACTATCTGCCAATGCACTCCACAATACACCACTGTACACTACGACCCTCTAATCTACAACATTGTACTCTCCGCCACAGAACTCTACGCCACTCTACTCTGCACCACTGCACTTAATGCCACCGTACTCTATTCTGCACCACTGCACTCTAATCTACTCTACAACACTCCACTGTATGGCACTTCACTCTACTTTGAAACTATCTACTCTATGCAATAGCAATCAACGCAACCCCACTCTATGCTATGCCAGTCCAGCCTACCCTGCACCACTCCAATGTACCCTGCACCACTCCAATCTGTCCTTCACCACTCTATACTATCGCACTCTACATCACTGTGCTCTACTCTGCAACACTCTACTCTGCACCAATATGCTCTACTCTGCAGAAATCTTCTCTATGCCACTGCACTCTCTGCCACTGTATTCTACTCCGCACCACTGTACTCTACGCCACTCTTCTCTACCCTGCATCACGCTATGTCACTGCACTCCGCCAATGCATTCTATGCCACTCTACTCTACACCACTACCCTTTATAACACTCTACTCTGCAACACTTCACTCTACCATTGTACTATACTCCTCTCTACTCTGCACCACAGCACTCTACTTTGCAATGCTCAACTTTATGCCACTCTGCTGCACTCTGCACCAATGTACTCAATGCCACTCCATACTTCACCACTCTACTCTGCATCACTGCACTCCACCACTGCACTCTACACCAGTCTACTCTACCTTGCACCACTCCACTCTACTATGCACTGCATCACTCTATGACACAGCACTCTGCACCACTGCAATCTATGTTGTGCCACTCCAATCTGTGCACCTCTCCTCTTCACAACTCTACGCTACTGCACTCTACTCTAAACCAGTGCACTATACAGCAATGCACTCTACACCACTTCACTCTACGCCAATCTACTTTTCACCACTGTACTCTATGCCACTTCACTCTAGACCACTCAACTAAACTCTATGACACTTCACTCTGACATTACACTCCATGATACTAGACTCTGACACTCTATTCCACTAAACTCTATTCCATCCTGTGTCACTCTACGACACTTTCTCCACTTTTTAACTCCCTACACAACTCCCTATACGCCACTCCATTCCACTTTACTCTATTCTATCCCACTCCATTCCACCTCAATCTACGATACTCTACTCCACAACCCTCTATGCCACTCCAATGTACAACAATGTACTATGCTCAACAACAGTCTACCCAACTCTCTCTATGCCACAAAATGTTACTTTACTCCACTCTACTCCACTTCAGTCTTCTTTATGCCTTTCCACTCTATGATACTCTGCCATTCCAGTCTGCGACACTCTACTACACTATGACACTACTCCACTCTACTACTACTTTATGGCATTGGCACTTGATTAGAAATTCATATCTCCATTGATTGCCTTCTCGTTCATGTGGGTCAGATTTATCTTGGCCTTTTTGGTTCCAAGCACTCGGTAATGCTTTTATCTCAGGCTTAATTAATGCTGAGGATGATCCTGATACTTGTCTAGGGGATTGAAACGTCCTCCGCCAAAGTACCTTGACTTGAATTTGTGATATTGTACATAAATTGGCATAAGCATAGATACTATGAGCTAATGACTTCTTGATTTACTATTTGAGTCATTCATGTAAAAGTCAGTGTATGAAAGCTTGTAAATCTTTATTGTGGATGCTAACCACTGTGCTATATGGGTTACTTTTTTACATTTATCTTTTAATTGGTGACATTGGGTCATCCAGATAACTTGTGTAATGCCCGAATACCAAAGTCTTTCTCGATTTCCCCTGTTGATGTTTTCCCACTACAATTGATCTTTTATATTTTGATTTAATAAGTGCATGAAACCTTCCATTTGGATAACACTTTAATATCCTTGTTTACTGGAGTGGTGTTGCATTTTACTCAGGGGACCCCTGTTCCTTTAGAGTTAGTTTACTACTCCATTCTAGGACACTCTACTTACTCTATGACACTACGCCACACCAACCAATGACACATCATTCTCCTTTACGCCATTACCTTTAAGCCATGCTGAATAGTAGTCTTACTAGTGTAAATCAGGGCTAAAACACATTTGCAAAAGGCAATAGATCTTGCATAGGCGAGACCTATTGGCTCTGCCAATGCTTGTTTACAAGGTATGAACTTTGAGGTGACTTGCAATATCCCTATGTATCCGGGGGTATTTTACCCCATACAATATATGGTCACCCCATCAACTTTCCCACAAACCACTTAAAACCTTAGTGCATAGCTTCTGTCTTTGCAAGCTACTAAAATAGAGCAGAAGAAAGAAAACCAACATTCCATTTGTTGCTTTAAACAGCTGCATTAATTATGCTCTGTTACCTGATCTGCCTTTCACCACGGCTGCTACCTCTGGTAGAAGGCATTTTGATGTCAGAACTCAACTGTAATTAACTTATAATAGTCATTTTCTGATGTCTTTTCTTTAAACTCAGTTACTTGGTGCATCACAAATAGCTGATTCTAAAGAAATTAGTGACTGCAGTTTATATAGGTATTACATAATCCCATATTTATACAGCCTGTAACTCCAAGAGCTTTTCAGTTGAAATGCTTCCAGTTATGACTGATGTGGAGCTGAGCTGCCCAAGATCACACACAGGAGTGGAAGTGTTACTAGAACTATGGTTTGTGAGCACAGTTTACAACTGTTGTACATAATCGCTTTTCACATCTCCAGTCCGGTTCTAATTGGCAGGAGGCGAGGGGCATGATGGGTGTGAGGGGGCAAAGGGTATGATCTTCCTTTTTTACCCTCCTACCTTTATTTACTTGGTTCACGAAGATGCAAGGTTAATCAACATGTTATTTTCACATTTGAGCTAATTACTTTGTGAATGTAAATAGCAATAAAAGGTACTATCAGACTGTGACAACATGCCTTCCCTTCTCCCCATTTCATCTCCAGTATATATGATTGTGAACATTTATCGGAGCCTGCAGTTCGCAAACAACGAGTGATTTGAAAAGGGTTGATTGAAAAGTCCCCAAGGCTGCCCCTGTCCCCCCCCCCGAAGAAATGTATAGTCTCCTACGCCCCTGTACCTGCAGGAGCGCTATCACTGCAATCCCTACCCTACACCCTATGAGGAATACAGACTGTCTAGGAAGACTGGCCTTTCACTCATCCAGCTTCTTACCCAGCTCAGCAATTGGGTCCAGAAATGCAGGCATCTTAACCACAGCAGGACAAGCAAAAGGTGAGCATCCTGGGGTGGAAGTGTTCAGAAAATGGGGTCTCAGATCCGCATAGTTCAAACACAGTAACGCCCAATGCATCATAGGAGCCCTAGAAAAAGGCCCATTGGTTCACGGCACGTGACGTATTGCATCTTCTAATAGCTTAGATCAGTGGTTCCCAACCTTTTGATTTTTGGGGACCCCCACTTTAACATTAATGGAACCCAGGGAACCCCACTGAATCATTATGGGAATCCGGGGACCCCCGCCTGAGTCATTACTGGAAGCTGGGGACCTAATTTGTCAATATTTTTTAATTTTCTAGGCTCTCGCGGACCCCCAGGGGTCCCCGGACCACAGGTTGGGAACCACTGGCTTAGATCCATCCTGTGATTGCCAGAGGGCCTTTAAACAAGCCAGTATTCGTAGTCGTGTTTTAATTCTGTAGGGCCTTCATCCATAAGAGTAGCTACTAAGAGGCAAACGTAGCTCTATCTACTAGTTCTCGAGGAGTTTCGTTGTACCATTTTTTGTTCTCGCCCATGCGTATGTGCACTGTGCTTTGTGATGTTTGTCTGGCTGTAGCTTTGCATGTAGCCCGCAATTCTCATCTTGTCTTGCAATCCTCACTGCACACTATTCTTATTGTGTTGTTCGTGCCCGTGCCCAAGAGAACAACACAGCCCTGCTGAGTGCCTTTCATTCTAATACTAATACTAATACATATATTACGTGGTCGCGTTTAGGAACGCTGCCTCGTTGTGTGTACTAACATTAAGGGATGGAAATGGACGTTGCAAAATACTAGCGGGTCTCCCAAAAATATCAAAAAGCTGCTAGGCATTTGCAACCTACGAACGAAAGTGTTTATATATATCCTCAACAGATGCAAATCTCATTAGATTTTATAGGCGCTCTCGTCTTTTACTGCTGGAGGCATAGCAGGCAAAAAGCAGACAATGTGTGGAGCCTCAGTCTAGAAATGAGAATGTCATGTTTACATAAACGCCAGTTCAAATTAAGGTCTAATCAATGTTTTCATTCTAATAAACACATGCCTTGTTCTGTGTTGCAAATTGATCTTTAAAATATTTGCAAATGTAATGTCTTGCTTTGTTGTGCTCTCCTGTGCACGCACATGCCCATCCTCTTTAGTGGCGAGCGCAAGCGCTCCGTCCTCTGCAGTAATCTCTCTTTGGGCTTCCAGCCACGCCCATGTCACGTCAGTCACTTTCATTGGTTCATGGGCTTGCCTTTTAAAATCTGCTTGCTTCCATTCATGAAAGGCATGCATACGTCATGCCTTTAACTGTGTTTAGCCCACCTACACAGCACTGGTAAACTACTGAAAACATACGAAATTCCATGTTTTCAGCATTGTTTCCGGACTACTTTACCATTTTATTTTCCATGCAGCGCTGGGGTTTACATAGCGCGATCGTGCTCTGTTTTTCCTTTTTAAATTTCAGCACATTCGCACTGCATTTTACATAGCATGATCGCGCTTGGTTTTTTTCTTTTAATTTGTGTGGCAAGAAACATCCGGTTAGGAGTTAACAAAGCTAATAGCTCTAACTCGAGCTAATGCGAGAACCGTTGCATTGCAAATGCTTGTTTATAATTGTCCCCTTGGCCGTCTTCCAAATGGGGAAAAGTACATCTCGATGGTCACGATGGACACAGGAACTGACAAATTTAAGTCTGTAAATGCTTTTGCAGGTACTCTACCCTTTCACCTCACCATTGACTGCGTGTTGTAGTGTTGCATAGGAAGCTGCATGATAATCAAGTACACAAAACCTGTGTACTCAGAAAGTATGTTAAGTTGCATGTGTCTGTGTGAATTGTGTGTGCAGTGCTTAATTTGTGTTTGTTGTTTCTGGTGCTGAGCACTGGCACTTATTTTTGCGGGCCGGGGCTCATTCTTCTGCCTCAAGCATTTGCTGCGAGCAAAAGACACATATGGGAAAGATGGAGGAAGGGAAATGCGTCACAATGGGAGAAAGTAGAAAGCTGCAATAGTGAGCTGAAGGGGCAGGCAGGGGCTTTTTGGATTGAAGAGGCCCGAGATGGCTTCAGGATTACACCGCCTCAGTATTCCGTATTCACACATTTAATTGCAGCAGCTGCGTGTTTAAGAGGATGGCTTTGGGCACGGGCACTGTTTTATTTACAAATTAAGCACTTCGTGTGTGATATCATTTGGCAAAAAAGTAATGATTCAAGTTTGTATATTTGCAATTGTAAAAATCGTGCATGTCCTTTCCTGGCTGTTCTACAGACACAGCCTTTGTGTAGAGGTGCCCCTCACAGCAGGGTAGTCACCAGCCTTGATCATGCCCACAGTGGTATGAAGTCTCTGCATTAGCCTGTCATCAAGAAGGACAAAAGGCTGGGTTTCACCTAAAGGCATGCCTTTCACCTTGTACTACCGATTCTGCAGTTCAACCTACCCTCTACCATTTGCCAAATGGCAGTGCTTCAGGGTGTTTATTCAGCAGCCCTTTGCTAACAAAGTCTTCATTTTATTTCTAAAGGGAACTCCATCACCATGGCCTCACCCAGGTGGCTGTATCATCATCCTCCAGCATCAGAAATGAAGGAAATACACTTCCCCTGTCTGTGAAAATTGTCCATACTACAACAAGTGGACATCCAAAGGAATCCTCTTTGTTTCTTATAGTTAATAATGAGCCACACTTGAGAATAAATATCCCCAGACATCCACTCCAGCACTTGCAGAATATCCTTATCACTTTTAGCACTATTTAGCCATATCATTTCTCACATAGCTATGATCATGAGGTTACATCTTCCATCAAGCAGTCTAATGCTCTTGATATTTCTTACTATGTGAGTGAAGCTATTACTTTATGCTTTGCAACCCCTGAGCTTATCAGCTGACTTTGCTGGAGTGGTCGTCTAGCGGGAGCCATGCAGTAAATAGAAGTAAATAATATAGCACTATCTTTGCATACAAATTATGCTAATACTTTTTACCGTCTGCTTTCTTGAATTAAATGCTGTCTCAAAATCCACCTCAATGTTTCTAAATCCAGCATGAAAACTGATCTTTACCTAAAACGTCTCATTGTCGTATCTTCTACTCTCTTTCAAATGGCCCTACTCATCCTCTGCATGCCTCATCTATCTGCGCTGAACCTTCTCAAAGCGTAATGTATGTTTACCCTAATCTCTACGATTGTCTTTCTGAAAACTGCCCACAGATCATAAAACATGACAATCTCTCCTTTATTGAAATTCATACCCCTGCAACCAGGCAATACTGAAGCCCAGATTTACTATGGTTTTGTGTTGCCCTTGCATCACGCAAGGTGACGCAAGCCCAAAAGTGAGATTTCCTATGCCATGCAGAACCGCATCGATATAGCTCTGCCTGGCATAGTAAATGTGGAGAAGTACAAGGCAAGGAAAGTTGCTGCCTTGCGTTACTCTGCCTTGGGAAGGCGTTACTTGGGTGCAGTGTGGGTGTTCCCACACATACAGCCATGGTTTTTGGCCCATTCCCAAATTTACTAACAGTGGTAAACCTGGGAATGTGTTGAAATGCTACGCCTTCCTGGGGCATAACAAGGAAAAATGTATTTATTTCTCATTGTGTGGTCCATTCCGCAGAAGACATAGAAAGAGGTAAAAGCATCAAAAGTTTGTTTTTGTGCAGGAAGGGATTTTTGTGTAGGAATACCCCTACCTGCACAAAAACAATCTTGCTTACACTGCGGGCACCCATGCACCATGATGCAAGGTTGTCATCATTGGCGCTTGGCATCCACTAGAGTGCTAGCATAGAGAAAGAGCAGGAATGCAGCATATTACAGTAGATGTGGCACAGTCCTGCTCTCTCCAATTGAAAGTGCAGCAAGTTTTCTCGCTGTGTTGCTATCCATCAAATGTAAGTAAATATGCATCAGAATCTCTTCAAACACATGATTAACCCAATCGACCATGTGCATAAACTCACATAACCCCTCCATCACCCCTCCAATAAATTTCCACCAAACTCCTATTAACGTTATCACAAAGAAACTGGAATTAATGCGTGGAATGGTTTTCTAAGTGCACAAGACCAATTCCAATAACTAACAATAAACAATTACTCAGGACTAACAAGCAACCTTGTGTTCTGGAGCAGCTGCCCAGCGTAAGGCGCGTCAGCATCTAGTAGGGGTGGTAAGCGCTATATAAAAGCAATTATAATTAAAATCTTTTTGTAAACCTGTCTCATGTACCGCGCACCCTTGCTTGTTGCCAGTTTCGTCCTAAGTAGGTAGCACATAACACGCATTAGAGAACCGTGCCTCCATCCAATTAGTCCCGAAAAAGGCCTCTACCGTCATCTAATCGTATTTGTGAAACTACAGCCTGGACTCAGCAGTATAGCGAAGGTTCTTATGCTATCAGGCAGCAGGCAGTGCATTCTTCACAGTACAACTTAATTGCATTCAAATGTTTTTTTCTTGATGTAACAAAAACGCATCAGCTCAAAGAAGGTTATGCATCGCTGAAGCAAGTGGAATGCATCTAATGAGATTTTTTATACTATTCTTGCATAATCCAAAGGATTTTCTACATTATTGGAGGAATCATTTTATTTTTTCTCTCGACAAAAATAAACTGATCCCTCAAAAGCATCTCAGCAAGTAGGAACTAGACAGAACAGTAACAAATTTCGCAAGAACATTACAATCTTTATTAAATTCTTATTTTTCCCCTTTTCCGTCCCTTTATTTAGTGACCTAATTATTAATCAGTTCACATTTTCTGTCATAGATATTTTGTTACACATCTTTCTTTTCAGATCTTTTTTCTAAGACCCATTAGCTGATAGTGAAATTAAGTATCTGTCAACCTTTGTAGCTTTGGAAGGGTCTGTTTAGATGGACGTATTTATGTGGGTAAAAAGTCGCGGCGCACCTGCATAGTTTTTGCATCTCATGATATATATTTCCAATTTTCATGTTTTCCGAATACCATCACGTGAAAAATGAAAATGCCATAGCTGCCTACTTGTGATTATGTTATCAGTGATATTTTGAAGACGGCTTTTCTGTTTTTTGGTTTTGCTTTCTTATCTTGCCTGTCAAAGAACGGTTTAATATCCCACAGCAGCCTCAATAAAGTAGAAGGTCAGATACATTCAAACCCTTTCCAGCATTTTCCTTACAGAAACAGTTATTCACACCAACGTATTGATTCCCAGCTTTTACGGAAAAGGGAGAAGCTGCTATCTTATCTTTCATCAACATTATAGCAGGCTATTTTCCCTTTTCTTCTTCTGCAATAAATCTAAATCAAAAGAAGCTTATCTTCTGAATAAACAGCACAATACAGATTAGGCAAGAGCGGCACGCATTCATCTTGAAATCTGAAACCAGCACAAAGGTACTGCAGGCATCGAACAACAAATGCAAGTATTATGCCTAAGCTTCCGGTATGTCGAATAACAAAACTGCATGGTGCATGAAAAACTGTAAACAAGCGATTACTAAAATAACAATGAAATGTGATCTCTATATGATAATAATTTTCTAACTACAATTCTTATATTCTTCATATTTTTATAGGGCTCAATTTACCCGGGAGCAGAAACCCCCTACAAATAGGGACGTAGAATAATACTGTAAAGTAACAGATGAATATTTGGTTCTGTAGAAGGTGTGTAGGTAGTTTCCTGTTGAGACTACAGTTTCATTGAATGAGGTAGAATAAATGTGTCAACTTATATTGAAGTCACTTGGGAGAAAGTTGGAATAAAATGATTTACCACCTTCTACCATCCCAAAACAGAAAGGGTAAGAGTTGCAAACCAATACTTTTGAGAACCTGATGGGTGCTTTGTAGTAATCATGAGGAAGAAATAGGAAAGCTTTGCGGCATGCTTACTTTAATACTATTAGGATGCGCCATAAAAGGGCATGGGCTTGGACTAAATGAATGCATTTGGGTGAAAGGGGATTGAGACCGGAACCCTTGGACCACCATTTTTGACACAAATGACAAATACTACTGTGGAAGAGGAAGATGGCCCAGTTCATTGCCTGGACATTGAAGAGGTTTATTTTTATATATGTTTGACACCACTTCCCTGTTCATATGGATCACAAACATCTGTGTAGTACCCAACTGAAACCCCTCACTATCTCCAGAGTGTGTGATTTGTTTGTGTGTGTGGGGTGTGTATGTTTCTGTGTGTAAGAATTTGTTTGTTTTAGGGTACTCTAGGCTTGAGGGCTTCAGGTGTAGGATTGGGTCAAAGACGATGGTAGTAGGAGGCTGGCCTGGTTTGTAGTGGATACCTTGGGCACCTACACCTTACATCAGTTCCAGTTATCCCTTATTAGTGAAATGTAGTAGTGTTCTAGCAGCTTAGGCTGATAGAGGTAGCTATAGCAAAGCAGCTTAGGCTGAACTAGGAGACATTCAAAGCTCATCCAATACCACTTATAGTTACACAGTACTTAAACACAAGTAAAGACAATACTCAGTGTTACCAAAAATAAAGGTAGTTTATTTGGGTGACACAAAGCCAAAAATATCTTTGAGGCAATACTCCTGCTGGAGGTAAGTATTGTACACAATATATACACTAGACACCAAAATAAGGTAAGGTATTAGACATAGGATAGTGCAAACAATAGGAAATAGTATAGAATGCAATGGGAGAAAATAGGTCTAGGGGCAACACAAACCATATACTAAGAAAGTGGAATGCAAATCACGAATTCCCCCCTAGACAAATGTAGTGTGTAGAGAATCGCTGGGAGAGTAAGAATACAATAAAGGTAAGTAAATTACCCCACCTGAGACCAGAAAATCAGGAGTAAAGTTCTGCAAACATCCTTAGGACACACTACAAGTCGTGATTAGACTTACTGCAAGAACCAAGAAAGACTGCAACCAACAACTGGTGGATTCTTGGACCTCAAGACCTTCAAAGGAATGAGACCAAGTCCAGAAGTCGAAAGAAGTTCCAGGAAGGACAGGAGCCCCTGCCAACCCAGAAGAGGGTGCAAAAGAATAGTCCCCAGTTGGACCAAGACTGCAGAAATGCACCCAAGGAAGATGTCAGCGGGTTCCTGCATGATGCACTGGATGTCCTACAGAGGGAAAGTGGATGCAGGTGAGTCTTGGCACTGGATTCCTCCAACAAGCCTTGGTTCTGGCAAAGTCACATTTTGCATCAAAGTGGCGCTGCCTGGACCCAGGAGGGACCTGGGGGCCTCAACTCCTGTGAGCAGGAAGAGGGGACTCTCAGCACGTCAGAGAGCCTTCAGAAGATCAGACAGCACCCACGGGAGTCCCAGGACACGGGGGCAAAGGAGATGCAAAATGCAGTTGGTGCAGCACTACAAAGGAGGGTCCCATGCCGCCGGAGGAGAACGCAGCGAGTTAGGCGTCGCAGGATATAGTGTTGGGGACCTGGGCCAGGCTGTGCACGAAGGACATGTGCAAATAGTGCACAGAGACCTCAGGAGGTGAAGAAGACGCGGTGCACAGGGGTACTGTTGTTTTCAGGAAAGGCAAGGTCTTACCTCTGCTAAACTGGGACAGCAGGACCCAAGGAGCATACTCGTCTCCAGCAGAGGAGTCCAAGAGAACCAGTTGTTGACTTAGAAGGTGCCTGCTTGAGCAGGGGAGTGACTCCGTCACTCCACGGTAGATTTATTTGGGCCTATTGGTGCAGGTTGAAGACAGGGAGACCTCAGAGCGTGCACACCATGGAAACTGTTGCAGTTGCTGGCTGGAGCTGAAGTTGCGGAAGAAAAGTAGCCCTTCTGGATACTTTGTTGCTGTTACAGCAGTTCCTGGAGCAGTCTACAGTTGATCTGAGGTCAGAGGATGAAGTAGTAGTTGCAGAAGACTCCTGCTGGAAACTTGCAAGTAGAATCTGAAGAGAACCCACAGGAGAGACCATAAATAGCCCTGAGAGGGGGATTGGCTACCTTATCAGGTATGGACCTATCAGGAGGGTTCTCTGATGTCACCTGCTGGCACTGGCCACTCAGAGGCCTCCAGGGTGTCCCCACACATTGGAAAACAAGATGGCTGAAGTCTGGGACACACTGGAGGAGCTCTGGGCACCACCCCTGGGGTGGTGATGGACAGGGGAATCATCACTCCCCTTTCCTTTGTCCAGTTTCATGCCAGAGCAGGGACTGGGGGTCCCTGAACCAGTGTAGACTAGCTTATGCAAGGAGGGCACCATCTGTGCCCTTCAAAGCATTTACAGAGGCTGGGGGAGGCAACCACTCCCCAGCCTGTAACATCTATTTACGAAGGGAGAGGGTGTAACACCCTGCTCTCAAAGGAAATGCTTTGTTCTGCCTTCCTGGGACTGAGCTGCTCAGACCCCAGGAGGGCAGAACCCTGTCTGTGGGGTGGCAGCAGCTGTAGCTGCATTGCAAGCCTCATAGAGCTGGTTTGGCAGTACTCAGGGTTCATGGTGGAGCCCCCAGGATGCATGGAATTGGCTCCCCAATACCATATTTGGAATGGAGGACAATTCCATGATCTTGGACACCTTACATGGCCATATTCAGAGTTACCATTGTGAAGCTACATATAGGTATTGACCTATATGCAGTGCACGCATGTAATCGCGTCTCCGCACTCACAGAGTCCCGGAAATTGGCCCTGAACTATGTGGGGGGCGCCTTTGCTAGTGCAAGGGTGCCCTCACACTTAGTAACTTTGCAACTAGCCTTCATTAAATGAAGGTTAGACATATAGGTGACTTATAAGTTACTTAAGTGCAGTGGAAATGGCTGTGAAATAATGTGTGCACTATTTCACGCAGGCTGCAGTGGCAGTCCTGTGAAAGGGGTTGTCTGAGCTCCTTATGGGTGGCACAAGAAATGCTGCAGCCCATAAGGATCTCCTGGAACTCCAATGCCCTGGGTACCTGGGTAACATATACTATGGATGAATAAGTGGGGTCCAGTGTGCCAATTGAAATTGGTAAATTAAGTCACTAGCCTATTATGACAAATTTAAAAGCAGAGACAGCATAAGCACTGAGGTTCTGGTTAGCAGAGCCTCAGTGACACAGTTAAGCACTACTGACAACACAAACATTAGGCCACAAACTATGAGCACTGGGATCCTGGCTAGCAGGATCCCAGTGAGACAGGCAAAACACACTGACATATAGGATTTTGACTATGAGCACTGGGGTCCTGGCTAGCAGGATCCCAGTGACACAGGAAAAACACACTGACACACACAAACAGGTCAAAAGTGGGGGTAACCATGCTAGAAAGAGGCTACTTTCTCACAATGGTTTTCTATGTCCGAAACCACAGGCTAAAAGTAGCAATCCCACTGGTCTCCCTCAACATCTTAGCACTTCCCAGTCCTCTGCAAATGCAGCTATAGCCAGATCCAGTAGAATTATGCAGCAAGGGAAGACCGAATTATGCAGCAGAGTTAACTAAATTATGCAGCAAGGAAAGGATAATTATACAGTGTAATGTATTACATTGTGTGATAGTATTGCTTCACTATTTTGTAATTTTTACAAATGGTAGCACTATTTAGACAAACAATTCATAAGTCCTGGTTAAACAAATAAATACGGCAATAAGCAATTGAACGTTGGTCAGTTAACCTTTGCAAAGGGCCTTCCCATGCACAAGAACAAGCTGCAATGTATTTACCAAGTTTTTCTGAGCTAGAAACATATGTTTTTTGTTCAAAGCTGCAGTTTATGCAGCAAATGCTGGATTGTCTAGCAAATGCAAAAAATCAATAATAATGCCAAGAACACCATGGACACAGACTCTCATAATTGCAGTGGCCCTGACTAGGGTCTGGTTGCTGGGTGCATGGCTCTGATTGACAAAACCCTCATTAGAACTAAACAGGAACCTTTGTTCTCATCTCGTTAGTGGAGACAATTTACAGTAAGCCATGGTAAGAAATATGATTATTATTTGGGGTGAGTGACTACGCTTTTTCAAGGAATAATCACAACCCTCATCAAGGTGAACCCTTAAAGTCACTAAGTTAACCTGAGCTCATCCTCCAGGTAGATATGGCATGAAGCAGAGAGGCTTAACATAGGGCAATGTGTAAAGTGTTTACACAGTACTTAAACAGTAATAATCATGAAGTAAAAATGCAAAACAATAAAAATTCTAAACTGAATTCGAAAAATGGACTAAAAATGTAGCCAGCAAAATTACACCAAACATTACAAAAATCCAATAAAAGGAATCAGCGCTACAAGTTTTTAAAGACTTAAGGGAAAATAGAACCAAAACGCACAAACCTGGGGGTGTGGCCAACCCACCAAAAATGGAGGCCACTCATTGCTGAGCTCTGCTGCGGTCCCTACCAACATCCATTAATGATCAAGTACTGACGTCCCAATCTGTCCTCTGAAGGTGCTATTCATTTGCTGCTGCTTGGTCCAGACCCCCTTTCGAGGCTGAGATCCAGGGCCCAATGTACACCTGTGGTGACACTGGAAGTAGTAGTGGCAGCCTGTCATCATGCAAGTGCTGCTTTCCTGAATCCATACTGGGGGACAACAAAAATTCTTTCCTGACCTGTTGGATCATGGACAGATGGGGTGGTGAGAGGCCCTTGCAGAGAAACATGAGCAAGCTCACCCCTGGCCCTATCCTCAGATGCTGCTGTATGTGTACGGGCCCGGAGTGAATTGAACAGTCAGCCTGTACTGGCCTGGGGCTTGTGATACAATAAGGTGCCGGTACAGGCTCCTACCTATCCATCTGCTCATGGAGCTGGCTATTGTGTGGCCTTGGAGCAGTCGTGAATATGTCCTAAGATGCTGTGAGAGGCTGATCATGTGCCCTTGGATTCATGGGGTGCAGGAGCAGTGCCCACAACCGGAGAGGGGCTCTTATCAGTGATTCATCTGGCAGAAGCCCTGAGAAGTCCACTTACCTTTGGTGAAGAGCTTGTGTATCTGTGTGAAGCCTCCTGCACCTAAACCTCTGGCCAGCAGCTCCCCAAGACCTGATTGTGTGGGTAGTCATGGGTGACTGAGCTGGCTGGCTCTTGAGGGGAGGCAAGTGGTGGAGGGGCCCAACAACCACACCCTGGAGGTGGTTTTTCCTCTCTTGGACATTGGATGCTGTTGCCCAGGTTTTTGAAGTGGCAGTGACTTTGTTGCGGCGGCACTGAGGAGCAGTTTTGCAGAGAGCGGTGGGTTTTCAAAACTGGGAGTTGGACAACTACTGGCAGAGTTTTCCCCTCCAATGGGGCCTGGGTCCCCCCTTCTTCCAACACCCCATCTGCTTTGAGGACCTGCCCTATGCACATGGTGGGGTCCCTTTGGTTGGTAGTTATTAGGGGTCCCTTTGGTTGGTAGTTGTTAGAAATGTGGTCTCTAGGGTATTCAATTTTATGGGAGCAATGATGGTGGCCACGTAGCTGACAGCCATTAGACCCCACCCACCCCAGATGCCGGCAGCAGCGGAGCAGTAGCTGGTGAAGATGCAATGCTGGACTAACGCATGTGTGCCCTCTCCTCCCGCTTTTGCCTTCTCCACGCCCTGGAGTACGCCCCCTCCATCCGAGGAACAGAAAGGCGCGGTGCTGCATTTGCTGACCATGAGTGAGTACGGAACACGAGGAGGGTAACGCATGGAAATATGCACCCCCTCCTCCCGCTCTTGCTTTCCCCGCGGTGGCGATGTAACGTGTGGATCTTGGAGTGCAGCGGCTGGACTAACGCATGTGTGCCCTCTCCTCCCGCTTTTGCCTTCTCTGCGGTGGTGATTTAATGTATGGGCACTGGAGTGGGCCCCCCTCCGAGGAGCAGAGAAGCACGGTGCTGTATCTGCCAACCGCGTGGGAGTACGGGTATGGTGCCTTAGGAGAATATTTAACGGATAGTACAAGGCTTGGCGTGGGAGTGGGGTTTAACGCTTAAGGTTTACTGTGCTCACCTTAGGACTAGACCAACTGGACATGTATGGCCAGGACTCCCTGAAAACAGTGTATTGTTTATTGACTAGTGCTCTTAGATTGTTCACGTTGAGCACGGAATTTCTGTCAACAAGGCTCTGCAAATTTTGTGATACGCTTCCCAGTTCCTTCAAGGTAAGTATGGCATCAAAAAGCAGCCAAAATCCTGGTGAAAAAGGGGAGGGGGCCCGGGCAGCACGAATGGGGAAAGCCAATGGGGACTCCATCCCCGGAAGCAGATGTCCTATCTCGGCAGCGGTGAAGCAGAGCGGAAAAACTACAGTTGGGGCTACTAAGGATGCCAAGAACAGCGACCGGCATTCCCCCCCATTCCCCCAATTGGATGACAGAGGGAAGGATAAACTACAGCCTACGATTACGTGTTATTTGACTGGGGGAATGCAAGAAAATAGTTCTTAGCACATCAAGTCCCCTCCAGCTAAAAGAAAACCATATGTCAATCAGTGGGGAGAGGGCATGCTCTGAAGATGCTAGGGAAATATTTAATGAGAATGACTCTCTCCTGATCACGATGCACGGTGCCGATGGTGGACCGTTAGGCACTTTGGGCAACAGAGAAGACCAAAAGCTGTCAAACGATGAGGAACTTAATGCGCCCATCAACAAAAGTATGCAACCACGTCTTGTAGAATTAGAATCTAATGCCAGCGTACAGGTCAGCCAAGAGGAAGCTGATATCCCTCACATAGTGTGCCAGGGGGACTCAAGCTACACGGTCCAAAGTCTTGAGGCAGGAGCCAAAAAGACTGGAAAGAGAAAGAAAGCTCCTGATTGGTCTAAGGATGGTGGCGATAAATTTTATTCTTTAACTGAGGAGTCAGATACTACCAGCAGTGGCCGCAATCAGAGTGAAACAGGAGGTAGTATATCCTCTGAGTCAGGGAGCGTATCATCAATTGTGGAGTCCACTGTGCGACACCAATGGCTGCAACACAAGGGCTTAAAAATGCGGGTTGGTCTCAGCGGTGGAACTGAGCTTTCAGCTCAGAGTAGTAAGACACTTAAATGGGACTACTCAGGAACCAACCTGACGGGCACAGCGAAGGTGCACACCTCTGAGGTTCAATTCAAGGCTGACAAGGGTGCTGACGTGCAGATAGGCTGTCCGGATCTTAGTATCAGCACCACTAGTACAGATTCAGAAATGCCACAGTCAATATATGACTCGATTAAGGAGCTGCAACCAGAGACAAGGGTGGAGAGTCATCGGGCTCAGATTGCTACAAAACTCCTGCAAGGAACTGTTCACAAGGTGGTGAAGTCTTGAATGGAAATCGAAGAAAAATTAAGTACAATGGAGGAAAGAACGATGGCAGTGGAGGTGGAAGTTGAGGCCCTAAGAAAACAAAGTGTAGCGCATGATGGACATCTGACTGATATTATGTGGAAATTCGAAGACCAGGAGAATCAGAAGAGGAGGAATAATTTACGCTTTTTAGGCATTGGAGAAGGGGTAGAGGTCAATGACTTCACGCCATATATGATTAAAGTGTTGCAAGATGCCTTCCCAGAGCTTACCAACTGGGACTGGGAGTCTGAGGTCCAAAGGCTACACAGATTTCCAGGAGTATGGCGAGAGGGTGATCGCAAAGTGGAATCTAAATAACCTAGAGCCATATTAGTCTTTTTTGGTAATTACTTGTTGAGACAGGCTATATTTGAAAAAGCCCGCCCAGATGCCTTACGCTGTGTGGAGGGAGTTACTTTTTGTACCCGACCAGACTATTGTCATGTTACAGTGGAGCAAAGATGGAGGATACGGCAGTTGATCAAACCATTTCAGGACAAAGGAGGGAGGCATATTTTTTGGCCCCTGCTCGTTTAAAGACAGTGGTTAATGGGAAAGTTTCATTGTTTAACTCTGAGGTTCAGGATAAAGAGTACCTGCTGGGACTTAAAGCGGTATAATGAGCAAGAACTGAGGTCTTTGCCTTCTGGGTGGGAATGTTAGTTAAGAAAGTAGGGGGTTCTTAAAGGAGATAAGCTTGGCAGTTTGGGGTGGGCCTGCGGTCCGCACCTGGGTGGTACCAACATTCAGGCCAACGCTGATCTGATTGCTCCGAAGGGTGGGAGGAGAGGGGGTGGGGAAGGGAGGTCTCAGCGAGGGTCAAGGGAGGGAGCGGGGAGGTGGGAGGTTAAGAGGAGGGATGCGGGGCAGACGGGGAGGAGGGGGTTGAGGGGGGCAAGGGAAGAAGGGGCTGGGTTGGTAGGGGGAGGGGGCGAGATGCAACGGGGGGAAGGAAAATTTGGCACCCAAGAAAATGCAACCAAAGATATGATTACCAAGTACAAACTGTCTCATTGCTTGGAGTACCTGGTATGAAGATGAAATTAAAGGGGCAGAGATGGAGAACTAAGTATTGCTGTAAGAATAGCAAGTTGATAACTAATAAGGGCGATTTAGATATGCAAAATCAATCTGAGATATCTATATGGGGGTACTTCGGATAGCATCTATAAATATATGTGGCCTAAATAATCCCCGCAAGAGGAGGAAAACGACAGGTGATCTGAAAATGTTAAAAGCGGACATTTACTGTCTGCAAAAAACACATATAGAAAAGTCAGATAAAATTCTGCTGGAGACTCTGGGTTTGTGTCTGTTAGGGTGCTCTGACCAAAAGTCTAAAACAAAGGGAGTCGCCATCCTGGCAAGTAACTCTAAATGTGCTGTCACCTGGAGGAAAAAGTGGATCCGAATTAGAGATGGGTGCTTATAGTATGTCTATTGGGTAATGTAAGATTCACGCTATGTTCATTGTATGGCTCGGTGGATGGCGATCCATCACTATTTGATTTTATCTCTGCAGATTTAGCAGTATGGCCCGCCCCGGACATCGTATGTGGAGATCTAAATTTTAACGGGCCATGGAATGGACCGCAGAATTTAAGAGATGTTAGGAAGAAAAGCTACCCGGGACGCAAGCCCAGAGTTTTTCAGGCCCCTAAGAATATGCAAACGGAAGTTGGATTGATAGATGTATGGCCAACACTGAAAATGTCAAATCCGGGATATACATATTTCTCAGCTCCCCATGGGAAGTTTGCACGGCTAGACTATTTCCTTGTCTCATCTATATTCCTAGAGGGATCGGAGTTATACCCCCGGTTCATGGCAGATCATAATCCTCTGCTGTTGGAGGTTAAGATAAAGGATTGGCAGAGACTTAGGAAGGGTTGGACATTTGAGAGAGCTCTGCTGAATGACCCCCTGTGTATACAGCATATGAGCACACGTTTGAAGGAGTTTCTGGATTTCAATATGGGAGCTGCCTCAATTGAGATAGTGAGAGATACATTAAAGACTGTGATAAGGGGGGAAACTCTCGGCTTCAGTGTAAGGCAACAAAAACAGGCAGCAGCCCAGCTTCAGGTGCTCATGGGAAAATTGCAGGCAGCAGAAGAGCAACTTATCAGAGCGATCAAGAATGGCGCAGATATTGAGCATGCTTTACATCAGATAGCAATAGCTAAAAATGTTAATAGATTGTCACGTACTGCGCTGGACTTCTCACCTCTGGATTTCGGATTAGCGAATACACCAAGTCCTCTACAGGTCCTGCATACTCCCAGATAAGGGCGACCCCTTCTAGTAGCCACGGTGCCGCTTGACAGGCTACACCAAAGCAGACCGTACCCTCCAGAAGGAGTCCCAAGGGAAAAACCCCAACACTGGGGAAAAAACCTCTAACAGGAACTCCTGAAGGAAAACAAGAAAAAACAGGACTTGACAACAGGAAACAAAAATAGGCAATATCCAGGGGAAAAAGGCAGAAAAAAAAGGAACAGGCAAAAATCTCCCAAGGCAAAAGCAGGAACAAAGAACAGGCAAAAATCTCCCAAGGCAAAAAGCAGGAACAAAGAACAGGAGCGTACAGCACAACCAGAAGGAAGTGTTTGCAACACAAGGAGGAACAAGACTGACTGACTTATATACTGAGAAAAGGGAAGTGACATCACAGGAAAGGGAAGTAACACCATCTTGGATTGGGAAAAGCCCATAGAGCAGTATAGGAAAAAGAAAGTAGTATAAAAGAAAAACAGAGCATGCTGGGACAAAAACACGAAGAAGACAAGATGGACACAACATGGATAGAGACAGGCAAAAGGACCAACAAAAAACCCACCACCAACAACAAAAGAAGAAAAAAGGCTACAAGTAAGTGTGGCGCGACCGGGAGCGAAATATATGCTTCCGAGAAAGCATAGTCAAAAAACGCGGGGAACGGCGCTCCGAATATCGGTAGCGCGTTCCACCCGCGAGGACAGAAAGAGACGCTGTGTCAGAGTGCGGCATTACATAGATAAGTATTCAGTGGAAAGTGTAGCAGAAAAATATCTAGCAAGGCGAATGGAGTGCTACGAATACAGTGAGAAAGTGGGGTACATTTTAGCAACGCGGGCCCGGCAAAGGGCCTCTATTGGCTCAGTCCCGAAAGTGCAGAATAAGAAAGGGCTGATAGTTACAGGCCCGACACAATCAGGGAAGCTTTTCGGGAGTACTATGCAGAACTATATAGTGCCGATACTACTGGTATGGAGCAACCCGATAGTAGTTGGCTGAGCGAGTCTCTGGGTGGTCGCACTAACCCAGAGGAGCTAATAGCACTAGGACAGGAGGTTACAATGGAGGAGCTGGAGGATGCGCTCAGAGGGCTTCCGAATGGGAAGGCTGCAGGCCCGGATGGTATTCCTCTTGAATTATATAAACACTTTAAGAACATGCTTTTACCAGTGTTGTTGAAGGTGCTAATTCAAGTACAGCAAGGGGGTAATCCCCCACTGTTTTGGGGCACCGCTAATATAGCAGTGTTTTTACAGAAAGGTAAAGATCCGCTTTGATTAAGCTCGTATCGCCCAATTACACTTATAAATAGTGATGTGAAAGCTTATTCTAAAATATTTGTGACACTGGTGTCTGCCTGTATCAGCAAATTGGTTAGCCATAATCAGCATGGGTTTATCCCTGGCAGGGACACAACCGATCATATTAGAAGGGTGATAGCATTATTTGATGCCACATATATAGCAGAGGAGCCCATGGCTATGGTTCTGTTGGATGCTGAGAAAGCATTCGATAGAGTCAATTGGGAATATCTGTAGGAAACTCTGCGGATATACGGTGTAGGGGAAAGATTAATCACAGCAGTTAAGGCCCTGTATAAACATCCAAGCGTTAGAATACAGATATGTGGTGACTACTCAAATGATCTCAGGATTGAGCGGGGTACACGGCAAGGATGACTCTGTTCTCCTTTATTATTTGCACTATATCTAGATCCTTTCCTGCGATATTTGGAAAAAAATACAGATATTCATCCGGTGGTCCGCAATGGGTGGAGTACAAAAATTCTGGCTTACGCAGATGATGTTGCAGTTATTACTGTCAACCTGGATCTGCCCATCAAGGAAATTGAGAGGGCTGCAGAAAGCTTTGGGGCAGTCTCTGGCTATTTACTTAATAATAATACGACTCAGATAGTATAAAATGAGCATTGCAGATCATCGGATGCACGAAGGGTAGATCATGCAGTTCATTTAGGGATTGATATCCAACCACAAGTAGAGTAACTCATCTGGAATAAACTTATGCCAATTGTTAATAGTTCTAGACATAATCTCGGCAGATGGAATAATCTACATATGACAATTATGGGGCGGTGTAATATGATAAAGATGATGCTTCTCCCTAAGGTTCTATATCTATTTTGGGCTATTCCACTAGAATTTGAGAATTCCTGGTTTAGCATGCTGGATCAACTTATAATGCAGTTTGTTTGGTCGTATGGTAAGATTAGGAGAGCCAGTAAATATATGACACTATCTAGGGGAAAGGGTGGGTGGTCTCTTCCTAATTTTAAGCTGTACCAGATGGCAGCTGCATTTCAACATATGCAACCCTTGTTTAAAAATAGCAGCCCGGCAAGGGGTGAAGAGTACGTTCTGAAAATCTATGAATTATTAATCTGGTCTTCTGCAAATGGGGCACTGTTGGCATTTTTGGAGCCCAGCTATTTTAAGAAGGTTTGGTTTAAAGTTCTAAATGCTGCTTTTAAATGCCCAGACACTTGGCGGAAGAGAATTGGGCTTGGCAGTTATAATTACTATACTTTGATTATGAATAATACTCTCCTCGCTGAGATATTTAGAGATAATCTTATGGTAAATTGGAATCGACAGGGGATACAAAGATTAGGTGATTTTGAGAATTTGCGTGGAAAATTTGATCTGGCCCAAAGGTTTTTTTTTTAAATACCTACAAGTAAGGGATTTTATTCATAGGAAAACTGGTGGTGTAGCAGGCTTTGCAGAGTGCTCTTTGTTAGAGATAATGATTTCCAGTGATAAAATCACAATAAGGTCAATCTACGCCAGATTGAATGATGAATTACCTGAGGACTTGGCAAAGTATAGTACAAAGTGGTGTGACAAGCTTAATGTGGAAGAATTGGATTTTTATGAATCCCTTGGGCAAGGGTGTAGTACCCTGATTTCAGCATCCCTCTAGGCACAACACTATAAAACGATTTTTGATCTGTATATCACCCTGGGGAAGCTATTAAAGTGGGGTCGGGTAGAGGGGATACATTGTCCAAGATGTCAGTTATATGGAGTGGATGTAATCCATATGTTTGCCACCTGTACAAAGCTGTTGACTCTGAGGAAGAAAGTTGAGCAGTTCATAAAAGATGTTGTCAGACTAGGAGTTGAACTAACCCCTGGAGTTGTGATACTCGGGGTATCGGATTCAATTGAGCCAAGTGTCTCTAAGTTTATTTTTGCAGTTATGTCTGTGTATCAACTCTGTGTCTCCTCTGCATGGTTGGATCAACAACCCCCCTCATTCCAAACCTGGTTAAATCGCCTTCTAGCAATATATCAGTTAGAGCATGCATTGTACGAACGAAAAGGGAAGGGAGGGAGACGAAAGGGACAAGCAACATGGGGAATATTGCGTGAATGGTTAGCCAACAGGTGATGTAATCGTAGAGGCGATGTAGAGTAGGGTGAATGCTCCTTTGCACATAGTAATACGAACATTTGAATTGATGAATTTGTATTTGTACTATCTTGGGTACTAATAATAAAAATTATTTTAGAAAAAAGAAATGGGGTCTCTAGTTGTCAGAGGTATACACCCTTGTCCAGGGACCACAGGGTAAGTCACACACAATCCAAATTATCCTGTGCCCAACCTCTGGTAGCTTGGCACTGAGCAGTCTGGCTTAACTTAGAAGGCAATGTGTAACGTATTTGTCTAATAAATCATACTGTAACACAGTGAAAACACCAAAAAATACACTGCACAGGTTAAGGAAAATCTATGATATTTATCTGGTTAAATTAAGGTCAAAACAATAAAGATTCCATAAGCACAAATTGAGATATCACTTTTGCAAAACTAAAGAGTCTTAAATCTTAGAAATCCACTGTTGTCTCTTGGTTTCACAAAGTACCTGGTTTGCGTCAAAACTAACATACACAGAAACCGCAGAGGAGGAGATGTGTGGAAAAATAGGGTGTGTGTCGGATTTTCTGACGCAGCACAGACAATGTGTTGTTTATTCCACGCAACAAGGGGCTTTGATTTCCGGTGAGCAGTCCTAGTTCATCACTACGATGCGGGGATCTTTTTTTGATGCTCAGGGACGATGCAGGGAAATCCTAGGAGTGTAGGAAGAAGTCACAGTTGTTGCGTCGATCCAATAGGCAATGCGTTGAATTTTCTGTTGCACGGCAGGCACTGCGTCAGTTCTTCACTCAGGATGTGGGGCTGCATCATTCCAGTTTGGCTGTGTATCGATACGGTAAGCTGTGCAGCTAATTTTCAGCCGCAAGGCTGGCGCTGTGTCGATCCTTCACTCTGGAAGTCGGTCTGCATCGTTCTGGCTCAGCTGTGCTGCAATTTCTCGGTCACAAAACATCTGTGAGTCATTTCCAGCAGGCTGTGCACCGGTTTTCACCGCACAAGGAGTTTCCTGAAGAGATTAAGGCCCTCATTCTGACTTCTGCAGTCATTTCTCAAGACCGCCGCAGATACAGGTGCCATAAGACCGCCAGTGCTGGCGGTCTTCTGACCACCATATTATGAGTACTGAAGGATTTGTGCCACAATAGGTGGAATTCCTGCAGTAGTCGTGCTGGCAGTCGGAGGTGAAGGGGCGGTTCCAACACCAGCCCTGCCCCACCAAAAGGGCTCCGCCTGCCATGTTACAACCTGTAATACGGCCTGGCGGTGTCCTGATGGTGGGATGCTGCCGGCACTGGAAGCACCTGTTCCCGTTCCCTGCCAGACAACCTCCTCGCCGGACAATGTAAGTCAATCGTCCAACAGGGGATGGGAGGGTCGGGGGTGTTGTGTGTGCATGTGTGAGGGGGTGTTGTCTGCGGATGTGAATGTAAATGTGTATGATGGCGTGTAGGGGTGCTTGAATGCATGTTTGAATGTGTGTGTGAATGCGTGTGTGTATGGGTGTTTGAATGTTTGTTGGAATATGTGTGTCTGTGTGTATGTATGGGTGTTAGAATGTGTGTTTATGATTGTTGAAGTGAGTGGGATTTGGACAGTTTGTGTGAAAGCGTGTATGTGTGCGTGTGAGTGAATGCCTGTATGTATGACTGTGAGTGTATGGACATATGTATGCGTGTGAGCGATTGCGTGTATGTAAGTGTTGGTGAATGAGTGTATGCAGGGTATGTGTGGGAGTGTGTGTGCTTGTGCTTGTATGCAGGGGGTACTGGTATGGAAGGGGGTGAGGGGTGCTGTTCTGGAAGGGGCAGGGTGCTGTTTGGAAGGGGGAGTGGAGGGAGGGGGGTACTAGTATGGAAGGGGGAGTGTGGGGTATTGGGATTGCAGGGGGGGTATTGGGGTAGTCATCTGCCAGTGACAGGAAATAAATTTCATGTCACTGGTAGCCTTTCCATCGGGGTTTTTGTGGTGATGCTACTGCCGTGGAAACAAAAACAACAAGTGAGAACCTGGCCTGGCAGTTCGGGCCGGACTGTTCCCATGTGGAACAGGGTCAAGACTGATTTGCATATGCTTGGGTTCAAACTGGGGTGGCATGGTGAGCAAAATAATGGATGGATTAAACCCAGATCTGTGACTGGGGGTGAATGTTTGATTGGTTCCGCATTCCGTCCATCCAGTTACGCTATCCCACAGCGTTTGTGTTTTGTTTTGCTACTGCCGTGGAAACAATGGTAGAAAGCCGACTCATTATACCGCCAGCGGTCTTCAGTGGACCGCAAGGTCGGAAATGCTGATCTCCGGCTCAGCTGTCCAACCACCCTGGCAGTACAAGCAGAGATGTAGTGGTTTGGCACAGGCCAAACCACCATGTGCATAATGTGGCAGTATCACAGCTAGTCTGTCAGTGGTGAGACTGCCACTGCGGCCCTGGCAGTCTTCGGACCACCAGGGTCATAATTAGGGCCTAAGTCTTTTTGAGCCCTTGGAGAGCACTGGGAGCAAAGTCGGAGGGCAGCAGGGCAACAGCAGGGCAGCAGTCCTTTTCAGCAAAGCAGTCCAGATGAGTCCTTTGGTCAGCCAGTCAGTTCCTCTTAAGAGGTTGCAGGTTCAGGTACAGAAGTGTCTGATTTGGTGGGGTCATGGACCCAGTTTATTTACCCAACAATGCCTTTGAAGTGGGGGAGACTTCAAAGAGTGGCTTTGAAGTGCACAAGTTCCCCTTTCAGTGCAGGTCTTTCTGCCAGGGTCCCAGTAGGGGGTTTGGCAGTACATTGTGTGAGGGCGGGCCACTAGCTTTTGAAATGTAAATGTCAGGCCCTCCATCCCTTCCAGCCCATGAAGACCCATTCAGTGTGCAGATGAGTGCAAGTGTGATGAGTATCTTGTGTTTGTGGTTGTCTGGGTGGAATGTACAAGGAAGCTGCCAACCAACCCAGCCCAAACGTTGATTGGAGACAGACTGTAAGGCACAGATTAATTTTAAGTACAGATAAATGCTCACTTTTTAAAAGTAGCATTTCTAAAATAGTAATATAAAATCCAAGCTCACCAATTAGCAGGATTTTCTATTACCCCTTTCTGATTAGAATCTACCATTCAAACAGTATATGAGGGTAGCCTTAATGCTATCCTATGAAAGGAGCTGGCCTCACAGTATTGGAAAAACAAATGTAGGTGTTTGCTACTACCAGAACATATAAAATACACATGTACATGTCCATCTTTTACCCTACATAGCACCCTGCCCCATGGGTTTCCTAGGGTTTACCTTAGGGGTGATGTATCTGTAGAAAAAGAGTGTAAGACTTGGCAAGTACTTTTAAATGCCAAGTCGAAGTGGCAGTGAAACTGCACATATAGGTATTGCAATAGCAGTCCTGAGGCATGGTTAAGGAGCTACGTATGTGGGTGGCACCATCAGTGCTGCAGGCCCACTAGTAGCATTTAATCTACAGGCCCTAGGCACATGTATGTAGTGCAAACTACTAGGGACTTACAAGTAAATTAAGTATGCCAATTGGGTACAAGCCAATGTTACCATGTTTTTAGGGAGGGAGCACATGCACTTTAGCACTGGTTCACACTGGTAAAGTGTCAAGAGTCCTAAAGCCAGCAGAAATTAGGTCAGAAAAAAAGAGGAGAAAGGCAAAAAGTTTGGGGGTGACACTGTAGAGAGGTCATTTCCAACATTGGCTCACCATAAACAATATCTCCTGAACCTCCCAACATCTTAGATGGTGAATTGCTCATCAGCCCTACTTAGGGCATGCTGCTTTCCAACCACACCGTTGACATTATTTGTTGAGACACCTAGCACCCTTCTAGCAACCTCAGTGGGGAAAGATAAACAAAAAGCGTAGCCCACCTATTGGTGCATTGATAATTTCCCGGACTGACCCAGGCCCCAGACAGGGATTCACCTGGGGCCACATTGCAATGCAGAAATATAACTTCAGAACACACAGCTTTCACTCTACTGGCAATCCAGGATTGAATTCATATTCACTGGAAACATTAGAAAAGTTAGCCAAGTCCTGCCTTTGCTCTGCAAGGACCTGCAGACACTGTGGAAAAAGTCTTGGTTGTGACGGGGTGCATCAGGGAGAATGAGGATACTTTCTGTGGCATTCAAGCTAAACATTCTGGTCCTCAAAAAGACAGCGTAGCAGTTAGAGGCCAGAGCTGAAGATGCTGAGGAGAGGTCCAGACATAGCAATATCCACAGAGTAGGTTCATTCAAGGGATAGAGGGGACAACCCCCACAGAGTTCATCACACAATGACTGAAAATGTAGGTCATAGCCATGGAAAACTTAGGCCACGATTTATACTATAATTGTATTTTGTAGGTTTGCAAGTGCTTTTGCATCAATAAATGATATTAATGCAGTGCAAAAAAATTATAAATCAGTGCCTTAGTGTGTTTCATGGTGCAACAAGCACTCTGATCTCTGCCCCCCCCAGCACCCCTGTAGCCCAGCCACGACCTACTGTCAGCACATCTTACATTTTGCAGACAGGAATTGTTAGATCTGTCAGCTCTTGGCATGGTTTCCCCTGTCTTTTTGGCTTCTGACCTCCTGTTTTTGATCCTGTGCTGAATTTTGTTTCTGCTGGTGTTCTGGGTTCTGCTGGGCACTTTAGCTCTGCTGATGAGTGCTAAATTGCTAGTGTTCCCTGTCTAAGTGGCATTGGTGATTGAGTTATCTATGATTGGCATATTTGATTTACTAGTAAGTCCCTAGTACGGTGCACAGAGTGTGCCCAGGGACTTAAATAAAATGCTACTAGTGGGCTTGTAGCACTGATTGTGACACCCGCATGAGTAGCCCTGTAAACATGTCTCAGGCATTTACCTGCAGTGTCTGTGTGCGCAGTTTTAACTGCCAGTTAACCTGGCAAGTGCACCCAATTATCAGGTTCAAACTTTCCCTTTTATTACATGTAAAACACCACGGATTTAGGCCGAAGGCAGACCCGTGGGCAGAGTGCAGTGTATTTAAAAGATAGGACATGTACTGGAGGATGTTACATGTACAGATAGTGAAATGTCAAATGCCCCCAAAGATCATGGTGAATAACATAGGACCTATCATTGATTTAGTGAACTGTTATTATTTACTGTACATTGTTACTATTTAAGGATTGTTACTATATGTATGCAGGCATTACGATGTTGGTTTGAAAGCTGAAGATAAATGTCAACTATTAAAGTATGCTCAACATCTGATTGTATTATAGTGATACCCTCCAATTGGTTAGTAATTATTTCAACAGGTTACTCTGATTTTAAAGGAACCTGTTTTGGAATGAGTTGTTCAGTTTTTAAAGATAAGGTTGTTGGTATGCATGTGTATAGATGATGTATGATGTGATGTATGGTTAGTGTTTCTTATTTTGTATTCTATAGTACAACTACAAACAGGGGGGTTGAGGAGAATGTGAATGATTTTTGTACTATGTACCTTATTTATTTAGGCATTTCATTCATTACAAGATACAGTAGGATGTACATATAAATATATGATGGATAACATATAGGCTTTATGTTAGGTAATATCGATGTTGGCAGTCATTACATTGTAAGTGTATGCAATAAAAATATTATATAAGAGAATAACTTATGAGTTGGTGAAACTTGTTGTATAAGATTCCAAAATGATTTTTTTCTTTACTTAGATATTCTTATATAGGGATATGCAGATTTTTTTTTTTAGTGTTTGGTTGTTTCCCCTGGACTGCAGCGTGAAATTGTTGTGTGCAGGGCCCCTATTTGGTTTTGATGAATTTTAGCGCCGAGCTAGAGCTGCACAATGGTCAGACGAGACCCCCCTCATCAGGACGCCATTCCCATAATCAAGAAGGCAGCCAAAAAAGCCACAGGAAACATCCATGATTGGATCAACCCTAGGAGTATTGAAGAACTGCACTGCTGTCTGCCCTGGCTTCCTCACATGATGGGGACCCACCGGACTTCCTACCGGACTCTGGCAGCCTTGACCGATTGATTGCATCACTGGTCCATCAATGACATCATCCTTATGACAGAGAATACTTCTTTTCTCCACCACATAGATTACATGCTCACCGAGATCACATAGTATATTCCTCTGAACTTGCCCCACAGACCTCAACTGAGGCTTAACTAAACAAAACATCCACCAATCACAATTTACTCTATGTAGACCTACACTGGGGATGAGTGCCCCGCCAAGTCCTCAAATGAAAGCTACAGTCATAATTACTGGCACAACCAGTTTTTAGTCCATTATTCATGATACGATGACTGCATATTTCACACACAAAAAAGGTGCTGATTCCTCCTCCTTAGTGACTTCGGAGGCTTTCAAGTTGGTTCTGTGTGGTGCATGCATTAGGAAAGTCATGAGTTCCTACAAATACTGGGCTGGATCTATCTCCAATACTCAGATCCAACGGCAAGGGCCAAAACAGTCCACCACATCTCTGAATCTTACTTTATGTAGGGAGGCACCCATCAGAGTTGCTCCTGTTCCCTCTACTGTTCATATTATGGTTGGAGCCACTGATTACACAATTGCAGCCTAAATGTAATGCCTGAGGCATCACTTTGGACACCGTCTACCAGTATGCAGACAACAGGATAATCTATTTCCGAGACATTTATGGGTACCCCACTCAGCTCTCCTCCATCCTTTCTGCCTTCGGTCTGTTGTCAAGACTTAAGATTAACTACCCTAAATCACTGGCCTTTTCCCCCCCCCAGGAGGCTGGTCCTGATGGGTTATGGGCACTTAACCTGGACCCCACAAACCTTTAAATATTTGGAATGTAGAGATAACACGCAGCAACAGACCTTCTGGGTAAGGAACCTTGGATGGACGATGGGATCCCTGTGTTCTCAGAACACCTTTTGGATATTCTTCCCTTTTTCTGTAGCTGGCCAACTGGCCCTCTCCAAAATGGTGATGTTATTCTGCCTGCTCTACTAGTTCACCAACCTACCTGTTCCAATCCCGATGAGCATCCTCTGATGTTTAGACTCACTGTTTTTTGCCCTGATGTGAGTTACTGGAAGAAAAAGAGTGGCACTGCATGCATTACTACTGCCTTCTTCCGTGGGAGATTAGGGAGCCCCATATTCATACACTATTACCTGGATGACGAACTCAAATGGATTGACCTCTGGTTGGCGGGACACCACATGGACAAGACGGGGATCCTGAGGCCAAAATTCTGCATAGGCCATCTATTACCATTATTGCTCCCAGCTTGCCAAACAAAAGGTCCCTATCTACTCCCACTTTGCTGGGCCCAAGAATGTTTGTGCAGAGGGTTTCTAGTAGAGAATGCTCTACAGCCCTACACCCCATTGAATCCACTCCTTTCGGGAGGTTGCATGGTTGACTGCACCCTGAGGGTATGGAAGGAGGAAGATACCACCACACTCAGTGACATATTTTCAGAGGGAGTGCTGCTGTCCGTCCTGTACCTCCAGGAGCTCTACAGCCTCTACAGAGGAGAGTTTCTGATGTAGAGGTGACTCAGAGTGACACTGCAACAGCACTGGGGGGTTCACGACATAGAACCGCTGCAACACTCACTACTCCATACATTACATTAATTAGGATATGGCATGCAATGACGTGGATATACCAAGTATTCGCTTGTGACCCCTTTGAGGCACTGGCATACCTGTGTTGCGCCTAGGAGGACTCTTTGGGACAAAGATTCCATTAATCAGAATGGCTCATGGTAGTAGAGAACCCCAGTACTATCCGTCGTAACCTCTGATTCAAACAATTCTGTTTCCTGAAAAGCATCTATCTGACCCCTTAACACCTCCATTCTATTTACTCTATGGTCTGGAATAAATGCCCTAGATGTCGAGCAGCCCTGGCTGACATGATCCACATGTTTTGGAATGCAGGCCCCTACAACCCTTCTGGGACGCTCTTTTGTCTGACATCTCATGGGCTATGGGCGGGAGACACTTAGGTACCACTCAATAATGCCTGCTTGGCCTGCTCTTCTGCCCAAAATCCCACAGGGCCATGACTCAATTCACTGACCTGGAGCCTGTGCTTGCCAAGAGAGCAATAGTTATGCAAAAGAAATCGGCAACTCCCCTCCTATTCTGTTTTGGCTTTCTGCGGTAATTAAGTGGGCACATGTAGAGGATTCTGCTCTATGCAGGGAGGAGTACAGTGGATTACAGAGAGTCCCTCTTGCGGAGCTGTGTGAATTGATTCTTCATGATTTTTCACCCCACACAGCTGATGACTCCAAATTGTCATAAGTGCTTCTGTCTATTGGCACACTCAAGCATTATCTCTCCTACTATTTCAGCCCCCCCATGATCTCTGAACCTCTATTACTCCCAGATGAAAACTCTTGGCTGAAGCCCCGCTACCCTTTATAGCATTGACCTTAACCTTTACCATTCCTCTCCCTAGTAGTCAACCCCAGGACAGAAGTCTAGGAGAGTTTCCAGCAGTTTGGGTTGTTCTTCTGGTTGCAAGTTCCAATTTTTGGTTAGTTTACCCACATGGGAAACAACTGCACCACGACGCATGACTCCTCTTGCACAGGAAGGGAATATGTTTCTTTTTGTACTTGTGCTTGCATGTAACCTGAATTGCACTACTGCTTGATAGAACATTTAGGGCTAGATGTATCATTTTATCCAATAGCGATTACATAATTGCGATTTTTTGAGAATCGTAATTAAGTAATCGCTAGTGGAATGTATGAAACTCCAGGAGTTTCATACAGCAATTCGCAAGGGCTCGCAAATGGACCTGCTTCATCAATATTCATA
Source organism: Pleurodeles waltl (assembly GCF_031143425.1). Classification (NCBI taxonomy): domain Eukaryota; kingdom Metazoa; phylum Chordata; class Amphibia; order Caudata; family Salamandridae; genus Pleurodeles; species Pleurodeles waltl. Next base: position 412,347,964 of record NC_090439.1, on the reverse strand, counting down.
AGGTAGGTCGCAATTTGCAAGCCATTTCAAATGGCTACAATCACAGGGATGGTGGCCTGCTGGGCTCAGCAGACCACCATGTCTGTGATTGCTTTTCAATAAAGCAATCTTTTTTTTTTTTAAATGCAGCCCGTTTTCCTTTAAGGAAAACAGGATGCTGTTTAAAAATGAAAAGTTTTCTTTTCATTGTTTAAGAGTAGGCAGTGGTCCCTGGGACCACTGCCTGCTTTTAAAAAACATTTTCGAATGCATTCACAAAGGATTGCATTAGGGACCCCTTCCCCTTTGTAAATGGGTTACCACCTACTTGAAGCAGGTGGGAACTGGCACTGTTTTGCGACCGCATTCATAGTCACAAAACAATCATACATACCTCTGCGATTCGGTATTAAGAAGGCTCGCCCTTGACGTGCGCCTTCCTAATACTGAATCAGTATGTAGTCGCAAATTTAATTTGCGATTCGGTAACAAGTTACCGAATCCAAAATCGGACTTGTTACACACCAAAACACATTGTTGCAATGGCAAACAGCCCATTGGGCCACTTACAATCGCAAAAATGTTTGATAAATCTGGCCCTTGCTGTATTGTGTTCCATCTTGTAGGTGTCAATAAAATTAATTTTTAAAAACTTGCAAGTGTTGAATTTGGTCGGCACTCCTATTGTATTTTATGGTCAGTTGGTGATCTTCAAAATGGTGGCTTTACCACAACTGGTATATCAACTTCCGAACTTCCTGTGCCAATGTCCCGGCATATTTCCCGGTCTCAATACTCTCTTGAAAGTGGTCCTATGGAACTGGTCTTACCCTTGGATTGCAATAGTCAAGTGCTTTAAGTATACTTTAGACGGAAGTTCCCTTGTCTAGGGCCTCACACATTGTCACCCTTAATGAATGGTGGTTCAACAAGCTAGATGATCCTGTGGGGCTACAAATGATGGGATGTCATTGGTGTTTCAAAACTGGGCGACCTCATGACGAGGATAATGCCTAAAGCTTTCACAGACTTGCAGGAGGAGTATGATCTCCACTGTAGCCAGTTTTACTGATATTTGCAGCTACAGCATGCTCTCATGTCTTATGTTTCGGACTTAGTGGAGCTCCCTGACTACAGTCCACTGGAACCCAGAGTCCTGTTTGAGGAATTGACAGATTGCAAAATGTATGCCATCTATAAATCTCTTGCACTTACCGCACTGGATTCTTTCAACCTTTTACAGAATGCATACGTGTGTAAGATGGGTCCCCTCACTGATGATGACTGGCTCTGGGATCCCTGTGGCAGGATGCTATTGAGTCACAATTCTTTTTGATGCAGTTGAAGTATCTGCACTGGCGTATTACAGAAGGAACAGACTGTGGAAAATGGGAGTGTTCACTTCACTTCACTTCCCCCATTGAGAGGAACACCAGAGACAAAGCGTCTCTGGTGTTCCTCTCAATGGGGGATTCTCTTACACTCTGCTTGGAGTTGTGGGAGGATAGCTCCATTTTGGAAGAGGGTTCTCGGGTGCTTGGGAGAGGTACTGAGCAGGAGTGTCACTAGAGACCCTAAACTTACCTTACTTCACATCACTACATAAGTTGTCCATAATAGAAACAAAAGGTCCCTTCTGCGGCTCGAATTGGTAGTAGGCTAGGACTTGGAAAGACATACAGCCCCTGTCCATGGATGGTTAGGGGAGGGGGTGCACTGTTGCATGGGTCTGGATAGAGCAATCTGCATGGCTGAAGCATGTCCTTATAATATGAATGGAGTTGCAAGGATTGGGGTCCGTACTATGGAATCTGACTCCAAACTTGTAGTAAATTACCCTGGGCCTCTGGCAATGGAGGATTTGCCTTTGAAGCTCAGGTATCCCAATATGTTGAGTAGGATGGGGAGGTGGGAGGGAGGGTCATGATCTGTAAATCATGCTATTCTAATAAAGTTGCCTGAATGTGTGTTGCATGACTAGGAAATAATATTAGATCTTTATGAGAAGGATTGCTGTACTGTAAACCATGCTGCTGGTTTTGAAAATGTCAAAATGTTTTGTAAAAAAAAAAGAAAGCTCAAAGTGCCAAAGTTAGTCTATGATTGCAGTACACTGAGGCCTAAGCATATTTTAAAGCTGACCACAAGGGAGTGTGTGACAGATATACCAATCAGGTTCTTTCTATTCAAAGACTGTACCTTCTGACATAGAGCCTAATTTAGAGCTTGGCAGAGGGGTTACTACGTCACCACAGTGATGGATATCCTGTCCAAATAAATCTAAATCCCATAGGATAAAACAGGATTTACATTTCAGCGGACAAGATATCTGTCACTGTTGTGATGGAGTAACCCATTATCTAAACACTAAATCAGGCCCTTATGGCATAATGAACTTTTGAATGTATCCGAGTCTAGTATGACCAGATAGCCCTGTTGGGGGTTTAATTTTCTAAGGGCCAGATGTAGTAAAGTAAAATTTTGCGAGTTGCAAATTGCGAGTCTGACCGACTCGCAATTTGCAACTCGCAAAATGGGATGCAGAAAGGTGTCTCAGACATGTTCTGTGACACGCTATGGGGTCGCAAAGACCCACCTCATCAATATTCAGGAGGTGGGTCGCAGTTTGCGACCCCATAGCGAGTCCCTGCACTCACAGGGATGGTGGCCTGCCGTAGTCAGCAGACCTCCATGTCTGTGACTGCTTTTTCAATAAAGCAGTTTTTTTTTTATTTTGCAGCCCGTTTTCCTTAAAGGAAAACGAGTTGCAAAATGAAAAAACTTCCGAAACCATTTGGTTTCGTTTTTTTCAGAGTAGGCAGTCGTCCATAGGACCACTGCCTGCTCTGAAAAAATATGTTTTTCGGCATTCACAAAGGGGAAGGGGTCCTATGGGACCCCTTCCCTATTGCGAATGAGTTACCACCAGTGTGACACATTCGCGGTCACAAAACAACTCAGCATGGCGATGCGGTCGCAAATAGGAAGGGAACACCCCTTCCTATTTGCGAGTCGCATCCTCAAATTGCGAGTCGGTACTGACTCGCAATTTGCGGTTGAGCATCGCGTTCGGCCTTTTGCATGCTGCAAACTGCGTTTGCAGATAATCGTTAAACATTCATATCTCAACTTCTAGTGATTGGATTATTGTCATTTTGTTCTTGTCTTGTTCATTTAATTAAGCTTTGTGTTTTTATCCTAGTGTGAATTATTTTTGTGTGGTGTTTTCACTTTTTTAAAAGTTGCACAAATAGTTCACACATTGATGTCTAAGTTAAGCCTGTCTGCTCTGTGCCACGCTACCAGAGGGTGAGCACAGGTAAATGTAAGTTGTGTATCTGACTTATCCTGACTAGGAGTCTGTTTATGGCTTGGACAGGGTGCTGAGGGCCTTGCTAGCAGCCCAGGATGCACCTGTGACACCAGAGGGGGATGATATTACAGAAGATGATGTAGAGCTGGACCAGGGCTCACTGGAACTGCCTGTGGGCAGGGAGCCAAGGGTGTGGAGGCTCCCCCAGGGCATGGAGCAAAATTTAATCTAGAGACCTGTTCCCAGAGGGGTTGGAGAACATGAGGGAGGAGATAAAATTTAAATTGGAGCTCGTTGATATCACATTGGAGAAAGAGAAGGTGGAGAGAGCATTAGAGGAGAGGAAACTCATGCTGACTTTTGACCTGAGTCTGAAGGAGTTAGACATTAGGGGCAGGTGGGTTGAGACCTGCAGTGATGGGGCTGCAATTCTTCAGTACCCTCTGACAGGAGGGACCACATACCCAAGGGTTTGGTGTCTGACTTTGTGGTGGGAGACAAAATAGATATATCATTTGAGGCCTATAAAATGACTTTATAGATGCACAAGGTCCCTGAGGAGGTTGGGGATCTAGTCTGTGGAGGCATGTCCACAATGTGGGGAGGGACACCAGGATGATGTATTCCCCATGAAGACGGCCCTAATCAGGAAGCTTGGTCTGACCCAAGAAAAGTACAGACAGAGGCTCAGGTACAATTGGAAGCTATCCCAGCAGACCTTGGTGCATTGTGTGGATTCCTTTTGCAAGACACTGGATGGTTGGGTGAAGGGCAGTGAGGTAAAGGATTACCATGCACTGTATAGCAAAGGAGCACAAGTTCAGTATTTATTTTCCATAACTGTGCCAACACCTTGTTGACAGTAAGCTTTCTGACCCAGTGAGCTTGCTAGGGAGGGAGACCGCTGGGTCAGCACCACGGTCCACAAGAAGGTATCTGGGGGTGTAACATAGGCTCTCATTGTTCTAGTGACACTATAGGATTTGGATGGCAGAATCACTTGCATTGTGGGGGACTGAGTCTAACCCACTACATGTGACACCTGTTGGCCCAATCCAGTCAAAGTAATGTTTTTATGATAAAACATCTGATGTTCCAGGAAAAGATCCCGACGTAAGAGTGGGTATTTTTCTGTGAACACTGGAGACAAAGCGTGCCACTTTTGCCGCCAACCTATCTTACTGCAGCCTTGAGAAAAGCACAGAGTGAAAGAAATGTTTTGTTTAAGAATGCAGTGCTGACCTAGGCGAAGAATAGCTAGATAGCGAAAATAAAACAAGACCACAAATGTGGCTAATGTTAAAATAATATAACAAAGCTAAATAAAACATATCTAGGTTCAAGTGCACCGCGGCAGTCCTAAAAATGGCTAGACAACACTCTCCCCTTGCCGGTTCAAAGGTGGTTCAAAGCCTAACTTAATATATAAAAGCTGCTGAAATAATTCTTAAAGCATATGTATATGGGAATGTCAATGATGACAAGTTAAAAGACACGTGAGCAGGTATAAAAAGGACAATTTAAAATATTAACTATGGCGTCGAAAAAAACTAATTTGAACATTCAGAGTCAGTTTTAAAGTCGCCAATTGAATCCGGGATATTTGAGGATAAGAAATCTTCCACTTCGGCAGGTGGTGAAGTAGGAAGTTCCTCACCAAGGAAACCAAGGACCATTCGTGTTCCAAAGCCTGAGCTCTAGCCGAGGCAGCAGCATTCTGTGGTTTGCCCAGCAGTGAGTTTGGAGCTGTTTGATCCTCAAAGAGCAACTCATACACAGCTTCCCTTAGCAAATGCACCCTCAGTGTGCATGTCTGATAATGAGCCCTCAGTGAGAACATCAACAGATCAGCGTCCCATGAAAGCAAGTGTTGAGTAGAAAGACAAACTTTCAGTGCATATTCAAAAGGGCACCAAAGGACCGAAACAAGGGCTGCACACAATGCAAAACTGGGCTGAATGACAGAGACCAGTCACACTCCAATCGCTCCAGGAGCGGTGCTCCAAAGTACTGCATCATGCGTTCACGACACAGCTGCGCTGGTAGAATCGCTTACAGCTCTCCTTCTTGTAACAGGACAGCCAGTATAGACAGTAATCAATAGTAAAAATAGCCACCTATTATAGACAAAGTTATTCTAAATCCCCTGAAAATACTGGAAAATATTGAGTGTATGGCTGAAGGTATTAAGCCAAATATAGAGGAAAAGGTGTGAATGAAACCAGAACCAACAGCCTTAAAAAAAAGTGTCATTGCAGTAGTACTGGATGTGTTAATTATCCGACCTACGAGTTTGCCAAAGTGTCTCAGAAAGTTAGTACTTAAAAGGGACTGTACCTCTGCGGATGACCTTGCAACCTGAAGCACACAGGTCTCAGCTGCAGATGTAAGCGCCACATGTTTTTGTTACTGCAAAGCCTTGAGTCTGCTCAACCTGTCAAAATTCACATTTGAAGTAGCAATATGGGGCCAAATCTCAGCTACTGCCCTCTGTTATGTAGGAGGAAAAAGTACATTCCCACAGCATGTGACAATTTTGGAGACCGAAGTGACATAAACTATTCCTGCTCGCATGCTGCAACAGCTCTCACTATTAACCCCTACCCTACCGCCCTGGTGCAGGTCATGACCGGTGGGCGACACCAGGGAGGTGGTTAAAAAATCCTTGGGTGCGTCGCACCCGAGGATTTTTTTATTTAAAAATACCCTGGCAGACAATTAGGATTTTCCGTGTCTCCCCCCTAGCCCCCTTTGTGACGTCAGCATGCCTCGAGGAACGCTGACATCACTGTTTGTTTTCTCCAACAGAGCAGGAAGCCGCCTTGTGGTCGCTTCCTGATCCAGTGTGGAAAACAGCCCCAAACAGCCTTCCCGGCGTTCAGGAAGGCCTTGTTTAAAAGGAGAGACTCTCCCCTTTCAAACAAGGCCTTTATGAACGGTTTTCCTGGTCAGGAAACCCCCTCTAGACACCAGAGATTTCACTTGGGGGGTCAGCCCCCTCAGAAAATGGGTCCCCCCAAGGGGCATATTTTTATTTTTAAAGGTAGGTGTACCCCTTTGGGGAGGACACGATCACGCCTGATTGCGCCCCCCGGAGGTGTAAATAATTTACGAAAAAAAACAAAAAACGTGAGCAGGGCGACCCACTGTGAGGGCAATCATATTTTTAACAAGCTGTAAGGCTTCCCTGGGGGCCACTATGGCCCCCCCAAGGAAACCATACAGCTGTTAAAAAATAATAATATATATATATAGATAGATAGATAGATAGATAGATAGATAGATAGATAGATAGATCTATGTAGATACATCTATCTATATATAGATATATCTGTCTATATGGATAGATATATCTATATATAGATATGTGTATATATATATATATATATATATATATACATATATATATATATATATATACATATATATATATATATATATACATATATATATATATATACATATATATATATATATATATATATATATATATATATATATATATATATATATATATATATATATATATATATATATATCGAACAACAAATGCTCATAACAGGCTCAGACGGCCTATGAGAGGTGGTGCGAGACCGGCATGAGCAGACCGGAAAATAATTAACAAAACAACGAAGAATAACGCGCACTCCGGACTTCAAAAAGAAAAGCAGTAGCTTTTATTCACAACGTGTTTCGGCTGTCCACACAGCCTTGATCACATGAATGTCAGCACCAATTGAATAACAGTTAAATACATCTCATTCAGTTACATAGAAATAGGACTAAATGTAACATAGATAATCATGCTAAAATCTCTTAATACTTTAACAGAAAATAAATTCAAAAATAATCATCAATAAATAATAATAAATAGATAATCATTCATCCATATTATTCATAAAAGATTTGTTTGTGTTTTCTTCTTATTTTCAACAAATCATTTGATTATTTAAAGATTCTATCCAATTAATAATTATAAGTTGTTATTTAATACCATGACCCTAAAAGAGACTAGCTGTAGAAGGGGGAGGGGAAAATCAGATTAAATTAACCAAAATCAATCACAATCGTACTCAGTATAAATGTCAATCATAGAATTAATTCAAATATAGGTAAAATACCATCATCTAAAATCAATAAATACTGAATACAGAATAAAAACCGATAAATGAACACCATTCCCCATTCAACAATTAATCAATTAAATATTATTATGTTCAAACTTCCTCAAAATTCCCCAAAACCTAAACAGAAAGTAACTGAAAGAAATTTTCTATAAAGTTAATCGACCAGCAAAAAACAAAGCCATAAAACTTGAAAAATACTCAAGAAATAATATAGATACATTTTCTCATCTGCATTCATCACCTAAAACACCAAGTGAAATTCAAATCAGAATACTAAATTAAGAAAAGAAAGAAAGAAAAAGAGAAAACAAGAGAAAACAGAAAATCACCCTGCATGTCTGAAACCTATTTACATATATATACATCTAAGAATACCCCTATACAAATCAGCAACCAATCTTTTAATCATCATAAAGGTGAGTAATCAATTCTTCTCCAGAATTCAAACCTTTGGGCATCTTCGTTTCCATATCCAACATATACCTTGATTCCTTTTTTCATAATATTTGCTCTCTGTTGCCTCCTCTATGACATAGTGGTACATGTTCAATAGCAAAATATGATAATAGAGAGCAATCTGACTTATATTTTTGTTCAAAATGTCAAGCTACGGGATAATGAGTCTCTCTAGATGTGATAGCTTGCATATGCTCCAAGACACGTTTCTTTACACTATGTTTTGTCCTGCCCACATACCATCTCTGGCATGGGCATTCCAATACATAGATAGTGTACGATGTGCTACAAGTCAAGAATTGAGAGGTCTGCTGTGTATTTCCTGGTTTACAAGTGTGATACTCTTTTTGCATAGTACTATTATGACAAGCCTTACAATGTCCACAAGGAAAAAATCCTTGTAGATTATGTTCCTTAATCTGGGGAATTGTAGTGATATCATTAGATCTCAAGATATCACGAAGACTTTGTCCTCTTCTATATGTAATCTTAGGTCTATTCTGAATTGAATTTCCAATAATAGGATCGCTCTTCAAAATATTCCAATTCTTGGAGACAATTTTGCTGATTTTAGGTATATCTTCACTGTAAGTTAGAATCAACCTAATACTGTCCGTTTCATCTTCCTTTTTCTTGTGTGTGCTATCAAATAGAGTCTGTATTCTTTTCACTCCCTTTGCTTTTTCAATTGCTTTATTGATAACCCAATTGGGGTATCCTCGCTGTCTGAACCTCAACAACCTTTCTTTTTGCTCTCTCTCAAAAACATCCTCAGTACTGCAGATTCTTTTAGCCCTCAACAGCTCCCCATAAGGAATACTCCACTTCAAATTCTCCGGATGCCTGCTAAAGGCTTGTAACAAACTGTTACCAGCCGTACTTTTGAGGAAGAGTTCTGTGTTGATTTTCATGTCTTTAATAGCAACCAAAGTATCCAGAAACTCAATCGATGATTTGCTCATATTGGATGTTGATGTGATGTTTAAATCATTATTGTTGAGCTTATCAATAAACTTTTGGGCTTCCTCTTCAGTTCCTCTCCAAATAATGAATAAATCATCAATATATCGAAGCCATAAAAGGGCCTGTTGAGTTTCTGGATAATTGACCTCATCTTTAAAACTCCCCTCATCCCACCAGCCTAAAAACAAGCAGGAAAAATTAGGAGCGAAGCAGGTCCCAATCGTAGTCCTGAGGATTTGTTTGTACAATGTTCCATTGAACAAAAAATATTGTTGGTAAGGCAATATCTAATCATACTAATGATCATATCGGTATGTGCCAAATAATTTAATGATCTAGTATGCAAAAAATGTCTACAAGCTTGTATGCCTTTATCATGTTCAATAATAGTATACAAGGAATTCACATCCAAGGTTATTAACAAAAAATCGTCTTCCCAACCAGTTCCTTCGAATTTGCCCAGAAAATCTTTGGTATAACGCATATACGTGGGTAGAATGACAACAAATTCCCTCAGAAAAAAGTCAACATACTTGGATACATTTTCCAATGCACTATCACAAGAAGATAGAATAGGCCTGCCCGGGGGGCAATTCCTACTCTTAGGGATCCTAGGAAGGATGTAAAGCACAGGTAATTTAGGAAAGTCATACTTCAAAAAACAATATTCTTCCCATAATAACAGACCTCTATCTTTCCAATCTGTCAGCAGATGCCAAATTCCTGTTATACTATTCAAATACATCTCTTTATTAATAGTCACATAGAACTGAGTGTTATTTAACTGTTGCATAACCTCATCAATATACATCTGTCTATGCATAGGAACAATATTACCGCCTTTATCTGCCGGACATATGATGATATCTTCATTATCAGTCAGTGTTTTGATGGTGGTTCTCTGGTCTAACGTCAGATTCTGATTTTGTCTAGGTTTAAACCATGTTTTATGACAATAGTGAACAAGATTTTGAACAACCATATCATAGAAAGTATCAATATTATCATGATTCATATTAGGGAAAAATTTAGATCTAGGTTTAAACCCTGAGGAAATAGTAAGATCATATGTGATACCTAGGTTTTCCAAGGTCTGATATAAATCTTTTGTTCCATCCTGTATTAACTCATTATTTTCCAACTCATTAAGAGTTAAAAGAGAATCAACATCACTAATGCATAACCGGTCCTGACTCTCAGAACTATTCAAACATTCAGAACCCTGACAAATATCATTTTGACTTTTCAATTGAAACCATTTCTTCAATTTTAGTTTTCTGAAAAATTTGAAAAAATCAATTTGAGTCTCAGCATAATTGAAATGTTCTATGGGGCAGAAGGAGAGACCCAAACATAATGTTATTTTCTCATTTTCTGTCAGTACATAGTCTGTCAGGTTGACAATTGTTTTATTTATCATATCAATATCCATCACATTTATATATTGAGGTTTCTTGTAATTTTTCCCACTTGCCCCATGTTTGAGTCTATTTTTGTCCCAATTTCTGAGTCTCTCTCGCCTCTTCTGGCTGTGCCCCGTCTTCCTCTTCGACCCATTGACCTGCCTCTCTTTGTTATTTCCTTCTGATTTCTGGAAATCTGCCTGCCACGTCGTAGCAGGTGATATTTGTCTAAAAACGTCACTGGTTTATTCATTACTTCAGAACTAGACGTTTCACTGTCTGTAGAGCTAGGAGCATCAGTCTCCCTGGCACTTTCCAGATCACTTTCCGAAACAGAGGACTGTCTATCCATTACAGATTGGGTCCAAACAGACTTATATAGATGATCAAATTTCCTGCTGAAAGTCAAAATTCATCCACTCTCATAATCTCCTATATCTCTGTGTAACTTTAATTGTTTCTTCACCTTAATGTCATCTTCATATTTTTTCAACCTGATATTCATCGTCTCCATGAATTTTTATATCACCTCTTTTTCAGATCTTATCTCCAAATCATCCTTCATTCTCTTGATTTCAAACAAAAGTGGCTCTCTATCTCGACATGCATATTTGACCAGAATTTCCAACATATGTCCTGAGTTGGCAGTCGAGTTCTCAGTCCATTCCTTTAACATTTCAGGATTCGGCGAGTCGTATGTAGGTGTAATAAAAATCTTTAGGCCTCTTGGAACCATTTTTTGATCAATGTAATTCTGTAATGATGTTGCTTCCCACCAGTTAGATATTTCCAGTTTAGACGATTTTTCTAATTTGTACAGCAGGGTACTGAAATAATTGCTGTAATCCTGTTCCCTTCCAGAGATAATATTTTCAATTGAGGTCCTCGAAAATAATGCCTGGGCAGTCAATGTTCTCTCTTTATCAATATCATCATTCATAATACCTAAAACAACTCAGAAGAAAAATTAAATAATATACCTGCGCAGAAAAAGAAAAAAAGAAGAAAAATAATAAATATAAAGTCTCTGCTGTGTAAATGCAAAATGTTACTTTGAAGTCCCCCAGGTAAAATACCCGGTTCCTCTTGCCGTCAAAGAGGAGGATGTCTTATTTTAATTAATTAATAGTCGATCAGTTTATATAGTCTTCAACAAAAAGAAGTAGTGGAATAAATCGTGACACTGTATCAATGGTATCCACAATAAAGATACAGGTAAAATAAGTAAATACAGTGCACGGTGGGAGACTTTCGAAATGATATCCACATACCTCAGAATTTCCCGGATGGCTGCAGCACACGTTCTATAACTTCAACAAATTCGAAAGAGCAGGTAAACCTGCGATTAAATATAATATTCCTCCAACAGTGACTCCTAGATAATATAAAGTATGCCCAGCAACTAGTCAGGCTCTTCGTCGTTGCACAAAAACAGCTACAAATCTCAAAAGAGACACGAGCCCCCTAATTGTCCCGGGCTAAAGTTCAATGGCTTAGAACGCCGGTAAACAACTCTGGCACCAATTGCAGCGTGTGTGCATAGATGTGACAAAAGTCAGTTCCAAAGTATCGGGGATTCGAGGAATCTCACCATTCGACCCCGAGTGGAAATATTTCCAACAGCCGTCAGCTCAGTTCCAATAATCAATCGAACCGTATATTGTATTTAACTGTTATTCGATTGGTGCAGACATTCCCATGATCAAGGCTGTGTTGACAGCTGAAACGCGTTGTGAATAAAAGCTAATGCTTTTTCTTTTTGAAGTCATGAGTGTGCGTTATTCTTCGTTGTTTTGTTAATATATATATTTGAAGAAGAATCTTTACGCTGCATCGCGCCGCTTTGATACAACGTTTTCCCTCCCGTGTGAGTATCGAAGCTACTGAAGAGAGTTGGATTACCTCGAAGGTAAGGAGGATTTCCCACGGGGTGGCTCAATGGAATTTATTGGGAATTAACCAGTGTTTGGCTCAAATGGACCATTTTAGTCAAAGATTTGAAATATCCGCTTAAAGTTAGAACCGTGTATTTAAAGCTCGTGTGATTATTTCTGTAGACTGTGACTGACAAAATGCGTCGGCTCCTTTGACTTTATTCACACACGCTGTCCCGTTGTTTTCAGTCCGGTTCTTTGGATAAGACTTTTATATGTTTCTCAAGTATACATTTTTGGAATTTCATTGGTTTTTCTTTCCGATTTTTGTTTTTGTTTTTGCCCTTTTCTTGCTTTTTGGAAAACCTTTTTTTCATCGTGAAATTGTTACTATACATGTTTGCACATTGAGGATTCCGTCTAATGACTGTTATTCTTGTTGTGTCTTCCCGTTTTTTACGTGATTCCACGTTATAACTTTTGAATAATTGAGTACAATATGGCCATTCGGAGAGCTTTGTAGGAACAGGCAGCTACTACTCTATTTGACAATGCTCCAGGAACATCAGTTTTTATAAATCCGCAAACTCGTACTGCAGCAAATATTATTTTTGAATTGAAAAAGGCACGGATTTTAGAATTGAAAAAATGGTGGGAAATGACCTCATTGACCAAATATATAGAAAATGGACGAGTACCACAAGGTCTAAGAATTCAAATTTTGCCTATTCTTGGGGATATTGATCCCGATCTATTGGAACAATGGAGATTGCATACATCCGATTGTTCAGTCAAATTGATGGATACTTTGATTATTCAATCTAAACGACGTATGGAGGAACAAACACACAAGACTGAACAGTTAACAAAAGAATTAGAAAAAATGGGCAATTCCCAAGAAATACAACAATTATTGGTGAAAATGGAGGAACGTATTACAAAAAAAGAAGATGAAATCAAAACTTGTAAAGCTTTAAAATTTAATAGAGACAAAAAAGATTATGAAGTAGGAAGAATTTATACATTTGCTCGAAAATACAATACACTCGAAGCACAAGATAAAATTGTAACAACAGATAGCTCAAATGTGCCAGTGAATTCGGTGGATGAGAGTTCTGATTTTAGTTCATCAGTTGATGAGGCCTCTGCAAATAAATTGGATTTTCACGGGGAAATTAGACTATTACAATCATTCACGCCACAATCAAACAGGAACAGAGGACGAGGTCGAGGAGGCACAAGACGCGGAGGGGGAAGAGGAAGAAATTAAAAACATCAAGACTAGAGGGGGATCTTCAATTTGATAATTCTAACATCATTGTAAATATTTCTAAGTTTGAATTGACCAAGAACGTATTCTCAACCTAGGGTTGAGATTTTGTCCGGATGTACATTGGGATTATGTTGACACTAGAATAGAACTATGCAAATTCACACGCAAGTTGCCTTTAATGAAGCACTTTTCCAATAAAACACGGGCTATCACATCAGAGTCAAATACAAATGTGGGTAATCTTTCTGGGTTCCATAGTAATGATATTCCCGATCTAGTAGAGATTGGTAATTTGAGCAGTTCAGAAGATACCATGAGTAACAACAGAGGTACTGACAATGAAATTTAAAAAAACATGGTATTTATAACAGATCAGACCACCTCCAGTGCATTAAAACCTTCCAGTGGATGTAATCCACAGCTACCTACTGATAACTTGATTGACACGTTTTATGAATTGGTGGTTGATGATATTGATCATTTTCGCAATGATTGGAATTGCAACAAAGTGAAAAAATTCAAAGAGATCCAACTTTTCAGCCTTAGATTGGAAAGATTTAAATGAGTTGAAAATCAATTGCATGATCGTCTTCAAGCACTCCGATAAAGGAGGTAACATCGTAATCATGGATGTAGAAAGTTATGTCAAGGAGGCTCATCACCAACTATCCAACAAGCATCATTGTGAAAAATTAGGCACTAATCCCACTATTGCATATCAAGCCATTTATTGGGAGATGCTAGATACTTGGTGTATTAATGGCCTCATTGACCAGAATGAGTATCTCTACTTGAAGGTCGTATTTCCAAAAATTCCTTGCATTTACTTTTTACCAAAAATTCATAAAAATAAGAAACATCCCCCCTGTCAACCAATAGTTAGTATGAATTCCTCCCTCCTAGAAAATACTTGGATCTCTTTCTATGTCCCTATGTAACGGAACTGCCCTCATACTAGCGAGACACAAATGATGTTTTAACCAAGATTCACAATGTTCCATGGCAATCTAATTTTTTATTGGTCACCATGGATGTGACCACCCTTTACACCTCCATTATGCATGCATGAATATGGTATTCAGGCCTGCAGAAATTTTTTAGGTACCCGCAAAATTGAATTTCTTCAACATACTAATATGCTTTTAACCATGCTAATATTTTGCCTCACCCATAATGTTTTCTTATTTGATAATCAGTGCTATTTGCAGAAACAAGGGACAGCAATGGGAGCTTCATTTGCTCCCACATACGCGAACCTGTATATGGGTTGGTGGGAGAAGGAGATAGCTTGGTCTGATTCCAACAGCAAGTACATGGAACAAGTGGTGCTGTGGGTCAGATATATTGATGATCTCTTTCTCATTTGGGATGGTGATGAACATTCTTTGGCTCAATATGTCAATATACTTAACAACAATGAGTTTAACATCCATTTAGATTTAAAGTATAGTGCTCATACCATAGAATTTCTTGATGTTCAGATAACCGTCCATAATGATACTTACAACCATATTTTGCAAACCAACTGCCTGTAATTCGTCCTTGCATGGAAATAGCGGTCATCCCAAAGCTTTAAAATGGAGCATTCCATATAGTCAATTTTTACGGGCTCGTAGAATTTGTTCTGATGATGAATGTTTCAACATTGAAATTGCCACTATGACACAGAGATTTCTAGAAAGAGGTTACCCCTTAAAGATCTTAAATGATGCTCACCTGAGAGTGTTGAACATGTCCAGAGAAAAACTGCTTTTTAAATCTGGAGGTATTAATGACGACTGTCAAGATGATAGATCTCCGCCCAGACTTTTTCTTGAATTCAATTCCCAACATTTGTCAATTGAATAACATCAGACAAAAAAATTGGCATGTTTTGAGACATGATTCTTCCATTAAAGATAACATAGGTTTACACCCTCAGATCACATAGCGTAAAACTCAGTCATTAGGTGATCATCTTACTAGAAGTCTATTCTGTTCCAAAGCTAATCGATCTTGGCTATCTAAGAAAAGTTTGGGTTTTTGGAAATGTGGTCATTGTAAATCCTGTTCTTATGCACAAAATACCCATTCATATACTACATTTGAGGGCAAAATCTGTGAAATAACTGATCGCATTACCTGTGATACTGTGTATGTTGTGTACGTGATTGAATGTGGCTGCCACAAAAAATATGTTGGCAGTACCATTCATAAACTAAAAGTGAGGTTTCTACAACATCTCAGAGCAATCAAAAATCATGATCCATCTTATCCCTTAGCTAAACACTTCTGGGATGTTCATGAAGGCAATTGTAGCTCTTTGACATTTTATGGTATAAAAACCATTGCTGTTAACCCCCGGGGGGGCAATAGAACTGCTCAGTTAAGACAAACTGAATCTAGAATGATTCTATTATTAGGTTCTGAAAACCCGTGGGGTCATAATTTGGATGCGGAACTCTATGTATATTTGTGAAAATTTAAACTTCTGTAGTCTCTATTTATAGGCAATGAAATTCCTATATATATTAAGTAATAATCAACATCACAATGAGTCCTTTTATTGGATTTTGTGATTGTAAATATTGGTTCCGGACTAGGAAATTGGTTATTTTCAGTTAATATATATATATATATATATATATATATATATATATATATATTCTCTTTTTTTACACCCAGATCATTACTTTTGCACTATGTTGAAACTATTTTTAAGCAGCACTTTTGGGTGATTGTCAGGCGGTCTATATTTGTATCCACATCTTCAGATCAAATAGGTTTTTCTGTTTTCTTCTGTTTATTTATAGAGATCCTGTGTTTGAATCATATGATTTACATTAGAATATGACTCTCTCAATTGATGTAATATTAACATTGAATAAGGTCTTAATTATTTTTGTGGATTATTTACATTTTAATTTATATTGAATTTGGCATTATTGTTATGATGAATTTAGCTATTTAATTGTTGGCATTAATTATGATAATATTTGTATGTATTAACGTATATTAATTCATTATTTATCTCCTTTAAACATCTCTTTTATCATCTTTTGTATATACATGTTGGAATTATTTATTCTATTTATAGAATGCATATACTGATTGCATTTATAAATTGATTGATGTTTATATTATATTGCATATAGCTATTTATATATAAATTATTTGTAATAGTAAAGTCAAAATTCAATATTATCCACATAAGAAAACATTCATATATGGTTAGTCCTTTTTTCCATAATTTGTTATCAACAATTGGAAGAACATACATCATTGAGCGATTATATCATAATAGGATGACACAAGGGATCATATGAGACACATAGAGTGTGATATTTGTAATCTGACTTAAGTACGTGGACTAAATTCGATAATTTGAATTTAAGACTATTACGTTATAAAATGGCCGCCCTATTGCACATTTCTCTAGCTATGCTGCTAAAATCAAAGAAGGACTAGAAGATTTAAATAGTTAGGTGTAAAAATGTCCGCCAATGTCCAGTTGAAGGCTGTTGCCGAAACGCGTCGACATTTGGCCGGGACAGCGTGTGTTTGTTGTTCATTGTGGGCAATTAATGGATTTTTTCACTTGATGTAATTTTTGGAAGTGCCACTTATTTAATTTGATTTTGGTTATCTCTACTTTCCATGAGCTTTTGGATATTGTGCAGCCTTTTGATGCTTTATCGAGTCGCACCGGTTTTTGAAAAATATATATATATATATGTATATATACATATAGATATAGATAGATATATATATGTATAGATAGATAGATAGATAGATAGATGGATGGCTATATATATATATATATATATATATATATATATATAGTCTGTTCACTATTTGTCAACGTGTGTGGTTTCCCGGAGGGCTGCGACCGGCCCCCCAGGAAAACCACACCCAAATATAAAAGTGATCTCTTTACATATCTCCCTCTCTCTCTCTCTCTATATATATATATTATATATATATATATATTATATATATATATATATATATATATATATATATATATATATATATATATTTTACATATATTTTGCCACCAGTTCTCTTGCAGTTGCAGCTTGTGTCTTCAAAGAAATTCACAAATTTCAACTGACGCGTTTCAACTGTAGCTTTTAGGCAGCAATAAAAAAGTCAAGTAACTCTTGTGATTATGTTCCTACTAGAAAAGGATCTGACTTTTGTTTAGTGCCAGTTTTGATGCTATAAAGTAGCACAGAAGGTGTATATGCCTACTGGAAGGATCAAAACTATATTATATGTGAATGGCTGAGTGGATTAGTAGAGCCAGCCTTTACCTGCACTATAATACAAATGAAATGGATGTTCAAGGGGGGCTATGGAGAGATGAAATGCTCTTTTGCTGGGTGGTCTTGGGGGAATCGGAGGAGGTAGTGGGAGAACCAATAATGATTGTTGGACTGGGCGCTACAGGCGCTAAAGACTGTGATGATTGGTATGTGACAAGGTGATGTAATAGTGCATCTTTTTTGTTTTGAGAAAACATGCCGATTGAGAGAAGAAGCAACGGTAAGGTGACCCCTACTGTTGCAGGTATCACACACACACACTCACCAGCAATTCTGTGGCTGTCTACATAGGCTAGTGTTTTAGAGCAACAGTTTAGCCAGTAGCAGAGATGGCACCTCGTTGGATGACTGCTGCTCAAGCCCTAACTCGGGTTATAGAGGACAGCTCTGACGTAGGATCAGAGAATGAGGCATCAGATACTGAGACAGCATCTGAGGGATAGGGCAATGGCTCAGACCCTGGGAGTGATTTTTCAGTTGGAGAAGTCCCATTTGATGACTCCTCTTCCAGTGATTATGAAGGAGAAGATGAGGACAGTCCTGCTGTCCCTTCGCAAGCACAGTCTGTGCAGCGGGACAATAGCGGGTTAGCCCAGTCCAGAGAGCAGGCGCAGAGAGAGTGCTCTCTTGGGAGCTCCCCAATTTAGTTCAGCCACAAATTCCACCACCCAAATCGTATTGAGGAAACATCAAATTTATCTATCACAAAATAAACTGGCTTTGTAAGGCAGGCAACTGCGTTTTTGGTCCTGGGCTCAGTGGCCATATAGGGAAACATACAAAACCCAGACATTTATGGGAACTAGACATCACGAGGAGTCCACAGAGCTGTGACTTGTGTGGATTCCCCAAAGCTTTCTTACCCAGAATACCCTGCAAAGCTGAAATGTTGAATTAAAACTCAATTTTTCTCTTGCATTTCTGTCACACAAACTACAGGAATATGCTGGGATCCATAAAATTCCAACCACCCAGTGTTTCCTGACCTGTCCTGATAAAAACGCTACCCCACCTGGGTGCCTGTCATAATGTCCTGCATCAGGAATAGATCACCCCAGGGTCAACAGTTGCCCAAATGTAAGGACCAAAATTGACCGTTTGTGATCAATTCCTGTTGTGGGCACTAAACCTACCCACACAAGTGAGGTACCATTTTTATCGGGAGACTTGGGGGAACGCTGGGTGGAAGGCAATTTGTGGCTCCTCTCAGATTCCAGAACTTTCTGTCACCGAAATGTGAGGAAAAAGTGTGTTAGTCACCCCATCTTGGATTCCCCTCGGTTTTTAGTTTTAAAAAATGCACAGGTTTGGTAGGTTTCCCTAGGTGTCGGCTTAGCTAGAGGCCAAAATCCACAGCTAGGTACTTTGCAAAAAACAGCTCTGTTTTCTTTGGGAAAATGTGATGTGTCCATGTTGGGTTTTGGGGCATTTCCTGTCGTGGGCACTAAGCCTACTCACACAAGTGAGCTACTATTTCTATTGGGAGAATGCTGGGTGGAAGGACATTTGTGGCTCCTTTCAGATTCCAGAACTTTCTGTCACCGAAATGTGAGGAAAACACTTTTCTTTGGGCCAAATTTTGAGGTTTGTAAAGGATTCTGGGTAACAGAACCTAGTGAGAGTCCCACAAGTCACCTCAGTTTAGATTCCCCTAGGTATCTAGTTTTAAAAAATACACAGGTTTGGTAGGTTTCCTTAACTGCCGGCTGAGCTAAAGGCCAAAATCCACAGCTAGGCACTTTGCAAAAAACAGCTCTGTTTTCTTTGGGAAAATGTGATGTGCCCATGTTGTGTTTTGGGGCATTTCCTATCGCGAGCACTAGGCCTACCCACACAAGTGATGTACCATTTTTAGCGGGAGACTTGGGGGAATGCTGGGTGGAAGAAAATTTGTGGCTCTTCTCAGATTCCAGAACTTTCTGTCACCGAAATGTGAGGAAAAACTGTTTTTTCACCAAATTTGAGGTTTGCAAAGGATTCTGGGTAACAGAACCTGGTGAGAGCCCCCATAACCCATCTTTGATTCTGCTAGGTGTCTAGTTTTAAAAAATGCACAGGTTTGGTAGGTTTCCTAAGGTGCCGGCTGAGCTAGAAGCCAAATGGCACAGCTAAGCACTTTCCAAAAAACACGTCAGTTTTCAAGGTAAAAATGTGATGTGACCATGTTGCATTTCCTGTCGCGGGCATTAGGCATATCCATGTAAGTGAGGTACCATTTTCAACGGGAATCTTGGGGAAACACAGAATAGAAAAACAAGTGTTATTGGCCCTTGTCTTTTTCTACAGTTTTTCCTTCCAAATGTAAAACAGTGTGTAAAAAAGACATCTATTTGAAAATTGCCCTGAAATTCACATGCTAGTATGGGCACTCTGGAATTCAGAGATGTGCAAATAACCACAGCTTCTCAACACCTTATCTTGTGCTCATTTTGGAAATACAAAGGTTTTCTCAATACCTATTTTTCACTCTTTATATTTCAGCAAATGAATTGCTGTATGCCCGGTCTGGTATGAAACCCCATTGCAAGGTGCAGCTCATTTATTGGCTCTGAGTACATAGGGTTCTTGATGAACCTACTAGTCCTATGTATCCTCTCAACCAGAAGAGTCCAGCAGATGTAATTGTATTTTGCTTTCAAATATCTGACATCGCCAAAAGAAGTTACAGAGTAAAACATGGATAAAAATGTCTGTTTTCACCTCAATTACAATATTGTTTTATTTCGGTTTTCATTTTCTGTAGGAAAACCTTGTAGGATCTACACAACTGAACCCTTGCTGAATTCAGAATTTTATCTACTTTTCAGAAATGTTTGCTTTCTGGGATTCAGCATTGGCTTCACACTTGTCACTAACTGGAGGGAGGCTGAAAGCACAAAAAATAGTACAAATGGGTTATGTCCCAGTAAAATGCCAAAATTGTGTTGAACAATGTCTAATTCAACTCTGCCTGTTCCTGAAAACTGGAAAGATGGTGATTTTAGCACTGCAAACCCTTTGTTGATGCCATTTTCAGAGAAAAAAACACAAGCCTTCTTCTGCAGCCCTTTTTTCCCATTAAAAAAAAAATGACATTTTTGCTGTATTTTGGCTAATTGCTTGATCTCCTCCAGGCGGAACCAACAAATTCTGGGCACCTTTAGAATCCCTAGAATGTTGGGGAAAAAAGGACGCACATTTGGCATGAATAGCTGATGTGGACAAAAAGTTATGAAGGCCTATGTGCGAACTACCCCAAATAGCCAAAAAAAGGCCTCAGTAATGGGGGGGAAGGCCCAGCATCTAAGGGGTTAAGGACACATACCTGCCATTCGAGAGCACCTGGAATGCAGGTTTAATCAAGGAGACTGGGACTCCCTTCAAATAACAAGCCACGTTTGCTTCTGAAGCGTTACACTCCCCATGCAAGGACAGCTGTTTACAAACCATTGAATAGCTGACAGAAGTCTTGCATTCACTACTGCTAAGAAAGGCCTCCTTCATGCCACTGAGACATTTGGATGTGAAGGGCAGCTCCCACACCTCGTATTTTAACTTTCCCCTAGCCTGTCATATCTGCCCACTGGAATGTGTTTTAAGCAGGATGTGAGTTGAAATAGGCAGATTGGTGACCCCGGTGTATTAACCACTTAGCAGATGGTATTGCAGCCACAGTGAAAGGCAACATTTCAAATTTTTCAATATTTAATATAACATAGGTCACTTCCTTCTTAGCCATTAGTTGTTATTGTTGCATTAAATTAAACGTAGAAAATATGTCTCTCTCGCTAACGTGTTGCCAGTGTTTGTAGTGTCCCACCTAACTGCATAATCAAACTTAGCTGACTCTGTCCATGGTGTAAAGAGGACATAGCGGTCTGTACCATATCGATTGAAGAGAAAGTGATATTGTTTAAGGGGTACATTCGGTCAGACAGGGTATTATTCCCATTATCTACAACAGCTAATGCCTTCTGTAAATGTTTCTGATCTATTTGCCTTAAGCAGGCAGTAGATTCTTGTTGAGAAAGCTTCCAAATTTCATTATAGACTGCAAATAAGAAGCGCTTTCTACGTTGTTTTCTGGGGCCTAACAGGAAATCTTGTAAATCAGTATTATTAGACAGGAGGCTGGGGTGATCTTTAACAGCATCTAGTGAACACTGCATGTTGTCACTATACCTGCATGTTCAGACAACACATAGCGAGGGTCAGGCCTATTTGTTTTAAAATCCCCTGTGGAGTTTACAAAACTTTTATGACACCCATTGGTATGTTTTGGCCACAATAACCACCCACCAGAACGTGAAATTGAAGCATTAAACATGCCATTTTGGACCTATTTATCAAGCTGATCTTCTGTTGCATTGATACATTTTTGCCATTTGTAAAATTTTGCAGGGGCAGGAATACTGGGCACATTCAGATCTTTAATTTTTGCTAAGCTTAAACAACGTGTCTGTTGTACAGTTTAATTTATTAATATCATTTGAAAAGGTATCAGGCATGCTCTAAATAAAGCTTCCTTTCCCCTTTTTTGCCAATTTTATGTCCCCACACACTTTTTAAGTGAATCAACTTCAACCAATATTCATAGCCTTCTATAGCCAACCAGGAAACAAAGGAATCAGAAGAAATGAATTTGTCAATAATATATGTACATTTTCCATAAATGGAAATTTAAAATAATATGACTCAGCTGTTTTAGCATTGCGCCCAGAGAAATATGTAAAGTTTCCAAAATATGTTCCCATTCTGTGTAATTAAAAATAGTTGTTGTGGTACTTGCTCTGTGAATGAAATTGTGTCCATAATAATTATAGCAGAACGTGTCTCTATAATTTTCTTTGGATTGATAAACATCCTCACTTTCATATACAGTAAAATACTGCAACTTAGTCATCATATAATCAACTGTTTTCTCATCCCAGTCATCAGAAACAACTCCAGGTATTATTACATCGTCATAGAAAGTTTAAACATATATGGTATTTGAATGACCTTCCTCGGGCCGTATATATCAAATGTGACTTTATCCCAGATAATCCCATCAGTAAGTGGTATAGCGGAAATGTTCACGCAAGACAAGTCTCTGCAGACCTTGAGAGAAGAGAAATGGGGTTTCAGGACCTCATTCACCAGTTCAACTGTTGATCGCTCAGGAAGGTAATGACCATGTATTAGTAGAAAGAAAGTAATAACAAAGTCAATCTAAAGGAGGAAAGCTAATATAGTCAAGAAAAGCCACAGATAGCTCCATGGGATAATAAAGTAATTAGTTTTTAACCAAATTATCAGCTTACGTGTGTTTGACAGTTCAGATGCGGAAGAGGCAGATAAGTCAGAGAAAGTGTCATTGATGTTGACAAAGTATCCAGAAGCAGTTCGTGCAAAAACTGGAACTGTATTCTGAAGAGGAGAACTGACAGAGGTCTCCCGTGGTGGTTCGTAATAGACAATGCTATCCATTTGTGTAGAATTTGAGAATGATCGGTCAACATTTTCTGTGTTGCTTGTTGTAAAAGATGCTAGTGGAACTAATGAAAGATCATTTTCCACCCTCCCCAAGCTCGTGAGGTGTCAGTGTTGCTGTTGTAGAGGGACCAGTAGTGAGAGGGATTCGGGTACTACTGGTTGTTCCTCTTGGTCTGCTGTGCAGGATCGGCCACATGGTGTAACTTGACATTGTCGATGGAGACAAAGCGGTTTTCTTTAGAACCAGGCAGTGGTGGTAGAATAACAGTTCTTGTAACGTGTATCCCCAGGACTAGAACCGGTGCACGATAAGAAGGACCAAACTCATTTTTCACAGAAACGATTTCACATACTAGATCCCCAACCTTTGGAATCCAGCCGGTAGATGTTATCAGTACATCCTTAATTCCTAAGGAGGAAGCACTGGCAGAAGGGTTGTCGTCAGAGAACTGTTGTAATTCCTGCAAGACAGTGACATGTTCATTTATGTCAAAGGGTGTTCCTGCTGCCTCTATGCCAGGACCATCAAAATGTGGAACATACGTTTGAATTCCAAACAGGCACTCGTATGAAGTACGACCCCACCCAGGGATCTTCTAGGCAGCTAATTAAGTGCTCTCTGGACTCCAAACAGGTGACGAAGCCAGCTACGACCTGTACCTAGTACTCTGGCTGTTAAGTATTGCTTTAAATCTCGGATTTGTCGCTCCATGACACTATTTCCCTCGGGATGAAATAGAGACGAGTAATGGAGTTGGACCCCTAAACAGCCATGGTGTCCCTGAATGCCCTTGAGGCGAAAGTAGGGCCCTGGTCTGAGTGGAAAGTCGCAACTGCATATGTGACGATAAATACTTGCAAATATTTAATAACAGTCCCAACGTCAGCTGAGTGTTGTGGCCACACCCATAGAAATCTGGAGCAGGAGTCAACAGCGACTAGAAGGTATTTGTATGCACTACCAGGTGTCAAAGTACCCCAATGGTCCAGGTACACACATTGTAATGGTTTGTTAGAAATTAAGAGAGGTGTCTGTTGTGGGCGTTTAATAGTGGACCCCTTAATTTTTTCGCAGATATCACAACAAAGGACAACCTGCTTGGTCTGTTTTTATAGACCTGGCCACCAATAACGAGCCTGCAACAATGATATTGTAGCCACCACACCTGCATAGGCAGAAGCAACTTCCTCATGCGCTGCTTTAATCAACTCTGGCCCTCGATCACTGTTGGGAATCTCGCGATTACCCACACCTGGGATTATTCCTATTGCGGAAAACAAATCTGCCACCAGGTAGGAATATTTAGCAGGATATGCCTTGGCAAGGGTGCGCCTTCAGCCGTGGCTGTCATGGCACCCCATATGTCACTGTTCATTTTCATCCTAGATCGAGTTACTGCAGCAACAGAAGCCCGTAGCTACTGCTGATTTGGGAGCTTCATCAGCCAGTGTATTCCCAGCAACATGTATTCCAATGTGCTGGTGTCCAAGTGTATGTACTACATGGGCATTGGTAGCGTTTCCTTCAGATCCGCTACTTTCACTCACAGAAGTCTATGTTTGATGGTGTTACCTTTGGAATCTCTGAACCCATTCTGGCGCCAATAATGCAGACATTTATTGAAGGAGTGGACACAATAGTATGAATCACAGACAATCAGTTTTAGCTGGTCAGGATCTGTGTGTTCCAGTGCCATCACCAGAGCTTTTAGCTCTGCTAGTTGTGCAGTGCAATCCCCTAGGGTTTGCGTGTAGGTATGTTGTGGATAGACATTACTACCCTCCATTTAGCCACTTACGACTGCGCAAACAGCAGAGTATTGATGCTTTGTGCCTATAGCAGGTTGTGCTGAGCCATCGGTGTACATGACTCTTTGATAGTGATCAATAGTTAATTTGCCGGAGCTGGGATTTCTAGTTCAAATTGTAAAAATTCTTGAGTTTGTAACTTTGGGTCAAAAATATAGTCAACATCAGTGTTTGTCAAAGACGTTGCCCGTTGGATCCAATGTGGATGTAATGCTTTAGCATTTGGAACGCTGGCTTTGGAAACAGCCTCAAGGGATGGGATTGGAGATACGACAACAAT